>NC_035449.2:50975313-51346563 GCF_002127325.2 Helianthus annuus | reverse complement strand
GAAAGCTTGTGATTTGTCGGGAGAGGCGTGTCATAGGGTAAGCTATCTTCCAATCCAAATGTTTTGAGAATCTCGTGGACATACTTTGTCTTATGCACGTACGTCCCCGTTTTTTCTTGACTGACTTGAAGACCTAGAAAGAAGGATAACTCGCCTATTGCGCTCATTTCAAATTTTGACTTCATCACCGCCTCGAACTCACGACACAATTCTTCATTTGAAGAACCAAAAATTATGTCATCAACGTAAATTTGCACGATCAGAAAATCTCCCCCTTTCTTCAATATGAACAGTGTGGAGTCAATCGTGCCACGCGAGAACCCGTGCTCCATTAGATGTCTTGAAAAATTCTCGTACCATGCCCGAGGAGCCTGATGGAGACCGTAGAGAGCTTTGTCCAACAGATAGACTTTGTTGTCAGACCCTGGAGCTTTGAAACTCGGTGGTTGGGATACATACACAGTTTCATGCAATTTCCCATAAAGGAACGCGTTTTTCACATCCAACTGATAGACTTTGAAACACATGTGTGCTGCAAAAGCTAAAAACAAACGAATGGCTTCCAGTCTTGCCACCGGTGCATAAACTTCTGTATAATCAATCCCTTCCTCTTGATTGAAGCCTTGAACAACCAACCGTGCTTTGTTTCTGACGACAACACCCTTATCGTCTTTCTTGCACTTGAAAACCCACTTCGTGTTGATTGCATGTTGGCCCTTTGGAAGATCGACCAAATTCCACACCTTTAACTTGTCGAACTGAGCTAACTCCTCTTGCATCGCCTCACACCAAGAATTATCCTTCAGAGCCATTTGATAGTTCTTCGGATCTATTTGAGAGATAAAACATTCATGTAGGCTAAGATTGTAGATTTCTTCTTTCTTGATAGCAAAGAACAGACACTGCATCTCTGAAATACTCCTTCACGTTTGCACTCCCGCATTTGGATTCCCAATAATATTATCAACAGGATGATGAATATTTGTTCTTGGAACTGGGATTGCCGGAGCTTGAAGATTGTTTCCCAAGTTCGATTGAATCCCCCCTCAGCATTTGCATTACTACTAGAAGCTTGATCATTTCCAGAAGATGCATTAACATTTGGATATGCTGAAAAGTCAACGTAAAGATCACCACTTGTAGTTTGAGCAGCTGCATTGGGGATCTGCTCAGCAACAACTTCATTTACGATCGAAGAATCAGCGACTGGAACATTCGAAGACACATTAGTAGGAATACTTGCTCTCCAGCTCGCATCCACTTCATCTTTTTTCACAAGATGTGTGTGTACAACCTCCGAATCTTCTTCTGAAACATCAGGAAGATCAAATGAATCAAATAATTTATCATAATCATAACCGCTTTTGGGACCGAATTCGGACGGTGGAGGATCGAAACTCAAAGGAGTTATATCAAACACGATCTCCACTGTTCGCTTCTTAATGTTATAAACACGTTTGTTTGGAGTTCCATTGGCATATCCCAAAAAGAACCCAACTTCTCCAACTTCCCCCATTTTAGGAGTATCTTTGGTGCGTTTGATAACACACTTGATCCCAAAAGGTTGAAAACCAGATAGGTTCGGTTTCCTGTTTTCAAGCAATTCATAACACGTTTTATCTTCTCTTTTGACCGTAAGCACATGATTTAACACATAACATGCAGTGTTAACCGCCTCGGCCCAGAAGAAAATTGGCAATTTTGATTCAGAAAGCATAGTGCGGGCCGCCTCAATTAGGGTGCGATTCTTCCGTTCTGCAACTCCGTTCTGTTGAGGAACATATAGAGTGCTGAACTGATGAACTATTCCCATTTCCAGACATAACTCATCCATATAATGATTTTTAAACTCAGTGCCGTTGTCACTTCTGATTTTCATAATAGGAAGTGAATAATTTTTCTCAAGTTGTTTGAACAAGTCTCTTAAAATACCAGCAGTTTGGTCCTTTGTTTTTAAGAAAAATACCCACGAGTATCGTGAGAAATCGTCAGTGACAACTAGGCAATAAGACATCCCACCAATGCTAGCAACATGGATTGGGCCGAAAAGATCCATGTGAAGCAATTCAAGTGGTTTTTGGATTGAGTTAACAGTTTTCGGTTTGTGAGGCTTTCGTTTGATTTTTCCTTTTTCACATGATTCACATTTGTTGTGTATATTGAAACTACGTAAAAGAACCCCCAACACTAAGTTGTTTTTCACTAAGTGGTTCATTTTTCGCAGATGCACGTGGCCCATTCTCCTTTGCCAGAGATACGATTGATCTTCAGTCGCCTTCGAAAGTAGACATGTCACTGGAGCAGACGAGTTAACCAACGGGCGCATGTCCATGACATATGTGTTATTCACCCTTGGAGCCCTCATTACGATCCAATCTTCAGGAACAACAAATCCCGGACTCAAAACGAAGCAAGCTTTATCAGTGAACAACATCGTATACTTGTTATCACAGATTTGAGAAACCGACATCAAGTTATGCTTCAGTTCTTCAACGTAGTTCACTTTATGCAGCGTAATTTTTCCATTTGACACCGAACCTTCACCGGTGATGTATCCACCCTTCTCACTGGCAAAGTTCACATAACCACCACGAAATTATTGGAATGACTCCCCGCAAATCGTGGATTATACGGAGTTGACGATCTGTTGGTATAACCAGAGTTTCCATAACCTCTGCTTCCATAGTTTTGGTAACCGTAATTTTGATTCCTGTGTGGCTCAAAATTCCTACCAAATCTAGGAACATCATCGTGTCTTGAGAATGATCGTGTATGATTATCCGAATGCTGTCTTTGATTTGGAAATCGGGGGGGGGGGGGTGACGCATTTCGATCATTCACGAATCTGTTCTGTGCATGAGGTCTAACATAGTTGTTGTTCGAACCTCCAGAACGTTGGTCATTCTCAAGTGTTTGGAAAGTAACATGATTTTGTCATCTGTGAGGGGTTTTCTCACGAGTATCATGTCTTTGAGATGAACTTTCCGATCTTTCACCACGATTAATAACAACTGGTTTCTCCCCATGATCCTGATTTTGTTGTGATTTAACATCGGTTTTGACAACCGGTTTTACTTCTTGTTTAATCACTTTGTTTTTCTCAACCTTCTGATTTTTACCGTTTTTCTTTTCAACATTAAGTGCTTCATTTTGTGGTTTTTCAACAAAAGGTTTCTTTTGATCAGGATCAACAAGGGATTTACCCTTGTCATCTGGACAATCTGCTGCTAAGTGTCCTTTCCCACGACACTTATAACATTTGCGAACTTTCGCAGCATTCTTTGGACGTTCCTCATGACTGGTCGAAGATGATGAGGCGTTAGTTGGATTTTTCAAAATTTGGTTTACAAACTGAGAGTTTGAACCTGTTTCAATTTTCCCTTCCTCTTTGATAAAATCTTCCCCTTTAACAAACTCAGTTTTAGGGATAATTTTTAAATTCTTTTTCGGTTTCCCACGTGACTTTGGTTTTGACTTCGCATTTTGAACTTGATTGAAAATTTCCAAAATTTTATTGCTTATCAAATTCTCAATGTTATCAAAATTTAGCTCATTTTTCTTCGTAACTTCACTCACCTTCGACTGTTCTGAGTCAGAAGCCTCATCTGGCTCAGATTCTGACTCACTTTGCGGTTCAACCGTCAGAGGGGTCTTTGGCACAAAATTTGCCAATTCAGGATCAATGCTTGGCATCGATGTATAATTATGGTTTACCGGTGGAGGCACTTTCTTATAACCGATGCCGAACATTTCTTCCTCAGATTCTTTGAGACGTTGGCTGTTAATACAGAAATTCATCACTTCAGATGAATCCCCGAACTATTCAATTTTTCGTTGCAAATCTAAAATCAGATTATCCTTTTTCCAAAACGACTTTGTTCTTTTCCAAAACACAATTTTGGTTCATTTCAAGTTCAGATTTTAATTCCTGATTTTTAAGAGTTCCCTGTGCCACAAGTCTCTCAAATTTAGAGATATCATTTTCAGCGCTTTTATCTTAATTCGGTGTTCTTTATCCGAATTAGACAAAACAGCAATGAGTTCTCTGTATTTTTCTAAATCTGCAATCAGATTTGTGTTGTGAAGTGCATATCTGTCAATCTTGGTGACAAACTCTACACATCTTGCATATCGCTTATCTACAGAAGATGATTTTACCTTAATGCCAGCCATGAATGCACATGCTTCATTTTCTATGGAGTTTTCTTCCAACCTTTTAGCTTCTGCATCCGCAAATTGCTGCATTTCGGCTGTGGAGATGTTGAAATCAAAGCATTCTCCCTTTTCTCCATCTTCTGTTTTGTTAGACTTTTCAACAGACTCTTCATTCAAGTTATCTTCATTCTCAGCAACATTGCCCGAATCCAACTCTTCCCCAAAAACCTCGGCTACAACAGCAAGTTCCTCAATGCTAGACTCTTCGATAATCTCTTCACACACTTCCTCGTTGATAATTTCAGCTATAAAGGCTTGTGACACAATAGCTCCTGAAATGTCTTCCAATGCACAACCCCAGTCGTAAGGCACAGTCACATTTTGTAGAGATTGAGCCACCATAGCGTTGTTTGTCGAGGGTGTAAGATTTTCAGAAACACTTAGACGAGTACTTGAGTTAGAAGTAGTAGTTGATGCATTGTTGTGGGGTCTTGAATTGTTTCCTTGAGAGTTGCTTTCTCTGTCAGGTCTTTCCATTTTCGGCTTCCGACAATCACGTGCAAAATGCCCGTAGATGCCGCAGTTGTAACATTTCACCTTTGACATGTCGACCCCCATTCGTGTCTTTGTCTGACCACCTATGAACTTCCTACCCGTTCTCAACAGAAATTTCTTCGCTCTACGAACTAAGAGTGCCATATTGAGTTGTAGATCAAGTTCTTCCATTTCGTCTTGGTCTATCTGATCAAAGTCCTCATCGAGACTTGACGGTTCAACGAGCTTTCCAAGACAGAAGTTCTCATAGGCAGTCATGAAGGACGCCAAAAGGCTCATGTTTTCTTCTATCAACTTTAAGCAGCTTGCATCTAGCTTTGGAATGTTCAAGTTTGTTGCTTGAGATTTCTGAGCTCCACTAGAAGAGTGCATTCCTTGATTGGAATTTGTTGTTCCACTTGAACTGACATTGTTGCTTATAAAGGCGTGTTCACTTGCAGGAACTTCATTCTCTGAATATAGGGCAACACCGGTTACTCCATTACTACCCTTATCCGTCGGTTTTGAAGCTTTATATAACTGAGGATCTTGGATTTTCTCGAAATCTGATGCTTGATCTTCCATATTCCAAGCATAACCCTTTAGTTTTTGTACAGCTTCTTCCAATGAGAGCTCCTCGCAGAGAACACCTTCTCTAATCAATGCAATGTACATATTCCATTCTCTGGGAAGGCAATTTAGAAACTTCTCAACTTTCTCAAATTTCGTGTAAATACCCTCTTGACTACGATCAAGTTCGCTCAACAGATGATAAAATCGGTTCACCGTATCATCAAATGATTCATTTCTTAAAGCTTTAAACACAACGAATTGAGTCTTCAATCGTTCGAGACGTCGTTTCTTGTACATTGCATTTCCCTCATAGCGCTCGATCATGCTATCCCACAATTCCTTCGAGTTACTTCTCTTACGGAAAGTATGGAGTATAGATTGCGTCATAGCCATCGTAATCATTGACATAGCTTTCTCTTCACAATCATAAAACTTTCTTTGGTCGTCGGTGAGTGCCAAGTAAGTATCAATCGTTAACGTTCTTACTGGAGTAGCTCCACATCCTTTAACGATACACAACCAGACCTTGATGTCTTTCGCTCTTACATACCTTTCGAAATGCTTCTTCCACTCAGGAAAATCAAGCTCGTTTATCAACAAAGGAGGTTTGTCGTTACTCCCTACCTCAGCATTGTGCTTGAGGTTTTGCACCATTGCAGTCAGATTGTTGTTTGCCATTTTGAAACAGTTGTGAAAGAAACAATGAGTTTAAACAGAGAATAACAATAGGTTTCCAAGCAAAAACTGTCACTGGGAAGGTGTACTAAGTTCAAACCGGAGAGAAAACACGGAGTGAAATGTCTGAGGCTTTAATAGAGAGCAAACCCAGATAACAACCTGAAATATAACACAAACAAAAACTCCACACTAAACTGTTAAGGAATTAAACTCAGACAACTCTACTCTATGCTAAAATACGGACTTGTTGAACTGTATAAGAAACTCATATCAAAAGAAAACAAAAACTCGGACACCTTAAACTAAACTCGGACTACAAAGAACTCGGATAAACAAACAAACTCGGACACAATACTGATGAACAAACAAACTCGGAATAATTTTAACTAAAGAAACTCGGATAAACTAGAAAAAGTAAAGTCGGAATAAAAGGTGCAAACTCAAACCTCAGACCTAAACTCGGACCTATAAGAAATGGATTTAAAAACTCAGACTTAATTTGAAACTTAACAAGGGTGTAAAGAAACGCGGACCTGATAAGGGTGTTAAGAAACTCGGACCCAATAAGAGGTGTAAAGAAACTCGGACCTAATAAGCGGTTCTTAAACTCGGACCTAATAAGGGTGTGTAATCCGGACACAATGGACTCAGTAACCAGTCTCCGGACTATCTCCCCAATGTGACTTCACACTAGTTCAACAATACCCCGGAAACACAAACACAAAATTTAAACCACAGACAATGCTTCCAAAGATCAAACTAGGAATCTTTTTCAACCTTCAACACTGTATGAACAAAAACCAAAACCTCTGTAAAACCCAGATGAAGATCAACACTAAAAATCACCAAACTACTCAAAATCCATCACCAAATCACTAGAAATGAATGAAGAATCATGAATAAAACACAAAAACTCACTAAACACTCACTAAATCCTATCAAAGTTTGAACTTTTCTCACAAAAACCTTCAAACTAAGAAACACCTACAGTAGTATGAGCACACTGCTCTGATACCACTTGAAAGGCCTCCGATCCAAGATCTCACTCAGCTAATGTAACCAACAGGTGTGCGGAATCCACCTGATGATCAAACACTGTAGATGAAACACTAGAATGCAAAGATTTGTGAGAGAAATCAAGAATACACGGAGTATTCTTGATGAGGAAGATGAATGACGTCACACACAGTAGCCGCCAGACAAAACACATACAATAATTAGGGTTAGAAAGGTGCACAGAATTTCACACAGAATCGCCGTCTTGTCTATTCCACATAAAGGTATATATACAAGACAAACTCCGGACAACACATTGTCCGGAGACAAGGGCCCAAAGCCCATACAATATAAACCACGGACTTCCATGACATACTAGAAGCCCGGATAAAACACACTACCTAAAACCCTGACTTTTGCCTAAACACAAACCTCTGACAAAAGACTAGACAAAAACTTGGACAAATTTTCCAAGGATAAACCTTGGACTAAGTTTCAAGACATGTACAATAAAGACCCTAACAATTGGAAGGCATGCACTTACCACCCAAAGTGCATTAACATGAATACAGAGCGATCGGGTTGAGAGACGAACCACCATATCTCTCAGATAGTCAAATCGAGGGAGGTGGTCGTTTTAACCCCACCATAGATCTGGTGGTGGCCGTCGCTGCCTTTCTTCTCATCCTCAAATTTGGGGCATTAGGTGGTGATTGCGAGTAGGGCCGTTCAAATCGCTCGCTGCTCGTCGCTCGTTCGGAAATTGCTCGGAAAATGCTCGTTTGATTTGACGCTCGGTTGTAAACGAGCCGCTCTGCTCGGTTTGGTTTGTAAACGAGCCAACCATGAGCAAAGGTCCGCTCGGCTCGGTTCGGATCGAATTATTATTTTACTTATATATATATAAACATATACATATACATATACATATACATATACATATACATATACATATACATCTATAAACATGTATATACACAAATATAAATTATGCATATATAGACACACATACACCTATATATATACACACACACTTACACATACATATATACCTAAATATAAATTAAATTTATAGTTTTATATGTACCAATCTATTAGATTTTGGTCAACTATATACAAATTTACAACTATATCTATACGTACTAGCCCAACCACGCCAATAAAAAATTAAAATCAAAACTAAAAGTTAAACCCTAAACCAATAAACGATAGTCTGTTCATCGCCTCAATTTTTCATGTCGTTACCCTAAGTCGATCGTCTCTTGCTGTTAGCGTAATTGTTCAAGTAATATGATCATCGCCTCGTCAGCCGCAACATTGTTATTCATAAGAAAAATGTTATGCCATGAAATGTGCATGTTTTTAAAGCCATAAAAACTTGAGACCCAACATTGTCATTATCTCTCTTAGCAAATTTAAATTTGGTGACACGGTTGTCCAAATCGCTCAAACTTCGCTCGACGCTCGCTCGGAATTTTCACTGCTCGAAAATTGCTCGCTTGATTTGATGCTCGGTTTTAAATGAGCCGCTCCGCTTGGTTCGATTTGTAAACCCCGCCAACACATTCGTACAATCAGAACTCAGTAGGAAGTTCAAGCAGTTTATCAAGTGGAGGTCCATCCACCTCTAAAAGCACAACAGAGAGTATTAGTGACACTCCAGTAAGACTGAGAAGTCTCGAAAACCTGTATGAAGAGACAGAAGAAATTCAAGTAGATCTACAGGAATTACTACTTGCGGAAGAAGAACCAAGGAATTACAAAGAAGCATCTAGTGACAGAAAATGGATTGAAGCAATGAAGGCTGAGTTAGATTCAATAAACAAGAATAACACTTGGAGTTTGACGGAGCTGCCAAGAGATCACAAGGCAATAGGCTTAAAATGGGTATTCAAGACTAAGAAAGATGCAAACGGAAACATTGTCAGACACAAGGCAAGGCTGGTTGCAAAATGATATGTTCAACAACACGGAATAGACTTTGACGAAGTCTTTGCACCAATAGCACGTATGGAGACAGTTCGACTAATGTTGGCTTTAGCAGCATATCAAGGTTGGGAGGTACATCATTTAGACGTGAAGTCTGCATTCTTACACGGAAACCTCAAGGAGGAAGTCTATGTATCACAACCAGAAGGATTTGTAAAGCCAGGAAATGAAGGAAAGGTTTATAGACTGTCAAAAGCACTGTATGGATTGAGACAAGCACCGAGAGCTTGGAACACGAAGTTAGATCAAACCCTAAAGTCGCTTAACTTCAAGAAGTGCACTTTAGAGAATGCAATCTATACAAGGACAAGTGAAACTTCTACACTATTACTTGGAGTCTATGTTGATGACTTGATAGTCACTGGAACATTAAAAAAGGAGATAGACATCTTCAAATCTCAGATGAAGAACAAATTTGATATGAGCGATCTAGGATTGCTAGCATATTATCTGGGTATAGAAGTAATTCAAGCAAGGGGTGAGATAAGCATCAAGCAGACAGGATATATCAACAAGATACTCAAAGACGCTGATATGATATCCTGCAATGACACAAAGACTCCCATGACTCCAGGAACTCAATTAACAAAGACTGAAGAAGGAGATCTAGTAGATGCAACACATTACAGAAGCCTGATAGGTTCTCTTAGGTACTTATTGCATACAAGGCCAGATCTATGCTACCCAGTCAGTCTACTTAGTAGATTCATGCAAGAACCAAAGGAACAACACTTGAAAGCAATAAAGCAAATACTACGTTACATCAAAGGAACTAAAGAGCATGGAATCATTTACAAAAGGCAAGGAGGATGTAAGATCACAGGTTATAGTGATAGTAGTTTTGGAGTTAATACAGACAAAGGAAAAGGAACAACTGGTCTAGTATTCTACTTTGGAGAATCACCTATAACCTGGTGTACACAGAAGCAACAGACAGTGGCACTATCATCATGTGAATCAGAATTCATGGCAGCCACTGCAGCAGCATGTCAAGCACTATGGCTTAAAAGATTGTTAAGTGAAATCACAGGCTGGAAAGAAGAAAAGATAACACTCAGAGTAGATAATGTTTCAGCAATAACACTCATGAGAAATCCAGTCTTTCATGGAAGAAGCAAGCACATTGACACACGCTATCACTTCATAAGAGAATGTGTGGAAAATGAAGATATCACTGTGGAACACATAAGTGGAGAACTACAACGAGCAGATATACTAACAAAGGCACTAGCAAGGATCAAGTTTGCTACAATGAGGGAACTGCTCGGGATTCAAGATTTGAAGCAACTTACGGATGTTCGAGATTAGGGGGGTGAATGAAAACCCGGTTAATCTCTTCACATCACATACTTAGTTAGATAGTTAGAATACATTATTACATAGCGGTTATGAACTACGAGGACCAATGTTGTCAAGATGAAAGATGGAAATCACCACCCTTTACCGAAAGGGTGTGTCCCCTCCCTCATGTCCATTCCGATCGGCACAAGGCAAAGACAGGAAGAGAGGCACCGGTTGAAACTTGTGGACAGGAAACGACATACCTCTTCACGATTAGTCACAACCACACATTCAAGAGACGTGTCTATTCACGAAGAGACACAACTCTTCACTCGTACCCGTAGAAAACTATAAATAGGATAGATTGTTTTCATTTGTAATCACTTACTCTCATTAGATTTGTACATACATTCAAGTTATTATTTATGCAAGTTTGTTTAATCATGCTCGTTCTAGAGATCAAGATCCATTTCGGGCCAACAGAATGTTCTTGATCAAATCTTGCATTTGGTTAGTCGTTTTAGATGACACGTATGATAATTATTGTTGGTGCAGTTGTCTGTCGACTACATCTTAGTTCGAGTCTTAGGTTAGGGCTGAGTTTACAGTGAACGGAAATCAAGAAATTATGTATTTGATAGGTTCGCTTATAGGTCTAGTCAGGAGGTCCGCTTATATGATCATAAGCATGTAGGTTCGCTTATTTGATCATATAGGTTCGCTTATATGGATCTGTCCATATAAGCGAACCCATAAGTCTATAAATAGGTGTCATTCAAGCGGATCTGGGTGCGTGTTTTGTGTGTGAAACGGCGAAGCCCTGCCTGTTTGTCTCCGGAACTTGTATTTTTGTTAGATAATCAATAAAGGAGACGTTAAGTAGTGAAATCAAGCTGAACAAAGACTAAATCAATGAATTCCGCCTCTGATTTAGTCTAAGCGCTCTTCTGATCGACTCGTCAGGTCGTCTAACGTTCCTACATGTGGTATCAGAGCTCAGGAGGAAGAGTTCTTACCGTTTAGCTCGTTTTTGCTCAAAAATTCTGATTTCTACATCTTCTTTCATCAGTTCAGGGTGTTTTACTGGACAAAATGGACTGAAAATTTGCCATAAGGTGTAAAACTAAGTAATAACAAACCCTTGAGAAGATTAGGTTCAAATTCAACCTAAAAGTGACCCAAAAGTGCTCGTGAAATAGATCCGCTTATATGACAATTATGTGGTTCGCTCATTAGGTTCGCTCCAAAGTTCATCATTGACAGATTCGCTCCTGAGATCCGATCGAAATGTCATGTTTTTTACTGGTTCGCTCTTGAGATCCGCTCATAGGCACATGTTTTGTTGGAGGTTCGCTTGTTAGTTTCGTTCTTGGGGTTGTGATCAGGTTCGCTCGTAGTGATTAAGTCTGGTTCGCTTATTGGGTATTGATCTGGTTCGCTCATAGTTGTTGATCTGGTCCGCTCATAGGACTGATTTTGGTTCGCTCTTGTGTACAACACTAGTTCGCTCTTGTGAACAGACTAGTTCCGCCTGATTAATTTCGCTCATCTGGACATTATTCGTTTCGCTTTTGTGAACAACATAGATTTGTCGGGATTATCTGTAAAATGACAACGAGGTTTGATGAGCAGGAAAACAATGATCTTAAAAGGTTGAATGATTGGTAACGAGGATATCTTAGTAGTTCTTATCAGAAATTACCCAAAGAGGTTTGGAGTAAACGTTTTTAGCAAGAAAGATGAAAAATTGGATGATTTGGAGAAACGTTTTGATCGTTTGATTGATTATTTGAAGGAAAATCAAATAGTAATAACAGAAGCTGATAAGATATCAAAGTTTGCTAATGGATTATCAGCTGAATGGGATGATTGCTTGAAAATTTTGAGAGAAAAATATAATTTTTCACAATTATCTCTGAATAAATTCATTAGAAAACTTAAAAATCACGATTATGAGAAGTATGAAAAGAAGAGAGAGATATTGGATAAGATAAAAATGAATTTGGAAGATTTGAGTTTAGATGTGATAAAAGAAATAAACAAGAGAATCAATGTTTGTTGGGCAGCAAAAAGAAATTTGATATATGATATGAAAAGAGGTTGTTATATTGATGATAATGAAAATCCTATTGATTTTGTTACAATCTTTGGTGCAGGTACATATAAGATAGAGAAAGAACAAGTGTCAAAGGTTGAAGAATCTGTGAAGTATGAAACTTCAAATTCTGCATCAGTGTGCTTCAAATGTGACAACTTCAAGACTGAGAATGACAAACTCTTGAAGGATGCGGAAAGTTTGACATCGAAAGTCAAGAAGTTGGAAGACGAGAAGCAAGCTGATATTAAACAGATTCTTATGTTGCAGGAAAATTGTGAGAAACTAAAAGCTGAAAATGATAAACTGTTGGATGGTTTGAACAGTTTGAAATCTGAAAACAAGTTTTTGAAAGAAAAAGAAAAGGACTTTGAAAGTAAAAAGAAATCGTCAGAAAATGAAGATTTCTGTATAAAACTAGAGAACAAAAATCTGAAAGCTAATGAGACAAAATTTCAAGAACAGATAAAAGTTTTGGAAAGTGAAAAGTCTGTTCTTGAAAACGTGAAAAATGAGAATGAAAAATCAATCATGTCTCATCTTGAAAAAATATCTCAGCTTGAAAATGAAGCTAAGAATTCAAGAAACAAGATTGAGGAACTTGAGAAGAAATTGATAGGTTTTGTGACTGCATCAGACAGTGTGAATTTTCCCTGTCCAAAACCAATCAATTCAGTTCCAATAAGTGATAATGTCACAAACTTTGACAATGTCAAAGTTGAAGATTGTGATGAGAAATCTGATGATGAAAATGATAAAATTGAAAAACAAAAATTGTTTTTAAAATTAAAAGAAAAATTTCAGAAAACTGTTCTTCAATCGACTGAAAAAGGTGAATGTTCTAAACAAAGACCTTTGAAGAAGAAAGTGGAACAGAAACAAAAAGATAATAAAAGCTCATCAGATCGATCATCCAATCGTAATGAAAAATTACAAAAAATAAAAAATGAAAACTCAAAAATTGTTGGTAATAAGTGGTGCAGGTCGGACCACAGTGCTCAAAAGCCAAATCCAGCAAACTTGAGGAAAGAATATCACCAAGCCAGACAATGCTATGATCTGAGCGTTTGGTGTGAAGGTGGTATACGGTACGATAACAGAGTGTGTTACCGATGCGGTTATGAAGGACACATTGCTGTTAACTGCCAGGGTTGGAATTATGAGACCAGAAGATGCTACAATTGTCAGATCAAAGGTCACATTGCCAGAGATTGCCCAAGGAGATCGAATGAAAGATTGAGGGTTAATTCTCAGAAATCGCAAAGATTCCAGTCAAAGTCAAGCCCCATGAACAGAAGGTTCTAAAACCTAAAGTTCAAGATCAGACAAGTCAAGAAAAGAAAGTTAAACTTTCACAGGGGCAGAAAGACAGACTGAGGAAAAAGAGGAAAAAGGCGAGAGAGTAACTCGAGAAGATTTTGTCCTCAGGTTCATCCGTTTGAAAGAATAAGAGCTCTGATGAATCAACTTCCTCGGCTGCAAAGTCAAGCAAGATGAGTTCATCAGATACAAATCCGAGGACAAAAGAGGAAAAGAGGAAGAAGAAAATGGTCGGCGATAAATCTGACAGGTCAAAGTCAGACAAGCCACCTGCGGGCAATGATTCTGGTTCGTCAAAACCAGAGGAGCCATTGGTTGAGGTAAAAAAGGAGAATTCAGATTTAACAATGGATGATGCAAATTTTCCACCATTGTTGAATAAGAATTCGAAATCACCCAAGGACCGTCAGGCTTGGGTGAATCTGTTTAAATAGAAAAACCTGACTTGCCGGAGCTCCCAGGTTGATAAGTGTGGAGCATGAATCGGCATCTTTCTCGAATTCTATTCGGTAACGTCAATCATACAAACGGTAAAGAGGTTTGTTTGTGTATTTCTTACAAGTGGTATTTGACGAGTTTATGTTTTGACAAGTGGTACAGAGGTTTCTGAACTGCAAATGGTAAATCAAGGACATTAATTTGTACTTGTATTTTCCTACATATGGTTGGGAGACAAGATGATGAACCATAACCCCGAACATTTGTTTGATAAACCTATAAGTGGTAACCTACAAGTGGTAAAATCAATCAAACTTATTTTCCGGAAAAACCATTTTGATTAAAACAAACTTAAGTGTTTTGAAATCTAAATGGGAAAATAGTTTGTTGATAGGGGGAGTTCTGATTGTTTATGCCTAGTGAATGGCGATTTGAGGTGATTTGATATCGGTTGTCATGTTTCTGTACAGTTTGTTTTCATATTTTCGTTAATGTGTTTGAATTTTAGGGGGAGTAAGAAATTTTTAGAAAATCCAAAAACATCAGAAAATTTGAAAAAGTCAAAAACATGAAAAATTTAAAAATGAGTTTTTGTTGCATAAAAGAGGAAATGATAGTACATCAGTGGACTATCACAACATGCTAAAGAATTGGAAAGTCAAAATGTGATAAACGATCTTACTGCGGATGTGTCAGTAGATTTTCGCACATTTAGTAAATTGAAACGACATATAAACCTAAATCAAACTTGCTTGATTCGTGGGTAACTATTCTTGAATATATGGGTAACCCCCGAAATCTTGTTTGAAAGGTCCCGTATTCTGAGATACTAGGTCTTTATACTCAGTGATATCTGGGGTATTATCCCGGGACTTCTGCTGAATGGAAGTTCTGACCTAGTCCCCGGATAATGTTTTCTGCAAAATGCTTAAAACATAGCATCGCCCTCAGCAAGCTGATGAAACAATAAAATTGATAGTCGCTGCTGTTGTAATCAAAAGATCCTCTAAAGGGGACCCACCAAAAGTCGAACCGTCATCTCTCTGCTGAACGGAAGTTCTGACCTGAACTCTCACGGTTTCGCATAACCCCTTTACAGATATCATATGTGGTATACTCACCTGTAAGACTGAATATTTGGGATCTGGATATGGGAGTATATTCGAGTGGAGTGATACACAATTAAGTTAAGTCTTTAAAACATTAACATCGTATCTCGAATCGATTGAAATTTGTGTGAAAATTTAAGTGGACCAATATGCTGATAATCTAGGTAAATTGTTTGGAACTGAGAATGTTTAAAGCTTAACGGTGTTAGTGATATGTCTCAAAACTGATATGATCCTCTTGCACGAGCTCACAAAAGTATTGTCTGTAAATAGTTCATTTCTGCATGTATTTTCTTTCAGAAAAATCCAAAAATAGTTTTGGTGTGTTTTAACATAAATTTTTGAAAAGTCAAAAAGATTTTCGACAACTGATGTTGGAGAGCTGAAATTCAAAATCTCAAAGGCTAAACAAGATGAATAGTTGGTTTGGTTAAAGTGATTTGAAATGGTTAATCAGATTTTGGAAAGTTTAATAAATTGTTAAATGTGAAAAATTCTTGAATATTCTTAAATAATTAGTTGATTCATTAAGTTGAATCACAATTGTGTTTGTTTGTGATAGATTGTTTGAGTTGTGCAGGTTTCTGATCCTGTTGCTACGGAAAGCCAGGAGATACATCAGAACCTGAGAAGAAGTTTAAACTGATAAAGCCAGGAGTTGATTTCAATGGTGATAACGATTTCCGGACATCGATCCCAGCATGATGATAAGGGGAGTCTGATGAAAGTTAGAGTCAGAGAAAGATCCGGGTATATAATTCCAGGAAGAGTTCCTGAAGAAGACCGATTAAGAGTGAAGAGCTGTTAATGTTTGAAGACTCTCACTGAAGATTCCGTCAACATTCAAGGGGGAGTCTGTTGGTGCAGTTGTCTGTCGACTACATCTTAGTTCGAGTCTTAGGTTAGGGCTGAGTTTACAGTGAACGGATATCAAGAAATTATGTATTTGATAGGTTCGCTTATAGGTCTAGTCAGGAGGTCCGCTTATATGATCATAAGCATGTAGGTTCGCTTATTTGATCATATAGGTTCGCTTATATGGATCTGTCCATATAAGCGAACCCATAAGTCTATAAATAGGTGTCATTCAAGTGGATCTGGGTGTGTGTTTTGTGTGTGAAACGGCGAAGCCCTGCCTGTTTGTCTCCGGAACTTGTATATTTGTCAGATAATCAATAAAGGAGACGTTAAGTAGTGAAATCAAGCTGAACAAAGACTAAATCAATGAATTCCGCCTCTGATTTAGTCTAAGCGCTCTTCTGATCGACTCGTCAGGTCGTCTAACGTTCCTACAATTATGGTACTTATGAAGAACTCGAGATCTTTACTCACATTGTTCAAAGGTATCCTTCGGTACATATTATTCTGTATACTAATATAGCTCGCTTTAGTTTGTTAATTATACAATAATTACATCTTTAATTGTATATCGTCTAGATGGTCAATAAACTGCTTGGATATGCTTCCAGAATATATGAAGCTTGTATATCAACTTTTAAGTCATCACCAAGAAACGGAGGAATTACTTTAAAGGAAGGAAAAGCATACCAAATCCAATATGTAGTGGAGATGGTATATATGTTACATATCAACCTTTGATTGTGCAACTAATAATTAATTTATTTATTAATCTTTGTCGTGCCTAACTAACCAAAAAAATAATAATGGATGTGCTATCGTCTCATCTCGACACAGACAAAAGAGGCAATTTGAAACTGCTTAGTGGAAGCAAAATGGTTAAAAGAGGGGTACCTTCCAACTCTGGAGGAGTACATGTCTGTTTCAATGGTGACTTGTGGCTACGGCTTGATGATAGCGAGATCTTATGTTGGTAGGGATTATCATATCATCACAGTGGCGAAGCTTGAAAATTTCCATGGGGGTCGGAAGTCACCGGACTTAAAAGTATATACCTAAAAAACTTTTATAAAACCTAGGGGTCGAAAACGTATATACCCGAAAAAAATTCTATATGAAATGTACATACATAACACAACTGAGCGAAAAGTTCAGGGGAGTCGCCCCCCCCCCCCCCCTCCCGGCCCCTTCATAGTGTCACACCCCCAAAAATCCACACGCGGAGTATCACCGCTTGGAGGCGTGACTGACTAGGATCAAGCCACCAATCATATTGAACATAGTAAGTAATAAATAAAATTTCATCCAACAATACGAAAGGTGTTCACACAAACATAGTTAAATGTTTAGCGGAAGCATAAATGTAAAATCCCAAACATAAGTGTTAAGTTCTAAAATGTTATAATGTTTTAACATGGCAACCACTGTCCATGTCCCACAACGACCGCGCCTCCCTGTGCAAGCTCCATGAGTACCTAACGTCCTGCAAGGCATGTAACAGAGAGTCAACAACAAAGTTGAGCGAGTTCACAATTGATTGTTCAGTTAATGAGTTCGCTTCAGAAATCGTAAATTCATTTCATAACCACGCGTTACCCAGTATCTTTGTTCCCAAACCTTTACAATAATAAGTGGGGGCTTCCAATGTTATATGTACTAGACTAGGTATATCTATAAGTGTCCTTCCCAATCCGAGGACAGTGGTAAGTATGAGTTTACGTAGGCTTTACGTAAGTGCCCTTCCCTAACTAAGGACAGTACGTAGCGAGTACGTAGGTTTAGCGCTGGTGTCCTTCCCAAACCGAGGACAATAGTACGTAGGTTTTACGTAGGTTCTAACACTGGTGTCCTTCCCAAACCGAGGACAATAGTACGTAGGTTTTACGTAGGTTTTAGCACTGGCATCCTTCACAAACCGAGGACGGTGTTAAGTACTCTAGTAGTGATGAACGTACGGGTAGTCACACAAACCCTATTCCCAACCCACCGGGAATCCCATGCCTTGGAAAGGGTGTGAACTCACCTTGGTTTGCTCGGTTTGGTTAACTACTTGGTTCCAATTGTTGGTGCACTACATCTGTCGACTTCGTCTTGGATCGAGTCTTAGATTGCATTGTATAGATTAGGGCACGTTTTACGTGAAAATAGGAGAATGTATGTGTGATAGCTGCTGATTTCGCTCATATGGTCAAGTGTACACTCAGGCGAAATCAGATTAGCTGATTTCGCTTATGTGGTCAATTGGGATTTCGCTCATAAGGCCCTGTGTCTCTTGGAGCGAAATCTGGAACCTATATATAGGTGTCCATGAGTGAAATCACATAAGAGTTGCCTTGTATTCCACGCCGAGGTGCTTTTGGTGTGAAGACTGACTGTAATTGCGTTCCAATCAATACAATCAGTAGTTAAAGTGAAGAATCAGCTGTTTCTTGCTTTGTTTCTTGTTATTCCGCACCTGAAACAGAGTTGAACACCTCTGGACGACTCATTCGGGTCAGATCGCGGCCCTACACCAATTAATCAGTTCAGGCCTATGGTATGCACGTGTACGTAATCAGTTTATATTCACGAAGTTCACATATAAGTACAATCACAGTGAGTATTGAATCAGTGAGCACCAATTAACACAAAGCACGTATTCAAGTTCATGCAAGTCATGCTTATCATTTAACAACAGTTAACTAACCCAGTTAACCCCTAACAGAAATGAATTTAGCTACTGTGCAGATTACTAACTCGACGAAACACCCTATGTTTCGTCGTGCCAGTTTCGTCATGATATGCGTTTCGTCCAACAAGTCAGTTACGTCGTGATATCAGTTACATACAGAAAACCCTAATTCGCCGATCATCATCATACAAACAACCCAGCCACACAGGTCATTGATTCGTGCGAAACCATAATATATAATCATTTAAAATCCAACAACAAGTGATGATCATGGTATATCAATATCAAAACGCGTGTAGTGAACACAACGAATAGAATCCAAATTTTCAATAGATTAACATCAGAATATCAAACCCTAATCATCTCATCTTGCATATATATGTTTTCTAATAACCCCAAACCACCAGAGGTTTTCATCATTACAGATTATTCGTTACTAATTATCATGTAAGGAATTCATTAGCATCTTTAACCCCTAACGAGTATAAAACAATAGTCACCAGGCATTCATACAAAGTATAAACTGATTTAAAGAGTTATTATATCAAGTAATTATACACTAACCGATTCGAGATGAACAAGCAAGAATTCAAGAGAAAGATAATGGTGAAAGATGGCAGTTGCCGTCACACAGTGGAGAGAGACCTTAGGGTTTCTTATTTGCTAAAGTGTGACGAATGGAACGGTGATACCCAATAAAACATACGCGTAACGTTCTGGGCCCTTAATGGGCTTCGGCGAAACAATGGGCCGGCGAAACACTTCTATTTCGTCAGAGGTGTGTGTAACGAAACAACTCTGTTTCGTCGAGCCTTGTTTCGTCAATGAGGGTTATGGCGAAACGCCCTGTTTCGTCAAACTCATTCATGTTTAAACAATTTAAGTTTTCCAAACAGGTCACATGTTATATCAACAAACATATAGATGCAACAATCACAAAACGTCTCAACATATATCAGACACGTGTACAATTACAAGGTAAACAAGTCGTGTAGGCAAACAACTAAACAATTAACATGTAATTAATGCGAAAACGGAATCTTGGAAACTCGAGTTGTCACACATAGCTTCGCCCCTGTATGATCACCGAGGATACCTTTAAATGGTCCGCCACATATCCTCCTATTGTGAAAGCTTCATGTTACTTTTTAAGACTATGGGGTGTGTAGGGGCTTGGGTTAGGGGTATTGCTCGACACGTGACAGGTGTGGGCTCTACTAGTCCACACCCAAAAAAGTGGGGTGTGGAAGGGGCGTAGCCAGGCCAGCGTTGTGGAATGGGCTAGCCAAACTGTCATCAACATCCAGCCAACCATTGCCAGACATCACGTACCCCTGGCCAGTGCCCCACGCCAAGCACTATTGCCATGCCAAGCAGCCAACGCCCACCAAAACGTCAACCCAGGATGGAGCACCCGACGTTAAAAGGGCCCACAACGCCCCTTGGCCACGCCCACACCCACCAGTCTAAGGCTCATGAATGATATTACCACCCACAAGGTAGTACAGTGGGGCTAGGTCGATATTAGGACTTGGGGTCAAGGGTAAAATTTTTAGGTTTACTTTTCTTCAAATACAATTTTTAAATAAAGGTAAATGGATAATTTATAAAAAGGATTTTTAAATGGACAAAAGTATTTAAATTCGTTTTATTTGATACAAATTAAACACCTCTCGCGTTGCGGCGGGAGCGAGCACTAATGCCACGCTACTGTCATCGACCACCGACACTGAAGTTGCGGTGTTAATGCGAAGAAACTAAAGCGAAACGTAAAACATAGAATAAAATAACTAAGTTGATCTAGGACTCGTGCGTTATGATGAACTCGCGTCTATTTTTTCCCGTTTGACAGGTTCATCGTAATCTATATATAATATATATCATTACCACTATACAAACCATAATGTATACATTACAACAACCATTGCATCAATATGTTGCAAATTATATTTATACAAGATTTTGGCTAAATTAATTAGATTATTA
This sequence comes from Helianthus annuus, assembly GCF_002127325.2. Taxonomy (NCBI): domain Eukaryota; kingdom Viridiplantae; phylum Streptophyta; class Magnoliopsida; order Asterales; family Asteraceae; genus Helianthus; species Helianthus annuus. The sequence goes on along the minus strand of NC_035449.2, from coordinate 51,325,880 downwards.
TAGATAATAATAATTTATAATAAAACAACACAACTTTGAATGGATCAAACCGATTGAATATGGTAAGATAATAAAACCATTATTTGATTAGGGTACAACCACTTAAGCACAATTTACAACCATACATGCATACAAAACATATTGGATTTAATAAGGTAATGAAACCATTATTATTTGATTAAGGTAAAACCACTTAAGCACAACTTACAACCTATATTTGATTAAGGTACAAGTATTTAAGTATAACTTATAAACAAACTTGCACACAAATGTTTCAAATATTACAAATTTGTAGTATATAATATAATTTAACAATGTACAACCCCAACACATAAAGGTACAACAAAACTAAGCATGAAACACCATTAATGCAAAAGTTACAACCACTTAAAGCCTAAGTATATTACAAATTGATATTATATAAGTGGATTAATAATTGGTACAACATTTTTTGAGTTTGTTATTTTTTGGAAAATATATGGTCTCATATTTTAATATTTAATGGGTTAAAAATTTAAGAATAAAATGTTTGGGGTATAGAGGTCCGCATTAAAAAATCTAGAGGTCGGTGTTTAAAAATCTGTGAGGACGGTCGAATAATAATACACAACGCTGTTTGTTTAGCTCTTAATGAGCCTCTTAATGGTTCAGACCTTTTACTGATTAAGTACTTAATGGTTCAGGCTGTTTGTTTCGCGAGCAGATGTCTGAATGGTTCAGACATTTGCCTCTGAATGTTTAAGTTTTATACTGAGTCTGAATGGTTAAGACCTCTAATCTGAATTGGTCAGACATTTGACTCTGAATGGTTAAGCATTATACTGGCTCTTAATGGTTTAGATCTCTTACTGGTTCAGCACTTAATAGTTTAGACCTCTTACTGGTTGAGCACTTAATAATTCAGACATATTACTGATTCATCACTTAACTATTCAGAAGTTGCCAAACAACCCCTAAGTGAAATGCAAGTGAAACTCTACATTAATATTGTGTGATAACATATGTAAACATTTCAGGAGGAATAAGAAAGAGGACATGTAGCTTCAAGCATCCAGTGCTACCTAGAAGGATGCATATGAATTCATGTCACAAAAGATTGAAGACGCATGGAAAGTTATTAATCAGGAATCCCCCAGGCTTACACAAATCCCGTTTCATCTACTCATGCCGGCAATCAACCTTGCGCGTGTATGTGATGTAATATCATTTATAAAGTCAACGATGGCTACACTCATGCTGGAGAAGAAATTATATATTACATTAAATCGCTCTTAGTTCATCCTCTAGTTATTTAAGTTTCAAGATCAATTGTTGTGCTTTTATTGGTTTCTTTTCTACCTTAGTTTCATACACCAGTGATAAAGAGTGTACTCAGGGAAGTACGTAGTAGCACTTCGGCCTCAGCAATATGTTATTGCTATATCTCATGCAACCTTCTTACCTCTATACCAATATGTCGAGACAAGTAATAAAAAAGAATAATTTATATGGATAAAGAAGGTGATGGCAACAGCCTCATGAAACGATGATATCTAATTCGTACAAAGTAGCTCAACAAATATTACATGTAGGGGTGTTCTTTGGGTTTTTTTAATCGGGTTTCGGGTTTTTCGGTTCGGGTTTTTCGGGTTTTCAAAACTAAATATTTAACCCGATAACCAAACCTTTCTAGGTTCGGTTTCTTCGGTGTTCGGGTTAAATGGTTTGGGTTAGAACGGGTTGGGTTAGAATGGGTTTTGGGTTAGAAAATGAACTAGGTTAACAAATAAATACAACCTTCTAAAATTTAAAATATATTAGTTATTAGCGAACACTACAAAAACAATTTTATAAAGCAACTCTTCTATAGTAATTAAATACAGATTATAAATTGTAAAATGCATCATGTCTTTTAATTAGAAACAAATTATTATAAGTTTGATATTCTTCTTCACTCTTCATGGTTGACAACTTGACTATATAACAATACGTAGAAAATATGGAATTAGTGATTTAAAATTTTTAGAAGATATAGTTGGTTGCATTATGGAATAGGAAATGATTATTAGTTCCTTTTAAAAGATATGACTATATGTAGAAAATATGCTAATTGTTTTAAAGTTATTTTGGGTTTTCGGGTTAAACCGTTTACCCTTTATTCAACCCGTTAACCAATCCATAGAACTGTATTCGGGTCCGGGTTTATAGTTATTCGGTTACTAGTTCTTCGAGTTTTGTCTACTTCGGATTCGGGTGTCTTCGGTTTCGGTTTGGGTTTCAGGTTTCGGTTAAAAAAAACAGCCCTAATTACATGCCGTTTACAATAACATATGGCATTTTGACCACTTAGATCTCTAATTCTCCTTAATACTACTATACTTGCACCTTGCATGATTTATTTAGTGTACACAATAATACATGATGTTTTGACAACTTGACATAATTAATCACTCGTGTGAAGCAATGCAACACGTGTATGATTGGACACGTGTATAATACAAAAACTCACTCAACCTGAATCTGCCTTACATCTTTCCTCTCCTCCTCCTTCACTCTCGGAACCCTAATTTTCAGTACACCGTTCTTCAACTCCGCCTTTATTTCCTCAAACTTATACGCATTCATCGGTAGATCAATCTGGCTCGAGTATCTTTGTGGCAACTCGTCCGCTTCCTTCTCCGCCTCAGCTTGTATCACCAGAGTATTCTCTTCAACTGAGATTATTCAAAAATTAAAATAGATTAGTTATAAAAAGTGTGTGATTACCAAAATAAATGAAAAAATGTTGATGATGTGAAAAGATAAATACTCTTAAGAATGTTTGCAGGGTTGTACAAAAAACTAATGTTTTAAAAGAAGGGTGTGCCTATTGGCACACCAAACCCTAGCAAAATTAGGGTTTATCTATGTTGGGATTGAACCCTACCAAAGGAACAGATAATAAAAGCCAAAACTAGATCACAACAGTAGATTCAAAATAAGCAGATGTTTGGTTGCAAGTCTCTCCCCTTGAAAGTGGTTTCAACATCTGCTGACCTCCTATTTGCTGATCATGCAAACAGCTGACCTACAACTGCTGCTCAAGACAAAGACTGATAGAAGAACTAAAGCTCTGCTGCTCAATCTACTGCCTTGGTTCAAGCATTGCTGATCATGACAACAACTGCTGGGTTCACAGCAGTGGAAGGAAGCAGCAGCAGTTTGAGTCTGTTTTATGTATTGAAATGTAATATCAGTAGTTAGCATAGCAGTGTTTTTATAGATCAGAGGTTAGAGTTTGTTAGGAGGTTAGATGTCACTTTCATGGTGACGTCAGCTTTGATGCTCAGGGGTTTGCAAGTGCCTATAAAGAGAACAGTACTCTGTACTATTCTGTTTAGCTCATTCACCATCTTCTTTCTGCACGAACAAACACTGAGCTCAGGCTGAGTGGGAGTTTGCATATCATACACACATTGTAATTAGAGTTTAAAAATAAATTTAATCATTTGATTCAGTGTTTGAAAATGTATGATTGATAGCATTTCTTCTGTTTGATTGTGAAAAGTTTGGTTCCATTAAATTCCGCTGCACTACTCTTTCATTTGTTCATCTAAATTCAAACACAAATCACAATCAATCCAAACTCAGATCCTAACAATTGGTATCAGAGCTAGGACAATCAAACTTGATCTAACAATCATTTTGACGTAAATAGTTCAACTCGAAATTGTTGATACTGATCGTTTGTTCGTTGTGTTGAAAAACAAAGTAAGGTTTAATCACCGATAAAGTTGATTAATCAGTGCCTGTAAAACAACCGGAAAGATGTCACAATCACAAGATGATAAAAATAACATTGGCTCCTTGTTCAAACCACCTATGCTGAAAAGAAATGAGTACAACATCTGGGAGCGAAGGATGAGTAACATCCTCGCTCAACAAAACACTGGATGTTGGAGGTCTGTCGTTTTTGGTCCTTATGTTCCTATGGTGCCAAGCGCAGAGGATGCCGAAAAATCTGTTCCTAAACCAACTGAAAATTACACTGAATTGGATTTTCAGAAGTTTGAACTGGATGCCAAAGCGTTTAGCATCATAGCCTCTGCACTCCCCAACGAAATCTATGCTGGACTGTTACATTGTAACAGTGCAAAAGAATTGTGGGATGCATTGAAGGAACAGTTCGGAGGAACAGAGGAGGTTATCGAAAACAATAGGGAAATTCTGAATCAGCAGTATGAAACGTTTTGTCACATCAAAGGGGAGTCACTAACCCAACAATTTGAACGTTTCAGTTGTCTCATCAGTGAACTAAGGCTTATTAAGGTTACATTTCCGAATGCAACCCAAAATAGCAGGTTCCTTAGATCATTGCCAGAAAAATGGGACACAATTGCTTTTGTCACCAGGAATTCAGCTGAATTCAAAGATCTGACCCTGACCCAACTCCATGGTAGACTCCTGACCTATGAAAGGGAGTTGAACCAAAAAAGGAGGTTGCAAGAGTCTGGTAAAGTTGCTGATGACTATTCATTCGGCAGCACAACTCTGTTTGGTCAGGAAGAATCTGGCAGTAGTAGTAAAGGATCAGAGTTATGATCATTTTATTGACATAACAGCTGGGGGTAACTTCGTCAACTCTGATTCTCACTCTACAAATTATGCTTTCACAGCAACTACTGAAAACCAGATGTCAGATAATTTGTGTTTTGAGCTGAATGATTTGCAACAATTTGATCCCACTGACTTAGAGGAGATGGACATCTTGCATCAGTTGGCCTTGCTTAGTGTAAGAACAAGCAAGTTCTACAAAAGAACAGGGAGAAAATTTCCAGGGCTTCATGGAAATTTAAGGGTGGGGTTGGATAAATCGAAAATCAAGTGTTACAAGTGTAGTAGGCTAGGTCACTTTGCTAGAGAATGGAGGAGTCAAACTACTGGTCCCATAATAACTCACCCTAGCACAAATCCTAGACCACAACAACAAAACACTGTGCACTATACCCAATATGCCCCTGCAACACATGTTAACACTACTCATTATGCTGCAACCCATGTTCCGGTGCATTATGTTCAAACCACTGTTCCACAAATTCAGTATGTTCAAGCCCCTGTTCCTCAGGCACAAGTGCAACCTGCTGCACCTCAAACAGCTGCTCCAACTGTGACCCAACCAGATCAGCAGAGCTTTTTCACACAAGGCTTTGTTGATTGGAGCAGCATGCCTGATGAACTTGGTGATGAAAATTTCGCTCTATATGCTTCTAATGATGCTTTTAATGATGAATACTGTTTGATGGCATTAGAGTCAATACCAGAAGGGGATGAAACTGAAGGTGAACAGCTAAGTGCTGAAACAGTGGATGAAGTTGCTGAAGCAGTGGTTACTGCAGTTGCTGGTGAACTACTGCTGGAAGAAAATTCAGAAACCCTGATTGAACCACTGACCGACCCCTGGTTCAAAGAAGACAAAGAACAAGAAGAGTTGAAGAAAGCTGGTGATGAAGAAGAGAGAGCTGATGAAGAAGATAATCATTAATGTGATTGTGCCATGATGGCTGCTGCTAAGGTATCACCTCAAGTTCTTGAAAAACTGTGTTCAGACAATTGTGTTATTGCATTTGCTAACATTAAAGAGGTGAATGAAAACCTTAGAGATAAAATCTTGTCTGATGAGGTCAAATTTGAAAAGTCATTGAAAGAACTTAGAAACAAATTGGCTGAAAAAGATAAAGAGATCAGCAGTTTGAAAGAAGAACAAAGCATAACCAAAACTCAACTCCAAACTATGGTAGAAAAATACCAAGTTTGCAAAAAGGAGTTAGAGTCCACCCAAATCACCTGTGAAAGATGGGTGGAGTCTTGCAAAGGGTACGAGGTTATGCTTGAGAAACAGCTTAAAAGCAATGTCAAGTTTGGTATAGGTCATAGAAAATATGATGACATTGCAAGCACTGCTAAATGCAAGCTGTTTCTTCTGAAATCATACGAACCAACAAAAATGGCCAAGAGGTTAAAATAACCGACAAACTTGGTAACAAAATTACTTTGGAAAGATCTGTGGGATCCTCAACTTTTGAGGAAATTGAGAAATACCAATTTAAACCCACATGGTCTGATGAGTGTGATATCCTTGAAAATTTCAAACCAATGGATTTCACAACCACTGATGGTGTAAAAGCTCCAAAAGCAAGAGTCATTCCTATCAAAGATATCCCAACAGAGTTTAAAAACTCTGTTGCAAAGGAATCTGAGAAAAGGAAGAAAAGAGAAAAGATCAAAAACTTGTTTTGTGAATTCTGTGAAAAGAAGAATCATCTAACAAAAGATTGTTTTCATCTAAAAGCATATGATATAAACAAAACAAGCATCATTTTACCTGCTGCAAGCTGCACCATCTGTGGTAAAGATAACCACAAAACTAAGGAATGTGTGTATCTCAAAAACTTTGATGAAAAGAAGAAAGAGTACACTGCAAAAACATCCTTAAGTTCATCAGCATCATCTGTTAAGTTCACCAAGAAACAACCACTGTTCGTCCCTGTCCAAACTGCTGTCACAAAACAGTTGAACCAAACATCTGTTCAAAGGGATGTACAGGTGACAGATGCACCCCCTGCCAATCAATTCAGAAAAGACAAGGAAAAAGCATCATATCAAAGGATTCCACATGTTTATGAGGCTTACAAACAGCCCTCTAAACCAAAAGTGAACAGACATCCTTTTGGTTACCAATAGATGATGGGTCAAGACCCCCAACAGTGGCTAGAGAGAAACATTCCAAAAAATGTTCAAACCCCTGAGCTAACCACTGTCCATGCATCTGCCTCCATCCCAGACACAGTTGAGACCCCATCCAAAGCCCTGTTGGCTTTGGAAACCTTTTTGAACTAATCCATTTACTTCATGTGCAGGGAGCTTCTGCATGCTTAGATAGTCTTTGGTATGTAGATAGTGGAGGCTCCAGGCACATGACATGATGTAAAGCCCTTCTTCAAGATTTCAAAATTCATGGAGGGGGTGATATATCCTTTGGTAATAATAGTAAGGGAAAAGTTCTGGGGTCTGGAACTGTAAAGTCTGGAAATGTAAAATTTGAAAATGTTAATCTTATTGATAATCTGAAATTCAACCTCCTGAGTGTGTCTCAAATGAGTGATAAAGGGTTTGGATCATTCTTCACAAAGGATTGTTGTAGGATTGTCGGACCAGAAATGGTTAGTAAGATTGAAGCAATAATCAAGAAAGGCTCAACAAAACTTGTTGCTCAAAGAAGTGGCAATGTTTATGTTGTTGACATGTCAAGAGAGTGTCCCAGAGCTGATGCCTGTCTGTTCTCAGCTGCCTCTAACAAAGAGACAGAGTTATGGCACAAAAGACTGGGACACACAAATCTCAAAATAATCAATGAAATTTCAAAAAATGGCTTAGTAAGAGGCTTACCACAAAAAATGTTTTCATGTCCTGAACACTGTGTTTCCTGTTTAAAAGGAAAACAGCACAAGAGCTCTTTTAAGTCCATTGAAGAGTCCAAAACAACCCAGTGTTTGCAAATGCTGCACATGGATTTGTTTGGCCAAGTGCAAGTCATGAGTCTCAAAAACAAAAGATACTGTTTGGTTATTGTTGATGACTTCTCTAGGTTTACATGGACCTTCTTTTTACACTCCAAAGATGAGACTGCAGGTATTTTGTAAGACTTTGTGATACAGGTTGAAAAGCAATTTGACCTTCCAGTAAAAGTCTTCAGGAGTGACAATGGCACAGAATTCAAAAATAAGGAGTTGGATGCCTTCTGTGTGAAGAAAGGGATTGTAAGGCAGTACATCATTCCTAGAACACCAGAGCAAAATGGGGTTGTTGAAAGAACGAACAGAATTGAGGCTGCCAGAACCATGCTTGCAGATTCAGGTTTGCGATTAACTTTTTGGGCAGAGGCAGTAAACACTGCTTGCTATGTCCAAAACAGAGTTTTGATCAACCCCAGGCACAAAAAGACTGCTTATGAAATTCTGTATAAAATAAAGCCATTAATCTCATATTTCAAAGTTTTTGGTTGTCCATGTTTCATTTTGAACTTAAAAGATTCTATCTCAAAGTTTGCAGCCAAAATCGATATGGGATATCACTTGGGATACTCATCCACTGCTAAGGCCTACAAAGTGTTTAATACATGGACCAAAGCAGTGGAAGAGACCTTGAATGTAAAGTTTAATGAAATTTCATCATTGAAAATCCCTACAAATCCTGCAGAATTGCTTGATCTTGAAAAATTCACCTTTGAAAATACTGTTGTCAAGACTAACACTGCAGGTCCATCAGAGGATTCATCACCAGACTATGGATATGAAATCATCATTCCTCAAAAGTCTGCTTCAAAAGGGAGAGCATCAGTTGTTCAAAACAGTTGTCAAAGCTCAACCACTGCTACCTCAACAGTTGTTGACCAAAGTAGCCCCTTAACCACTGCTTCCACCTCATCAAACACTGCTGACAGAAGTCCTCAAACAGTGGATCAAAGTCAGCAGATGTCCACACCTTTACCTCCAATGCCTCCACCTTTTGAAGCCACTGCTGGGTCATCAAAGTCACCAGCAGTGGTTAGCTCAGATGATACACATCTGCAGCCTTCACCACAAAATGCCATCATTCCCTACCAAGGAGAGCTAATCTTCTTGAAATCTCATCCACCAGATCAAATCATTGGCAACATCAATGAAGGGGTGCTCACAAGAAAGCAGTCCCAAAACATTTGTCTTTTTGATGGCTCTATCACTCCACCAGCCAGTCAAGTACCAAGAGGCACTGAAAGACAACAGCTGGGTAGAGGCCATGCAAGAAGAGCTCCAACAGTTCAGAAGACAACAAGTATGGGAGCTTGTACCACTGCCAGAGAATGTAAGTCCTTGATGTGCGTAAAATGCAACATATAAATCACATCAATTAAGGCATAAAACTAACCCTTTTTTAGTACTAATGTTGGAAAAAGAGTGTTTTTGTCTTCCTTTTGTATTTTCAGGATGAAATGAGCTCAAAATCACAAAAGAAGCAAAAAGACAACTAATTCTACCATAAAATACAAGAAAAGGAACAAAAGTGGATTGCCCGGACCCTCAACGGCATCTCCCAAGGCAAAAGAGAAGAAACAGAGTCTGAACACGCCCCGTGTCCAGCGAACACGGGGGCGTGCCCAGGAAGCAGCAGAAAAGACAAACCAGTAGAAGCTTCCATTGCCCACCACGGGGCCGTGTCCAGCGAGCACGGGGGCGTGGTGAAAGTACAGCAGGCGCATTAATTGTAATTCGCAATTACAATTAATGAGGAGAGAGAGTGTCAGGCGGGCACGGGGCCGTGTCCAGCGGACACGGGGCCGTGTCCAGCCTTCTGTTCAGCCTATAAATAGAGGAGCTTGGCTTCATTCTCTCTCATCCCTTGGCACACCACCTCTCTCACACTTCATCCACCACCCATCACCACCATAACACCATCATCCACCACCATCATCCATTGTCCATCGTAGAGTGTGTGAGTCGTCTCGGGATCCAAGATTGATCGTAAGAGTTCTTGACAATCAAGGCCATGTTTGCCTAAGTCTCTTACATCACTTGGTGAAGACAAGTGTTTAGTATAATACTTTTTATTTTTAATCTTTTGCACTTTTTTATTTGGTTTTGTATTAATGACTTTAATAACTAGTTACTTATGTTGAAGGTGATCTTTCCTTATCGTTTGTCCGTGGTGTCTTGGCATTATTTTACTGTCTATATAAAATAAAAGATTTTCACCATTCATATCTCCACGGTCTATATGGAGATATGTTGGCTACCTGGTCGGGGGTTAAGGGAACGGTTTGGTAAGGGTCTTGCCCTTGTTCAGCGTTTAGAGGTCCTGCTTGGGACCTGGGTCAAATTTAGTAGGATCTCCTTCAATGCCCATAGGTATTGGATGGCGGGGATCCAAACTCTTTGACCCCCTCATAAGTTAACTACTATTAATACTATAACCCGGCTATTTAGGACTGTATCCCTGCTGACTCAGACTACTTAGCCGAGGGTAACGTCACCGCCAAAAGCGGGGCCTACCATAATTTGCATTAATAACTTAATTCATTATCTTTCAATAATCCGACCCTTTAGGATTGTATCCTTGCTGACTCAAACTACTGGGTTGAGGGTAACGTCGCCTTCAAAAGAGGGGCCTACTACAATAACTAAGATAATCTCTTAAACAAGTGCAAAAGTGCGAAAATAATCAAAGGTTATACTAATACACGTGTCGGATCCAAGTGATTCATCTTGTCTATCTGTTTTTATTTTTTTTTCCAGCATTTAGTTAGTTTTTATTTTTCTTAGTTTAAAACATTTTTCTAACCTTTTTGATTTGATTAGACGTTGAGTATAAACCGGTATTAAAAGCTTTTGTGTCCTTGGACGACCTCGGTATCTTACCAACACTATACTACGTCCACGATGGGTGCACTTGCCCATATGTGTGTTTAGTGTTAGTGAATATCGTGTTTTATAAATTTAAAACTTGGCTAAAAGTGTAAAAAGGGGCTTAAATATACATCAAAAATATAACATACTTCACGCACATCAAGTTTTTGGCGCCGTTGCCGGGGACACAAGGATTTTAAGAAAGTTAGGAATCAACGGCCTAATCATATTTTTATTTTTCTTTAATTTTTTTAGGATTTTTCTTAGATTTTCAGCTTCTGCAGAGCTCAGCACGGGGCCGTGCCTGGTCGGACACGGGCCGTGCTCAGCAACGTTACTGGCAGTTTTTGTTTTTCAAGTTACAGAAGGCTGACCACGGGGCCGTGCCGGTGCAACACGGGGCCGTGTCCAACTTCCAGTAACTGGGATCTGAAAAACAATCACTGTAATTCCGACCACGGGGCCGTGTTCGCTCAACACGGGGCCGTGGTGAACCTTCTGACCAACATTCTTTTCTGTTTTTATTGCAGGACTTGGAACCCGACGCCATCCTCACGTAGTGTATGAGCTCCAGTTCCAATAAAGACATAAAGGAACCACTAGAAGAACCCGAACGCTTTCTCAGAAAAAGGTTAAAAGCCAAAAACCAAGAGAAGGTTTCGGGTGATCCACCTCCAATGGCGGACCAACGTACCCTTATGGATTATCTACGGCCCACAGTAGGTAATCTAGGCGCCGCTATCAATGCTCCGAATGTCGAAGCCAATAACTTCGAACTTCGACCGCATTTGATACAAATGCTCCAAAACTCCGCAACCTTCCACGGGCTTGCGGACGAGGATCCTCATCTACATATAACTAATTTCTTAGAAATATGTGATACCTTTCGGATCAATGGGGCATCAAACGACGCCATCCGCCTCCGTATGTTTCCATTCTCACTAAAAGACCGAGCGAAAGCTTGGCTCAACACCCTCCCAGCTGGATCGGTAAACACCTGGGATGAACTAGCCCAAAAGTTTCTATATAAGTATTTCCCTCCTTCTAAAACTGCTAAATTAATGGCTGAAATTAATACATACTCACAAGAGGACGGGGAATCCTTATATGAAACATGGGAAAGGTTCAAGGAGCTATTACGCAAGTGTCCCCATCACGGCCTCGCAATATGGCAACAAGTATCCACTTTCTACAATGGATTGTTGCCACACACTAGGCAGACACTTGATTCTAGCTCCGGGGGACTTTTAGGTAATCGACGCCCACACGAAATATATAATCAGATTGAGGAAATTGCTCAAACCAATTTTCAATGGCACACTCCCCGGGGAAATAAGTCTATCGCCCCGGGCGCCCATAAGGTCGACGAAAGCACCTCTTTACAAGCCCAAATCGAGGCCCTTTCTTCAAAAATAAAAAAATTAGAAATGACAAAAACAGTCTCGGTTATGGCTTGTAATGGGTGTGGTGGATCACATGAAAATTGGAGTTGCATGAAAGAAACGGACGATCAACAAGAAATGGTAAACTACATTGATAATAGACCTAGGCCGTCGGGTCCTCCAACGGGAACTTACAACCAAGGATGGCGAAACCACCCAAACCTTGGTTGGAGGGAAACCGGCAATAGTAGTAACCAACAAACCCAACGAACAAACTTTCAGCAATCAAGAAATGAGTCACAAAATTTCACTCAACAACAAGGTGGACGAGAAAGGCTCGAAGATACTATATCTCGCCTCGTCTCCGACACTGATAAGAAAAACTCGGAAAGATTTCTACAATTAGAATCTAATTTTAGGAATCAACAAGCTAGCATTCAAAACATAGAAAAACAAATAAATCAACTAGCACAAAATTTTTCCGAGAGACCGCAAGGCGCATTACCTAGCAATACCGAAACAAACCCAAAGGCGCAAGTTCTCCTCAACACACTACGAAACCGCACCGTGGGGCCTGCAGAAGTACCTCCACCAACGGAAGAAACAATACCAACACATCTGCAGGAAAAGAACTCTCCCCCAGAGCCTACCAAGGCTCCTCGAGTTCCGTACCCCGGTAGGTTAATTCGTCAAAAGACCAATGAGCAATTCGCAAAATTCGAAAGTCTGTTAAAACAATTGCATGTCAATATTCCTTTTATCGAAGTCCTAACCCAAATGCCCAAATACTCTAAATTTATGAGGGACTTCCTTACACATAAAAAGAAAATTGAAAATTTGCAATTAGTTAATTTAGGCGAAGAATGCTCTGCCCTCGTACTCAATAAACTACCCCAAAAGAAAATCGATCCCGGAAGTTTCACGATTCCATGCTCAATAGGGGAATCACCCGTTCGCAATGCCTTGGCCGACTTAGGGGCTAGCATTAACCTCATGCCCTCATCGATGTTCAAAAGGCTTGGCTTGGGAACCACGAGCCCTACAAAAATAAGCATACAACTCGCTGATCGATCAGTCAAGTTCCCACAAGGTGTCATCGAAAATGTCTTGGTAAGGGTAAGCAGATTCGTTTATCCAGTTGACTTTGTCATACTCGACATGGAGGAAGACACCGAGGTCCCCCTTATCCTAGGGAGACCCTTCCTTGCCACAGCACAAGCAGTGGTAGACATGAATGACGGGACACTGACTTTGAGGTATGGGGACGATGAGGTGAAGTTCGGAGTTGGGAAGAAAATAGAGGACGACGACCCAGTCAATTACATGAAGGTTATTGATTCGAGCTTGGATGCCGCTCTCCGACGGTGTAACTTGGGAAGCAAGGCACTCCACTCAGAAGATATATAACCGGGAATCGGGTCTAGCCAAGGACCCTTATAAACGTGGCGCACCACGGAGGCATTCCGCGGATCTATCCTTAGTTTAGTTTAGTTTAATCTTTTAGTTTTTGCAGAATAAAACACACTCATGGTGGTAATGGATGACAAAGGGAACGAGAAAAATGGAACCATGCACGAAGAACAGAGCAACCCGACAAAAATCTCCATCACAGAAGGCTCAACACGGGCCGTGCCCAACCAACACGGCCCCGTGCTGAGCCCCTGCAGAAAATCACCCAGTTCAGGTAACTGGACACGGGCCGTGTTCAGCGGACACGCCCCCGTGCCCAGGCTTCTGTTTCAATTCTGTAATTTTTGTTACTGGCACTTGACCACGGGGCCGTGCCCGGTCAACACGGGGCCGTGTCCAGGATGCCAGTAACATAAATCTTTGCTTTTTAACACACTTTTATACATTCTAATCAACCAAAAACCTTATTTTTGGACACATTGAGGACAATGTGTAATTTAAGTGTGGGGGGGATGCTAAAACACTTGAAATTTTGCAAAATCCTAAACACAAGCCTTACACAAAACTCTATTGGAACCGCTAAACACCCCAAATTTTTTTCAAAAACTTTTTCATTTTTTTATTTAGTTGTCTTAGTTTAAGTTGGGAATAACAAGTTCTAAATAGGTTATATTTTTACAAGTTTACAACCGATAGCGTCGTGATAAAAAAGGAACCAACATAAGAAAATTATGAAACGGCATAACAAGTCTAGTTTAAAATTCGATTATATATGCTTGGTCACATTAAAAACCCATTCCCACAAATGTGAGTTTTGAGCCTTTATTGAGCATAAAAATACACATATTTAGATTAAATGCTCATTTTTCGTTTCTTGTGTGAATAGCCGCTCGGTCCTTACAAATCTAGAACTTGCCACGACGATACATTCCCGGTACTTACCAACTTAAACCCAAGTAAGTAAATGATGGAGGCGTTAGGACTAACCATTTTTCTTTCAAAACCATTATTTTTCATTTTTTTACCTACCCAAAATCCCCCTAGATAGCCCCTTTGAGCCTAAACCTTTCATTTCATTACCCCAAAACCCTTTTTACCCACCAAAAACCTTTTTATTTATTTTTTTTAGTAACAAGTTCGCTTTTTCGTAAACTCACCTTTTTATGTGACGGTTGAAAAAAACAAAAAAAAATGATGATGAAGTCAAAAACAAACAAAAGCTACAAAAGCTTGTTTGGAGAAATACTTCAAAATAAAAAGTCACTAAAAACAAGGTACTTCACGAAAACCGACGCTTGTTACGATTTTCGCCCTTTTTATTAACCACTAACCAACCACCCACCTTTAAACCCAAGCCTTCACCCAAAAGTCCTCTTGATATTTACAAAGGTGAAAAGTTAAAAAGGAGGAGGATTGATTGCTTGGCAAGCCTATGGAAGACGTAAGTTCCGTGCCGCTCTCGAGTGATTCACTAAAATATACACCTTCGGCCGAGTGTTGAGTGATCTCCCGTGAGGTATGTGAACTTGTATATAAATGGAATTTTAATAAGGCATGCTATGCCCAAATAAGTAATTCATCTTATGAAAAGTTCAAAATAAATCATAACGAATAGGATTGTAAATAAATAAAAATAAAACCTATAAAAACCTTGGATTCCCGACACTCTAGGACAAGCTAAAAAAAAAAAAAAAAAAAAAAAAAAAAAAACTTCTCTTCTACCTATTCCATTTGGGAGTATAAGCCACATTTAAAGAGTTTTGCTTGAGGACAAGCAAAAGTTCAAGTGTGGGGGTATTTGATGTGCGTAAAATGCAACATATAAATCAACATCAATTAAGGCATAAAACTAACCCTTTTTTTAGTACTAATGTTGGAAAAAGAGTGTTTTTGTCTTCCTTTTGTATTTTCAGGATGAAATGAGCTCAAAATCACAAAAGAAGCAAAAAGACAACTAATTCTACCATAAAATACAAGAAAAGGAACAAAAGTGGATTGCCCGGACCCTCAACGGCATCTCCCAAGGCAAAAGAGAAGAAACAGAGTCTGAACACGCCCCGTGTCCAGCGAACACGGGGGCGTGCCCAGGAAGCAGCAGAAAAGACAAACCAGTAGAAGCTTCCATTGCCCACCACGGGGCCGTGTCCAGCACGGGGGCGTGGTGAAAGTACAGCAGGCGCATTAATTGTAATTCGCAATTACAATTAATGAGGAGAGAGAGTGTCAGGCGGGCACGGGGCCGTGTCCAGCGGACACGGGGCCGTGTCCAGCCTTCTGTTCAGCCTATAAATAGAGGAGCTTGGCTTCATTCTCTCTCATCCCTTGGCACACCACCTCTCTCACACTTCATCCACCACCCATCACCACCATAACACCATCATCCACCACCATCATCCATTGTCCATCGTAGAGTGTGTGAGTCGTCTCGGGATCCAAGATTGATCGTAAGAGTTCTTGACAATCAAGGCCATGTTTGCCTAAGTCTCTTACATCACTTGGTGAAGACAAGTGTTTAGTATAATACTTTTTATTTTTAATCTTTTGCACTTTTTTATTTGGTTTTGTATTAATGACTTTAATAACTAGTTACTTATGTTGAAGGTGATCTTTCCTTATCGTTTGTCCGTGGTGTCTTGGCATTATTTTACTGTCTATATAAAATAAAAGATTTTCACCATTCATATCTCCACGGTCTATATGGAGATATGTTGGCTACCTGGTCGGGGGTTAAGGGAACGGTTTGGTAAGGGTCTTGCCCTTGTTCAGCGTTTAGAGGTCCTGCTTGGGACCTGGGTCAAATTTAGTAGGATCTCCTTCAATGCCCATAGGTATTGGATGGCGGGGATCCAAACTCTTTGACCCCCTCATAAGTTAACTACTATTAATACTATAACCCGGCTATTTAGGACTGTATCCCTGCTGACTCAGACTACTTAGCCGAGGGTAACGTCACCGCCAAAAGCGGGGCCTACCATAATTTGCATTAATAACTTAATTCATTATCTTTCAATAATCCGACCCTTTAGGATTGTATCCTTGCTGACTCAAACTACTGGGTTGAGGGTAACGTCGCCTTCAAAAGAGGGGCCTACTACAATAACTAAGATAATCTCTTAAACAAGTGCAAAAGTGCGAAAATAATCAAAGGTTATACTAATACACGTGTCGGATCCAAGTGATTCATCTTGTCTATCTGTTTTTATTTTATTTTTATTTTCAGCATTTAGTTAGTTTTTATTTTTCTTAGTTTAAAACATTTTTCTAACCTTTTTGATTTGATTAGACGTTGAGGATAAACCGGTATTAAAAGCTCTTGTGTCCTTGGACGACCTCGGTATCTTACCAACACTATACTACGTCCACGATGGGTGCACTTGCCCATATGTGTGTTTAGTGTTAGTGAATATCGTGTTTTATAAATTTAAAACTTGGCTAAAAGTGTAAAAAGGGGCTTAAATATACATCAAAAATATAACACACTTCACGCACATCAGTCCTATTGGCACAAAGTGGGTCTTCAAAAACAAAACTGATGAAAGGGGCATTGTTGTCAAGAATAAAGCCAGGCTTGTGGTTCAAGGCTACAGACAAGAAGAGGGGATTGATTATGATGAAACATTTGCTCCTGTTGCAAGACTTGAAGCAATCAGACTCTTTCTGGCCTTTGCTGTCAACCACAATATCAAGGTGTACCAAATGGATATAAAATGTGCATTCCTCTATGGTAAGATTCAAGAAGAGGTATATGTCTGTCAACCTCTAGGTTTTGAGGATCCATTTTATCCAGATCATGTCTACAAGCTAAACAAAGCTTTGTATGGCTTGAAAGAAGCACCCAGAGCCTGGTATGAAACTCTTTCCACCTTTTTACTTTCCATTGGTTTCACCAGAGGCAGGATTAATAAAACACTGTTTTTTAAAATGGAGAGGAAAGGATTTGATGATTGTCCAGATTTATGTGGATGACATCATTTTTGGAAGCACATGTAATAAAATGTGTGAAGAGTTCAGGCAACTCATGACAGCTGAGTTTGAAATGAGTGCAATGGGTGAACTCCAGTGCTTTCTTGGTCTCCAAGTAAGGCAGCTGCAAAATGGCACTTTCATCCATCAAGGCAAATATGCAAAAGAACTTTTAAAGAAATTTGATATGGATAATTGTAAGCCATGTAGTACACCCATTGCAACCAATAAATTGGTCATGTCTGAAGAAAAGGATGATTTGGTTGATCAGACCTTATATAGAAGCATGATTGGGTCTTTATTGTACCTAACTGCATCTAGACCAGATTTCATGTTTGCAACATGTGTCTGTGCAAGATCCCAATCATCCCCTAGAAAGTCAAACCTTATTGCTGTAAAAAGGATATTCAGATACTTCAAAGGTGCTCCCACACTAGGTATCTGGTATCCAGCTGATGGTAAAATTGAGCTTTCAGGTTTCTCAGATAGTAACTTTGCTGGATGTGATAAAACAAGGAAGTCCACTTCAGGAGGGTGCCAATTCCTAGGCAATTGCTTAGTGTCTTGGCAAAGCAAAAAGCAAGCAGCTGTTTCCACATCCACTGCTGAGGCAGAATACATAGCTGCTGCAAGCTGTACAGCCCAACTGCTCTGGCTTCAAAATCAGTTACTGGATTTTGGTATCACTGCCTTGAAGACACCACTCATGTTGGACAGTCAGGCAGCACAAAATATCATCAAAAATCCAGTTTCCCATTCAACCACCAAACATATCGACATCAGACATCACTTTGTGAGGGATTGCTATGAAAAAGGTTTGATTTCTCTGCATCAAGTTCCAACTAAGGATCAGCTGGCAGATGTGCTAACCAAAGCATTAGACACATCTACCTTTGAAAGCTTGATCTCTAGGATTGGTATGCTCAACATGGAATAACAGGCAAAATCCTGTTTTTCTATGAATAAAAGCATTAAAATGTTTTCATAAAATCGAAAATCCATCCTTAAAAATAGCTAAAAATGAATTTTTCATTAAAATCCTAAAAGTCTGCCATAACCACTGATGGGTTCAAAAGTCTGTGCTGCTACAAAAGTTTGTCCACTGCTGAAAGTCATCCCCTGCTCTCATTTTCTTTGGTTAACCACTGATGGTCAAAATCAGTGATGCATCCACTGCTGAGCTATCTACTGATGGTAAAAAGCATCCACTGTCCTCCATTTCCATTACAACTACTGCCTTCACCAGTTGTTTTCACAACCTGTACTGTTTAAAAGTACTGTCCTTCACTTCACCAGGGGATGGCATGCGGGCAGTACTTAGGGGTCAGACCTTTTGTAACTGCTGCCACGTCAGCATTCACTCTTCCTCTATAAAACCCCCTTTCAACACCCAAACAGGGTTTCACTGTCGAATTGTATTCTTAAAGGTTCTCTTCTCAAAGCAGTTTCCATCACATTTCATCAAATTTCTACACAATCTCATCTTTGATCCTCATCTTCAAAATGACAAAATCGAAATCATCCGCAAAAGCTTCAAAAGGGGCCTCTCAAAAGGCTACCTCCACCGAAATCCCACACAAACCAACTCATAATCTACTGGGTCTTCTCACAAAACCCGGTACCATCGACACATTTGATTCCATCCTCGATATACTCAACGCCTCAAAGTACAAAACTTTGTTAACCGCTAATGCACCAATTTACCTACAAACTCAGAGAGAATTTTGGAAAAATTGCATCCTTAAAAAACAAGGAAAAGATGTCATAGCCATTAACTCTACTCTGCAGAAGAAAGCAGTCCGAATAACACCGCAATCAATCTCTGAGGTCTTTCAGCTCGCTGACCAGGAATGTAAAGATTATTTCCCTAAAAACGAGTTAAAAACTGACTTCATTGAGAGAGGGTATGCAGACACAATGAAGAGGGACACCTTACAAAAAGGTTTCTTCCCTTCTGCAACCAGATTTTTATTTCATACCCTTCTCATGTGTGTTTCAAACAAAACCACTTCCTTTAATGAAATACCAATGAAAATTCAAAACTTGGGGTATGCTATTTTACAAGGAGAAAATCTTAACTACTCCAAGGCAATTTTCAATGATTTGGTTAAAAATGTTGAAACAAAATCATTCTTACTGTCCCAAGATTTTTAAGTTATTATTTTGAGAAAAAGTTCAGTAAGGATGATATTGCGGTAATAAACCAAGGTGAATCTTTTCAAATAAACAGCTTAACTGCTGAAACATTTTCAAGAATGTTAGCACCTTATAAAACACAAGCAGAGGTGCCTGAGCAGACTTTAGCAGCAAACACTGCTCCTCAGGTATCTGCTGCTGAGCCCACTGCTCAAGGTGATCAAGGCAGCCCAACAACTGTCTTGAAACCCACACTTAAAATCACCAAAAAACCACAGAAAAAGAAAAATCAAAAACCCCCCAAACCCATCAAAAAGGCAACTCTGGAGGATGAGATACCAGAGCCACTGCCTGTGATTGCACAAAAATCATAACAAACCACTGCTGCTACTTCCTCACAGCAGTTGGTAGAAATATCTCAACCCATACCTGAAACTCCTCCTGTCTCTTCACAAAAAGAACAGGTTGTACAAATAGGGTCGCCACATCATGAGGCTCTGGAAGCACTCGTTTCCATCCTACACAGCCCAATACCCGGGGCAATTCCGCTTTCTAAACCTACCTTTACATCCCCAATTCCACCAAACACCAAACTGCTGTTGGATGCAATTGATTTGAACCTAGCACAAACCAGTCCTTCTCACTCACATGCTCATGAGAATATACTTCAACAAGAGACTGGGCTTGATGTATCAATCTTTGCTAACCCACCAACACAACCTGAGGAGGTTACACCCCTTGAGTTACAAGTAACTCTCGGTGGTATTCCAAGTGAAGCAGCCACTACAAGTGTTGAACCTACAGGTTTACACTTGGACAGTGGTTACATCAATAAGACTTCCTTGGAGGCAATTCCTTCTATAACACCTTTGTTATCTGCTAGTGAGTTTGTACTAACCACTGGTAACATCAAAAGATTATCAAGTGTTGAAGGAAGAAGACCCCAGTACCAAGAAAAAGGGGCATCAGTTGTTGATGTTTGGAGTACACTCCCTACCTCCACTTCTGATAAAACCACTGCTAGTCGGAAATCAGATGATCCCATTAAATTGGGTGATGGTTTAAAGTACCAAGAATTGACGGAACGTGTTGAAAAATTAGATACATCTATTGCAGAAATTAAAGAAATGCTGCAACAGTTGTTAACAATTCAAAAGGTACCATCCACTGCTGTTCCATCTCAAACACCTGCTCCACCACCAGCAGATGTTACAAATGAGCTTTGGAACTTCTTTCAACCTTTTCTCCATCAACAATTTCAGTTGGCCGAGCACCAACATGCCAAACATGTTCAAGAGCTCAAAAAGGCAATGGAGTCTAG
Source organism: Helianthus annuus (assembly GCF_002127325.2). Lineage (NCBI taxonomy): Eukaryota > Viridiplantae > Streptophyta > Magnoliopsida > Asterales > Asteraceae > Helianthus > Helianthus annuus. Next base: position 51,305,271 of record NC_035449.2, on the reverse strand, counting down.
GTTCAGGGATACAAACGATGATATCAAGGCTCTTAAGGCCCATTTTTTGACAACCACTGGCACTGCTCCTCCGACTGTTCTTTATATTGATGACCTCCCTGCAGATAATGCCAAAAAGGGGGAGAAAATTAAGGAGTGGGTAAAGAAAGGGATTGATAATGGGCTATACCTTGACACAGAAAATGATGCAATGCTCAGAGATATTCCTTTGCCAGATGGTAGTAAAAAGGTTGATGTTACCAAAAATGCACTTGATGATGCTGTCATAAGTGTAAAGAAGGATAGAGCGGCAAAGGATCTAGCAAGGTGGAATGAGGAGAAAAGAGCTTTCATAAAGCTGAATGCGCAGGGTTGTTCTGGTGAAAAGGATGATCAAAATCCGATTCCAAAAAGAAATCCTACTAGAAAAGTAAGGAAACCCAAATCCACACCATCCAGCCTTCCAAAGCACACTCCAAAACCACTATCCAAAAGCCACCAACATCAAACCTCCACCCAAACAGTTGTTACAACAACTGCTCCCACTCAAACACACACCACTTCAACACACACCACTACCACTGCTTTACCACCACCATCAGTTCCTGCCCTAAAGCAGAAGACAGCAAATGTCAAAACATCTGTTGTAATGACAACAGTGGTTGAAACACCAGTTGTTTCAACAGCTGTTAGTCAGCCACAAACCACTGATCCACCCAAAACATCATCTGCCTTCCCTAAAGTAAAAAGGAGAAGGGTTGTTATATCAGATGATGATTCTCCATCACCACCACCAAAAGCTTCAAAATCCCAAGCACTTGTCACAACTTCAAAACGCATTCCTCTCTCTTCAGCTCAAATATACAAACCCTTACCTCCTGCAGGTGTTCAATTTCCTCTTGAACTTGTAACAGTCAGAGATGAAATTAAATCTTTCTACTATGAGGATGACCCTGCCAAAAGGAGCTTGCCATCGATTGAAGGATATCCCAGGCCAACTAATATTGAAGAATACTTGAAAATCAAGGCCAAGCAAGCAGAGGATATCTCAATCAAAAACAAACAAGGGAAATCTGATAGAGAGTATCAACAAAACTATCAGTTTCTACTTACACAGGTCAAAGCTTTGGAACAATTTGCAAAAAATGTATGTCAGCGAATCTCTGAAAGGGCAGATGAGTCCTTGAGAAAAGACTACATTGAAAATATAATGACCTACAAGACATACAAGGGGGAGAAACACATGTTCAGAAACTGGACCATTCCTGAGCTTGAAAAAGAAGTAGCCAGGATTCATGAAATGATCAAGAATAAGGTCGAGCAGACTCCCCCTAAAAAATTCAAAAGGGTTGAAGCTGATAAAGCTTTAGAGCTGAAGAGAATGAAAGAGGAGCTGATAATTGCTGAATATGGGTCAAAGAACTCTGTGTCTAAGTGGGGAGAAGCGAGGGTCAGGGCCACCTACAAAAGGTTGGAAGAGCTAAGGAAGAAAGATCCAACAGCTCCATAAAAGCCTGACTACTCCAAAGCAGAGGTTTCGAAAGGATCATCAAAGCCACATCTCAAAAGAACCACTGCTCCTGCTGGTACTGCTATCTACAAAAGAAGGAGACAAAGCCAGTTAGGTTCTGAAACAGTTCAAGAGATTCTTACTGGAAATGCCATTGTGAAAAAGGGCTTTTTGTTAATGTTGAAAGAAGAATCTGAACTGGAAAAATCTGCAAACACTGCTCAGCCAGTAATGAATAGGCCAGCATCACCAAACTCCTCAACAAATAAAAATCTCCCAAGAAACCCATCTCGCCTAAAAATACAAGAGTGGAAAACTGATAAACAGAACCACGTATTGACTATGGTCAGGGCAGATGGCGAAGTGAAGAAATTTACAAGGGAACAAGCTCTTGGCCTGAGACTTGAAGATTTGCAGGATCTCCTTGATCTTCCACTTAGCAGGGATGAAGATGATACAGATGCCTTAACCTTTGAACTACAATTCAATGGGCAAATAAGGGAACTGTTGTTGAGGCAATAAAAATCTACAATAATGGAGAGTTTTGGCATTATCTGTTCCAGGGGGAGATTGTTGGGATTGAACCCTACCAAAGGAACATATAATAAAAGCCAAAACTGGATCACAGCAGTAGATTCAAAATAAGCAGATGTTTGGTTGCAAGTGTCTCCCCTTGAAAGTGGTTTCAACATCTGCTGACTTCCTATCTGCTGATCATGCAAACAGCTGACCTACAACTGCTGCTCAAGACAAAGACTGATAGAAGAACTAAAGCTCTGCTGTTCAATCTACTGCCTTGGTTCAAGCATTGCTGATCATGACAACAACTGCTGGGTTCACAGCAGTGGAAGGAAGTAGCAGCAGTTTGACTCTGTTTTATGTATTGAAATGTAATATCAGTACTTAGCATAGCAGTGTTTGTATAGATCAGAGGTTAGAGTTTGTTAGGAGGTTAGATGTCACTTTCATGGTGACGTCAGCTTTGATGCTCAGTGGTTTGCAAGTGCCTATAAAGAGAACAGTACTATGTACTGTTCTGTTTAGCTCATTCACCATCTTCTTTCTGCACGAACAAACACTGAGCTTAGGCTGAGGGGGAGTTTGCATATCATACACACATTGTAATCAGAGTTTAAAAATAAATTTAATCATTTGATTCAGTGTTTGAAAATGTATGATTGATAGCATTTCTTCTGTTTGATTGTGAAAAGTTTGGTTCCATTAAATTCCGCTGCATACTCTTTCATTTGTTCATCTAAATTCAAACACAAATCACAATCAATCCAAACTCAGATCCTAACAATCTACGCAGCGTATTGGTCAATACGCAGCGTATAGGGTTAACCCTCTACGCTGCGTATTGACCAATACGCTGCGTAGATAAACCATGGATCTCAGTGCCTGATAACCAATCATTGCACAGAAAACAAGGGTCATATACGCTGCGTATAGGTCTATACGCAGCGTATATAAACCATTAGATTTTTTTTGGACATTTTGGTAAGTTTGAGGGATCATTTTTTCACAAAGTTTAAATACGCTGCGTATTGACCTCTAAGCAGCGTATATAAAGGTCTGAAAATGTCTTTTATACCCTTGTGTTGAGGCTATACGAAGCCAAATACAAGGGTAGTTGTGTCATTTTTGTCTCATACGCTGCGTAGGGACCTCTAAGGAGCGTATATAAAGCTCCATTTTTGTATTTTTTATTGTGTATTCCTTTGTTTATTTATAAAAAAAAAAGAAAATTATTTATAAAAAAACAATATTATTGGTTAATAATACAAATATAAATTATAAAAATAAAAAATAATATAAATATTATGAATAATAAGAATTAAAAAAGAAAATTATTTATAAAAAAACAATATTATTGGTAAATAATACAAATATATTGTTTTGTTATCGTTTAAATTAAATTATCGTATTCCTTTGTTTATTTATAAAAAAAAGAAAATTATTTATAAAAAAACAATATTATTCGTAAATAATACAAATATATTATATTGTTATCATTTTAAATTAAATTATCTTATCGTATTGCATCGTATCGTATCATATCGTATTGCATCGTATCGTATCGTATAGTGTATAGTATATAAGTCTCGTATAGAGGCCTATACGGGTGTTATTGTATAGTATAGTATCGTATCGTATCGTATAGTGTAGTATAAGTCTCGTATAGGTTTCCTATAGGTCTTGTATATGCATATAAGATTAGACGGGACCTAAACCACACCTATACGATACGGTATCACACTTATAGGCTTATACGAGGTTAATACGTGACCTAAACCACACCTATACGATACGATATCACACTTATAGGCTTATACGAGGTCAATACGTGACCTAAACTACACCTATACGTTACGATATCACACTTATAGGCTTATACGAGGTCAATACGTGACCTATACGACGCTATATGATACGATATCACATTTATAGGCTTATACGAGGTCAATACGTGACCTATACTACGTTATACGATACGATATCACACTTATAGGCTTATACGAGGTCAATACGTGACCTATACTACACCTATACGATACGATATCACACTTATAGGCTTATACGAGGTCAATACGTGACCTATACGACGCTATATGATATGATATCACACTTATAGGCTTATACGAAGTCAATACGTGACCTATACTACGTTACACGATATGATATCACACTTGTAGGCTTATACGACGTCAATACGTGACCTATACTACACCTATATGACACGATATCTCACTTATATGCTTATACGAGGTCAATACGGGACCTAAACCACACCTATACGATACGATATCACACTTATAGGCTTATACGAGGTCAATACGGGACCTAATATTTGTATTATTTTTAATTCTTATAATTCATAATATTTGTATTATTTTTAATAATATTGTTTTTTATAAATAAACATGGAAATACCCCAAAATACAAACAATTAATTTACTATTTTATAAATAAACAAATGAATACACAATAAAAAAAATACAAAAATGGAGCTTTATATACGTTCCTTAGAGGTCCCTACGCAGCGTATGAGACAAAAATGACACAACTACCCTTGTATTTGGCTTCGTATAGCCTCAACACAAGGGTATAAAAGATATTTTCAGACCTTTATATATGCTCCTTAAAGGTCTATACGCAGCGTATATATACAATAAGGGTTAAAAAGATAATTTAACCACATATTTGGGGTTAAAAATAAAAACTACCCTTTATATACGTTGCGTATAGACCTATACGCAGCGTATATAAAGGTTTGAAAATGTCTTTTATACCCTTGTGTTGAGGCTATACGAAGCCAAATACAAGGGTAGTTGTGTCATTTTTGTCTCATACGCTGCGTAGGGACCTCTAAGGAGCGTATATAAAGCTCCATTTTTGTATTTTTTTTATTGTGTATTCCTTTGTTTATTTATAAAAAAAGAAAATTATTTATAAAAAAACAATATTATTGGTAAATAATACAAATATAAATTATAAAAGTAAAAAATAATCGAAAAATTTTGATAAATAAAAATTAAAAAAGAAAATTATTTATAAAAAACAATATTATTGGTAAATAATACAAATATATTGTTTTGTTATCGTTTAAATTAAATTATCGTATTCCTTTGTTTATTTATAAAAAAAAGAAAATTATTTATAAAAAACCAATATTATTCGTAAATAATACAAATATATTATATTGTTATCGTTTAAATTAAATTATCTTATCGTATTGCATCGTATCGTATCGTATCGTATTGCATCATATCGTATCGTATAGTGTATAGTATATAAGTCTCGTATAGAGGCCCATACGGGTGTTATTGTATAGTATAGTATCGTATCGTATCGTATCGTATAGTGTAGTATATGTCACACCCCGATTTCCACGTGTCTCACCGGTGGGCCCGGTGGGGGATTACCGTGACGTAGTTGGCAACCATATAGTCAAACCACACAATTATATGAATGCACAGCGGAAGCATAAAGATAAATATATTTCAACATTAACTGTAATATCAAAGTATCACCATTGTTGAAATAAAATCCACAGGGGATCAATAATAATAATAAAGTATTGTTCAACAGACTTCAGGCATCTTAAGCTTGCGAGACTTCTAATGATGCTAAGGAGAAATCCCAGCCAATTACGCATAGTACCTGCATTTAGTCTTTTTGGAAAAATACGTCAGTTTACACTGGTAAATACATTCAACTGACACTTTTGTAAAATGTTTAATAAAATTGGTTTAAATGCACAAGGCACAAACTCTTTATAACTTGGGATAATTTATAATTAGATCTTTTAAAGAATTACATGTTTACTATGCGTTCGGTCGCCCGAGTCGTGTCGGGTTAAAGTTTAATAGACACACCACATAGTATAAATCCGTGGCGGATAAACCAATGGCTATACCTTTATAGTCATGGACATAATGCCGAGTGTACGCCTACACTCGGATGTCAGGGTCGTGGCCATTTCGTAAAATGATGCCGAGGATATCCGGGACATGGTCATTAAGCTCCCAAAGGCGTAAAGCCAACAAAACAAGTTTTTAAACGGGTCTCATTGATAATACCCAACTACTAATGAGTTGGGGTCAATTTCCCGACCAAGCGGTATTTTAAATACCGTAACCCAAGCCCGTATAATGGAAAATAAGTTAAAAGTATTTACCTTTGCAAGTATAATTCCTTAATTGAAATAAATTGCAGATAGCTTTTACTGGTCCCCTAATCTGGAACGAAGGTTTAAATTAACCTATTAGAATCCTAACGGGTCTTTAGTTTAGCCGTAGCCTAGACCGGTCAGTTTCAAAGGATAGATACGGTTTAATCGCGTGAAAGGCGAAAACCGGGAATGGAATGTGATTTTTACCCAACAAGTTTGAAGACTTGTTTTATAGGGGTATAATAATCACACTCTGAATTTTGGGGTCAAAACAATATGGTTTGACCCGTTTCGGCTAGTTTATGTAAACTAGTTACATAAGCCGGGCCGTGCGCGCAAAAGGCGTAACGGGTAACCGTAAGAGTCCTACACTGTTTTCCTAAGTCAATATGCCTTAAAGAGGTTGTGGTATCAGTAGGATTCCTTCCATAATGCCCGTAACGAGTTTAAGTTCACTTTATGCCCCGAAGGGGTATTTCGGTCTTTTTAAAGATTATAAAAGGGGTTTATGAGTTCTACAGGAAATCTGAGTTTCCCGGACAGTTTATAAAGTTTAAAATACTTTATTTATTATTTAAAATCAGTAGCAACAGGAATCGGGTCAAAAGACCTTGTAGAACTCAAGTTATGGCCGAAAAGGGTATATTCGGTATTTACCGAACCGTTGCCATAACCGCAGGTTATGAGCAGGTTAAAAATAATTAAAAATCTTTAAAAATCCCAAAATATTATTTTACATCAGTGTATAAAAGGTTTGGTGTCGAAATCCGGGTTTAGATAGGCGTTATGCTAATTGCGCTACTAAATTACTAAAGTTTCCGTAATTTGCGCTATTTAGCATAACTCCTATTCTGGACCTCGGATTGACGTGAAATTTTAGGGACATGCTTAGAAATCAGTAACCAAGGTTATGATCCTTTCACATGTCCGAAATTCTCGTCTTAAATTAAAAAGGGCGTTACGGTCAACTTTTAAGCATTTAACGGAAAAGTGTAAAAGACTCGGACAACCAACGAACCGGTCACAGAGGGTTATACCATCATGTAACCTGGTCCTAAGAGAGTCCTAAGGCATATCTATATCATACTTTAACGGGTCAGAATTGAAGTCAATGCAAAAGTCAAACTTTTGCGACTTTCGGCTCCGAACCGGGTCAAAACAGAAAAATGGTCGGATCAAACAAGCTTAGACTAGTTAATATACTTATTATCATGTTTTATGAGTGTTTAAACAGGTTACATATCGTTTACATTACAGATTATGCATGAAATCGCAAAATGGCATTTCTGATGACTTTTTCTAAGCACGTTTGACTCGACATTTGGACTAGTTAGAGTGGGAATCAGAGGGTGCCCTTTTAGGGGTTTAATGCCCACATAATTACCATCATATAACTATCTTTGATTCGACAAACCACTGGACCATTTGTGATTTATTGCAAAGTCAATCGTTAATTACGACGGATTGACTTTTAAGCTAAACTAAGCAAAAACTAAGCCATAAAAGGGTTGGCATACTTACAGAAGCTTGGTGCATGACTAAGGATGTTAGAAAAGTGCTTGAGAGCTCCAGAGATGACTTAGAATGCAGGTTTGAGGTGTGATTCACTTGTGTGCAATGTGGTGCCTTTTATACTGAAAAACTAGGCTTAAGATCATTACAACACACCCTACATTGGATCATGGATGATCAGCAGGTGGCCCTGGGTGCTAGGGGGCATGTAGAGGGCGCCCATGCTTCATTAATTGCTCAAATGATCGTTCACAAGCTCAAGCAACAAGTCTGTCCAAAGTTTCTGCATCTGGGACTCGTACGCGGCCCGCATTAGGATTCAGGCTACATGCACGCGGGCCGCCTGAATCTTCATGTCAGGAAACGTATCCACAGGTGGCTCGCGGCCTGCATTAACTTGCTTGTTTCACTCAGGCGGGCCGCCTGAGGCCTGAATTTCAAGATTTTTCAAATCTTTTGTAATGATTAACTTGACCTTTCGGTTTTGAAGGGGTAACTTTGCGATTTGGCCCTCGATTATTTACAATGAAGGGCCTCGTGACTTTTACCCGCACTGTTAAGTCCCCGGTTAGTTTAATTACTATCCGAAAAGCCTTAACTTTTATTGTTGACGCTTTTAACCCCTCGCCTACGAATTTGATCATAACTTTCTCGTTTTAAAAAGGAACTTCGCGAAATTTATATAGTATATTCTAGTGAGTGTATTTTACTGTTACAAAGCCTCGGGTTCGTCAAAGGGTCACTCAGAGGTATAAATTAAACATGTTGACACAATTAACCCCTGCAGCTCGTAATCTCTCACTTTCTCCCGCGTTTCGCTCCGTACGATCCATGATTTATTCGTTTGAAGGTACGAGCATCATTTAGGGTTACTATACAGTATATTTACCCTTCGTTGACATTTATAACCCTCGAATTTACATACTTTCAAGGTTTGTCAACTTTAGTCCTTTATTTAATATTTAATGCCACGTGTAAACTCATGACACGTGTTAACACATTATTGGACAAAATTTCGAGGTGTTACATCCTCACCCCCTTAAAATAAATCTCGACCCGAGATTTACTGAAATAAATAAGGGTATTTCTCTTTCATCGTGGCTTCAACCTCCCACGTGAATTCGGGACCTCTACGGGCATCCCATTTGACCTTAACAATTGGTACATGCTTCCTTCGAAGCTTCTTCGCATGTCGATCTTCAATCGACAAAGGTTTTTCCACAAATATTAAGCTCTCATCTATATGCAAATCTGTGTGTGGTATCACCAGTGATTCATCGGCGAAGCACTTCTTTAGATTGCCGATGTGGAACACATTGTGAATTCGCTTGAGCTCCTCCGGTAAGTTTAACTTATAGGCAACGGACCCGACACGTTCGATAACCTCGAAAGGTCCTATGTATCTCGGGCTTAGTTTGCCTTTCTTACCGAAACGCGTCACCCCCTTCCAGGGTGATACCTTAAGTAACACTTTTTCACCTACTTCGAAGTGAAAATCCTTACGCTTTGGATCCGCTTAACTCTTCTGCCTATCTCGGGCAGCTTTGAGACGGTCTCGAATCTGGACAATCTTGTCCGTTGTTTCGAAGACTATCTCTGGTCCTGATAATTGGACATCTCCAACTTCCGCCCAACAAACAGGCGATCTACACTTTCTACCGTATAATGCCTCGAAAGGCGCAGCCTTTATGCTGGTATGGTAGCTATTGTTGTAGGAGAATTCGATTAGTGGTAGGTTCTTATCCCAACTACCACCTAAATCGATAGCACATGCACGTAGCATGTCTTCCAACGTTTGAATAGTACGCTCACTCTGACCGTCTGTCTGAGGATGGTAAGCCGTACTAAAATTCAAACGTGTGCCCAAAGATTGCTGGAAGCTTTTCCAGAAATGAGACGTGTATCTAGTATCTCTGTCGGAGATAATAGACACAGGTATGCCATGTAAGGATACAATCTTATCGACGTATAACTTGGCTAACATGTCGGAGCTATAAGTCTCCTTGATGGGTAAGAAATGGGCTGACTTAGTCAGTGTATCGACTATAACCCATATTGTGTCATTTCCCTTCCTTGTCTTGGGTAACTTGGTAATAAAATCCATAGTTACACATTCCCACTTCCATTCGGGAAGTTTAGGCTGTTGTAGCAAGCCAGACGGCTTTTGATGCTCAGCTTTGACTTGCGCACAAGTCAAGCATTTGGCTACATAAGCGGCTACAGACTTTTTCAAGCCTATCCACCAATAATTTGCCTTTAGATCCTGATACATCTTATCAGCTCCCGGGTGAACAGAATATTTGGAACTATGGGCTTCTTGGAGGATAACATCTCGTAGTCCTCCATAAATTGGAACCCATATTCGTCCATTAATCGTAAAATTCCGTCCTTGCTAAGAGTTAACTGCTCCTCAGTTACTCCTAGCTTTTCTTTAGGATAGTTAGCTTCAACCACAGCTTCTCGTTGTGCAGCTAACAACCTTTCAATCAAATTATTCTTTACTTCAATGCTCTTGGCATTGATTCGGATGGGTTTCACCCTTTCCTTCCTAATCATAATCATTTAAAGTCTCCATCCAACGGTGTTGCCTCATGTTTAATTCCTTCTGATTAAACAGATGTTGAAGGCTCTTATGATCAGAATAGATCACAAACTTGATACCATACAGATAATGCCTCCACAGCTTTAGTGCGAACACAACGGCACCCAGCTCCAAGTCATGGGTGGTGTAATTCTTTTGGTGCACCTTTAACTGTCTCGAAGCATAGGCAATAACCTTGCCTTTCTGCATGAGCACACATCCCATGCCAGTGTGTGATGCATCGTAGTAAACTACGAACTCTTCGGTACCTTTAGGTAATGTCAGCACAGGAGCGTTGCTCAGCTTCTGCTTCAGAATATCAAAGGACTCTTGCTGCTTAGGGCCCCAAACGAACTTTACTTTCTTCTTGGTCAAAGAAGTTAAGGGCGTAGCAATCCTTGAAAAATTTTCAATGAAACGCCTGTAGTATCCTGCTAACCCCAGGAAACTACGAATCTCTGTAGGCGTCTTTGGCTCTTGCCAATTCATGACAGCTTCAACTTTAGCAGGATCCACCTGGATACCACGCTTGCTGACAACATGTCCTAAGAATTGGACCTCTCGAAGCCAAAATTCGCACTTAGAGAATTTGGCATAGAGTTTCTCATGATGTAGAAGTTTGAGAATACAGCGAAAGTGTTTCTCATGGTCAGCTTGGTTCTTCGAGTAGATAAGAATGTCGTCGATGAAAACGATGACGAATTTGTCCAAGTACGGCTTGCAGACGCGATTCATGAGATCCATGAACGCAGCCGGTGCATTAGTGAGCTCAAAAGGCATCACTAGGAACTCGTAGTGACCGTAACGAGTCCTAAATGCGGTTTTATGTACGTCTCTCTGACTTTCAGTTGATGGTAGCCTGACCTCAAATCAATCTTTGAAAAATAACTTGCCCCTTGTAATTGATCGAACAAATCGTTGATCCTCGGCAAGGGATATCTATTCTTTATCGTGACCTTATTAAGCTCTCGATAATCGATGCACAGACGAATCGATCCGTCCTTCTTCTTAACAAACAGGACAGGTGCTCCCCAGGGAGACGAACTAGGTTTGATGAAACCTTTAGCTAGCAGTTCATCCAGCTGGGTCCTCAGCTCCTTGATTTCGTTGGTGCTAGCCTGTAAGGTGCTCTAGCAATAGGTGCTGCTCCAGGGATGATATCGATCCTGAATTCCACTTGCCTATCTGGTGGCAAACCAGGTAGATCTTCAGGGAAAACTTCTGGATATTCCGAAATGACGGGAATGTCTTCTATCTTCGGTTTAGTCTCTTCAATAATCACCTGTGCCATGTAGATGACACAATCCTTCTTTAGACATTTTGAAGCTTTGAGCATAGTCACTTGCTCAGGCAATCCGTACTGGGTATCTCCCCGAATGGTAAGCGATTCACCAGACGGAGTCTTTATCACCACTTGCTTTCTGTTGCAGACGATTTGGGCCTGGTTGTGAGATAACCAGTCCATACCCAATACTAGGTCAAAACCGGCCAATTTAAAGGGAAGTAGAGATAGAGGAAAAGAGTGGTTCTTAATGGATATCACACATCCATCTAACACAGTGGAGACGGTTTCTATGGTGCCATCTGCTAGCTCTACCTCGTAATTCACATTTAAGGTTTTGACAAGCATATTCAGCAATTTACAAAATTCATGATCTACGAAAGACTTATCAGCGCCCGAATCAAAAAGTACTCTTGCAAAGATATCATTTACGAGAAAAGTACCTGTGATCACGTTATCATCCAGTACTGCTTCTTTCGCCTCCATCTTGAAGACTCTTGCATTGTTCTTCTTGGCTTCTTCAGGCTTCTTGGCATATTTAGGGCAGTTGCTTTTAATGTGCCCTTTCTCGTTGCAGTTATAGCAAGTTGCATCTTTTATCTTTTTGCAATCCACGGTCTTGTGGTCCTTGGACTTGCATAACCCGCAAGCATACGACTTCGACTGAGTCTGCGAGTTTGATTCGAGTCTACACTTTCCAAAGTGATATCTCTTGCAATTCTTGCACTTGGGCTTCTCACCAGACTGTTGCCCATCCTTCCTTGACTCAGACCCTCTCTTGTTGTCACCGTTTCCACGGTGCTTCTTGCCCAACCTTCGTGAAGTATCATCCTCACGCTTTCTCTTCTCAGCCTCTTTGTTCCTCAGCGATCTTTGTCGGACCGCATCAAGAGTAAGGGACAAAGATATGTCGGCTACAGATCTAAAGGTCGCTGGCCGAGAGGCCTTTACGCTTGCCTTTATTTCGGGGGCTAACCCACCGATAAAACGAGCTATTCTCTTTGGCTCCTGGGTTACCAGATACGGAACCAACCGGGACATCGTGTTGAAGCTCGTGAGGTAAGCTTGACAGTCAAGGTTCGTCATAACCATAGATAGAAAGTTGGTCTTGATCTTTTCAACCTCATGTTGAGGGCAGTAATTCTCCTTGATGAGAGAAATAAATTCCTCCCATGTCATGCTGTATAGAACAGCCTTTCCCGAGGCCTGAACCAGAGACCTCCACCAAGCCAGGGCCTCGCCCTTGAATGATTGTGAAACAAACTTTACCACGTCCTTCTCTGCGCACCCACTGATGTCCACCACGGTCTCCATCTCGTCTAGCCACGTCATGCAATCAACCGCTCCTTTCTCCCTAGTGAAGTCTCGGGGTTTGCATGATACAAAGTACTTGTAGGTGCAGCCTCTGGCGCGAGATGCATCAGTATATACTTTTTCTGGACGGACACTATTTTCATTGGATGAGTGATTATCATCGTCCTTTTTGGGCTTAGACGGTGGTTTGCTATGAGATTTTGAGTGGGTTTTCGGCTTTGAGTGTGGTTTGGATATGGTTCTGCTCCGGGATTCAGTATACTCCTCGTATTGTCGATCCAGGGCTGCCTTAACAACATTGTCGACAAGAGCTTTTAATTCCGCGCCCGTCAAATGAACCTAGGCGTTATCGTATTCGTCTTCTTTCGTATGACTATTCTCCCCACTAGGATCAGCCATGGTAACTTGAATCTGTTACAGAAGATAACGAAAAATTTTATTTAGGAGTTTATTATGGAATTGTCTTTTATGGCAATTCATTAACCATGGTAAACAGAGACCATATCTGGTTAATTTGTTACTCACTTTTATTTAGGATTGGAACATAACCTATCCTAACTACAAACAATATTGTTAGTGGCATAAAGCCTAGTCACGAGGACGTTTTTATAATATTAGCCGGGATTACAGAGAATCAAGGCATGAAGGTTTGAACCATAGTCCTTTTACCTTTTCTGACAGGGAGTCATAGACCACCACTGCCTTTTGTCTTATATGACAATAATTATGGCCCGTAGGCACGACATCACTAATGAATGTTTTATAATTTGGCCTGTAGGCACTACATCACTAATGGATGTTTAATAAATTTGGCCCGTAGGCACTGCATCACTAATGGATGTTTAATAAATGATCATCTTTATTGATGATTTAACCCATGATTTATAAATCATTAACTTGGGCTTTGGAATCCTTAGAAGGATTCTTATACAGGAATGACGCGTGCGAATTTTTAACGAATCACATCTGCCATGAACGTTAACATGATTACAGAGGTTAACTTGGAATCTGAATCTTTTAATCAGGTCTTACCATCTTGGCCGGATCTTATAAAGACACCTGGCTAGGTTTCACTCTTAAGATTCTTTATTTAGGCAGATTCAAATTTAAAAGGAATGATTTTTGATTTATTTCATATATAATAATAACAAAAATGAAATTTATAACATAACATTCCACAAACTTCAAATAGGATTACACGCTGCCCTAAACGGGACTTTTAAATAAGTAAGTACGTACGCAGAGGTTTATGACAAAACATATCCACGCAGGGATCAAATACAAGATAGATGTCCGCGTAGGGACTAAAAGATAAGTCCGCGTAGGGACTGAAATACGATAAATGTCCACGCAGGGACTAAATTGCAAATACATCATTACATAAGGAGACTAATGGTCTCGTTTCTTCCTCCCTTTTAGTAGGTTTGCTAGGCCCTTGAGAAATCCACGATTACTCTTTCGTTCTTGTTCGAAGTCTCGTTCCACACGGTTTAAACGGTGGAGTATTTCTTCTTGCTCCGGTGGAGAAAAACGTGGCTGCTGCGACGGTTGCTGAACCAGAGGTATTGGATACCCATGAGCTGAGTAATCTGGTCTCCAAGAGGTTCCATGGAGGGCATTATAATTAGCCGCTATCACATATGGATTGGCATCATAGTTATAGTTGTAGTGCGTGTGAGTCGGCTGCTCAAACGGATTGTATGCCGTGGAAGCGCCGTACACTGGTATCGGATTGTCATATCCGAATGGTGGCGGAGGTGGTGCAACTGGTGCAGAATTCACCTCTGCAGGGTGACCAGAAGGTTCCCCTAATTGTGGTTCTTCTTCAGGCACTGACGGAAAGTGACTCGCACTCGAGTGGCGAGAGGTGCTGAAATGGAATTCCCCTCCCCGGGTAGACATCCGTGCGCCTGATCTTCTACGCCTTGGCGGATCTGGACTTACTGGTTGAACCGGTGGCGGTGGTGGTGGCGTAACTGCCACGAACCGCTAATCCTCAGAAGGATCCTGTTGTTGTTGTTGGTCGTGAGGCGAGAAATGATGTGAAGGTGTAAAGTACCAATTACATTGGTCAAACCTCGCCTGGTAGCTGTCGGGACCTTGATAGGGTGTTCCATGGAAGGATGACCCATCGGAAATCTCGATTGGATGGTTGGGAGTACCCCTTGCAGGCTCGACGGGGTCCGTATCCTCGTCCATATCCACTGCATTATCTTCAGAAAAGTGATCCTCTGGTCCTAAAGGGTTATACCCTATTGGCTCTTGGACATAATCCACCGGGTTAAACTGTCCTACGAAGAAAGGTGACGGATCGCCGTAAGAATGGTGCGAAGCAGATCGCTGGAGAGGTATAAAGGATGGTTGAGGGTTATTGGGATTGTTTTCCGAATCTGGTCCAAACGAATGACGGTATGAGGGTGTTGAGCTATGCGAGGTAGAATGTCTCGCATGTTCAAAGAGGTTTCTTCTTCTTCTTCTCTGTGGTTCTTCACTCCTTGTACTGGAAGGAGCTCGCATGTTCGAAGGTCCAGCCTCGTGATCATTGTGAGTAATGATCGTCCCTTTGCCTCTTCCTCCTCTTCCTCGTCTGATTGCAGGTGGCATATTTCCTGCTTTCAAAACTTTAAATAACAATAAACAATAAAAAGACAAATTGGAATACAAATTCGAATTTGTACTATGTTCTTGTCTAGACTCAAGTATGTGCAATTGTGTAACTGAGATTAAACACAAAGGCTAGTGTTTAATTCACTCAGTGTTGGCTCTGATACCAACCTGTCACACCCCGATTTCCACGTGTCTCACCGGTGGGCCCGGTGGGGGATTACCATGACGTAGTTGGCAACCATATAGTCAAACCACACAATTATATGAATGCACAACGAAAGCATAAAGATAAATATACTTCAACATTAACTGTAATATCAAAGTATCACCATTGTTGAAATAAAATCCACAGGGGATCAATAATAATAATAAAGTATTGTTCAACAGACTTCAGGCATTTTAAGCTTGCGAGACTTCTAATGATGCTAAGGAGAAATCCCAGCCAATTACGCATAGTACCTGCATTTAGTCTTTTTGGAAAAATACGTCAGTTTACACTGGTAAATACATTCAACTGACACTTTTGTAAAATGTTTAATAAAATTGGTTTAAATGCACAAGGCACAAACTCTTTATAACTTGGGATAATTTATAATTAGATCTTGTAAAGAATTACATGTTTACTATGCGTTCGGTCGCCCGAGTCGTGTCGGCTTAAAGTTTAATAGACACACCACACAGTATAAAACCGTGGTGGGTAAACCAATGGCTATACCTTTATAGTCATGGACATAATGCCGAGTGTACGCCTACACTCGGATGTCAGGGTCGTGGCCATTTCGTAAAATGCTGCCGAGGATATCCGGGACATGGTCATTAAGCTCGCAAAGGCGTAAAGCCAACAAAACAAGTTTTTAAACGGGTCTCATTGATAATACCCAACTACTAATGAGTTGGGGTCAATTGCCCGACCAAGCTGTATTTTAAATACCGTAACCCAAGCCCGTATAACGGAAAATAAGTTAAAAGTATTTACCTTTGCAAGTATAATTCCTTAATTGAAATAAATTGCAGATAGCATTTACTGGTCCCCTAATCTGGAACGAAGGTTTAAATTAACCTATTAGAATCCTAACGGGTCTTTAGTTTAGCCGTAGCCTAGACCGGTCAGTTTTAAAGGATAGATACGGTTTAATCGCGTGAAAGGCGAAAACCAGGAATGGAATGTGATTTTGACCCAACAAGTTTGAAGACTTGTTTTATAGGGGTATAATAATCACACTATGAATTTTGGGGTCAAAACAATATGGTTTGACCCGTTTCGGCTAGTTTATGTAAACTAGTTACATAAGTCGGACCGTGCGCGCAAAAGGCGTAACGGGTAACCGTAAGAGTCCTACACTGTTTTCCTAAGTCAATATGCCTTAAAGAGGTTGTGGTATCAGTAGGATTCCTTCCATAATGCCCGTAACAAGTTTAAGTTCACTTTATGCCCCGAAGGGGTATTTCGGTCTTTTTAAAGATTATAAAAGGGGTTTATGAGTTCTACAGGAAATCTGAGTTTCCCGGACAGCTTATGTAGTCTAAAATACTTTATTTATTATTTAAAATCAGTAGCAACTGGAATCGGGTCAAAAGACCTTGTAGAACTCAAGTTATGGCCGAAAAGGGTATATTCGGTATTTACCGAACCGTTGCCATAACCGCAGGTTATGAGCAGGTTAAAAATAATTAAAAATCTTTAAAAATCAAAAAATATTATTTACATCAGTGTATAAAAGGTTTGGTGTAGAAATCCAGGTTTAGATAGGCGTTATGCTAATTGCGCTACTAAATTACTAAAGTTTCCGTAATTTGCGCTATTTAGCATAACTCCTATTCTGGACCTCGGATTGACGTGAAATTTTAGGGACATGCTTAGAAATCAGTAACCAAGGTTATGATCCTTTCACATGTCCGAAATTCTCGTTTTAAATTAAAAAGGGCGTTACGGTCAACTTTTAAGCATTTAACGGAAAAGTGTAAAAGACTCGGACAACCAACGAACCGGTCACAGAGGGTTATACCATCATGTAACCTGACCCTAAGAGAGTCCTAAGGCATATCTATATCATACTTTAACGGGTCAGAACTGAAGTCAATGCAAAAGTCAAACTTTTGCGACTTTCGGCTCTGAACCGGGTCAAAACAGAAAAATGGTCGGATCAAACAAGCTTAGACTAGTTAATATACTTATTATCATGTTTTTTGAGTGTTTAAACAGGTTACATATCGTTTACATTACAGATTATGCATGAAATCGCAAAATGGCATTTCTGATGAGTTTTTCTAAGCACGTTTGACTCGACATTTGGACTAGTTAGAGTGGGAATCAGAGGGTGCCCTTTTAGGGGTTTAATGTCCACATGATTACCATCATATAACTATCTTTGATTCGACAAACCACTGGACCATTTGTGATTTATTGCAAAGTCAATCGTTAATTACGACGGATTGACTTTTAAGCTAAACTAAGCAAAAACTAAGCCATAAAAGGGTTGGCATACTTACAGAAGCTTGGTGCACGACTAAGGATGTTAGAAGAGTGCTTGAGAGCTCCAGAGATGACTTAGAATGCAGGTTTCAGGTGTGATTCACTTGTGTGCAATGTGGTGCCTTTTATAGTGAAAAACTAGGCTTAAGATCATTACAACACACCCTACATTGGATCATGGATGATCAGCAGGTGGCCCTGGGTGCTAGGGGGCATGTAGAGGGCGCCCATGCTTCATTAATTGCTCAAATGATCGTTCACAAGCTCAAACAACAAGTCTGTCCAAAGTTTCTGCATCTGGGACTCGTACGCGGCCCGCATTAGGATTCAGGCTACATGCACGCGGGCCGCCTGAATCTTCATGTTAGGAAACGTATCCACAGGTGGCTCGCGGCCCGCATTAACTTGCTTGTTTCACTCAGGCGGGCCGCTTGAGGCCTGAATTTCAAGATTTTTCAAATCTTTTGTAATGATTAACTTGACCTTTCGGTTTTGAAGGGGTAACTTTGCGATTTGGCCCTCGATTATTTACAATGAAGGGCCTCGTGACTTTTACCCGCACTGTTAAGTCCCCAGTTAGTTTAATTACTATCCAAAAAGCCTTAACTTTTATTGTTGACGCTTTTAACCCCTCGCCTACAAATTTGATCATAACTTTCTCGTTTTAAAACGGAACTTCGCGAAATTTATATAGTATATTCTATTGAGCGTATTTTACTGTTACAAAGCCTCGGGTTCGTCAAAGGGTCACTCAGAGGTATAAATTAAACATGTTGACACAATTAACCCCTGCAGCTCGTAATCTCTCACTTTCTCCCGTGTTTCGCTCCGTACGATCCATGATTTATTCGTTTGAAGGTACGAGCATCATTTAGGGTTACTATACAGTATATTTACCCTTCGTTGACATTTATAACCCTCGAATTTACATACTTTCAAGGTTTGTCAACTTTAGTCCTTTATTTAATATTTAATGCCACGTGTAAACTCATGACACGTGTTAACACATTATTGGACAAAATTTCGAGGTGTTACAGTATAAGTCTCGTATAGGTTTCCTATAGGTCTTGTATATGCATATAGGATTAGACGGGACCTAAACCATACCTACACGATACGATATCACACTTATAGGCTTATACGAGGTTAATACGTGACCTAAACCACACCTATACGATACGATATCACACTTATAGGCTTATACAAGGTCCATACGTGACCTATACGACGCTATATGATACGATATCACACTTATAGGCTTATACGAGGTCAATACTTGACCTATACTACGTTATACGATACGATATCACACTTATAGGCTTATACTAGGTCAATACGTGACCTATACTACCCCCATACGATACGATATCGCACTTATAGGCTTATACGAGGTCAATACGTGACCTATACAACGCCATACGATACGATATCACACTTATTGGCTTATACGAGGTCAATACGTGACCTATACTACGTTATACGATACGATATCACACTTATAGGCTTATACGAGGCCAATACGTGACCTATACTACACCTATACGATACGATACGATACGATATCACACTTATAGGCTTATACGAGGTTAATACGTGACCTATACGACGCTATACGATACGATATCACACTTATAGGCTTATACGAAGTCAATACGTGACATATACTACGTTATACGATACAATATCACACTTATAGGCTTATACGACGTCAATACGTGACCTATACTACACCTATACGACACGATATCTCACTTATAGGCTTATACGAGGTCAATACGGGACCTAAACCACACCTATACGATACGATATCACACTTATAGGCTTATACGAGGTCAATACGGGACCTAATATTTGTATTATTTTTAGTTATTATAATTCATAATATTTGTATTATTTTTAATAATATTGTTTTTTTTATAAATAAACATGGAAATACCCCAAAATACACACAATTAATTTACTTTTTTTTTTATAAATAAACAAAGAATACAGAATAAAAAAAATACAAAAATGGAGCTTTATATACGCTCCTTAGAGGTCTCTACACATCGGATGAGACAAAAATGACACAACTACGCTTGTATTTGGCTTCGTATAGCCTCAACAAAAGGGTATAAAAGACATTTTCAGACCTTTATATACGCTCCTTAGAGGCCTATACGCAGCGTATTTAAACTTTGTGAAAAAATGATTCCTCAAACCTACCAAAATGACTCAAAAAAATTTAATGGTTTATATACGCTGCGTATAGACCTATACGCAGCGTATATAACCCTTGTTTTCTGTGCAATGATTGCTGATAAGGCTCTGAAGTCCATGGTTTATATACGCTGAGTATAGCTCTATACGCAGCGTATAGAGGTAACCCTATACGCAGCGTATAGAGGTAACCCTATACGCAGCGTATAGAGGTAACCCTAGGTGTGCAGATAGACAAACTGGGTGTGCAGATAGTTAAGGCCTAAAAGAATTTGAAAACCAAATATGACAATATGACAACGGAGGAAGCGTTTGAAAGTACATTTAGCTAGTTGCACTAATGATGGTCTAATTTTATTGTTTGGGTATTATTATTAACGGTATTTACATATTTTATATAATTTGTTCCTAAGTAAATTGGATCATCCTACCATACACAAACATTTTCCTGTTGAAGACTGAAAATTCCATGCAGATCCCTTGCATTTATATATGATGTACAACCCTTAGATACCTAAAGTACGAGGTTAATCAAAACTGGCTTTGTAGTTAATATGTATAGATGCATGCACCATGCATGTGTGAATGAAAGTCAGACATCTCCAAGGCATAATAGACGTGGCAAGGCTCAAACACAAAGGACATGTGTGGAATGGTTTGCAAGGAGAACCAGTAGGAGTTTTAGGTCCGTTCATGGAGTGGTGTTTACGTGTACCAATCTAGAAACTAAGTCATTGTCTCGCGATGTCTCACAAAAGGTGAAGTCAGTTACAATCTATTACGGTAAACCTTTTTTTAAACACCTTGTGATTTTATTTTTGGTTTCGCTGTTTCGCATATAGACTCCTACAGGGTGTTCTTAAGATTGGTCAATAATTACTCGTACTAGTCTTCCGTTGTATTTTGAGTCGTTTAAGTTTTTTTAAAACCCATGTATGAGACCCAACATAAAGAAGATGCACTAGGCGAACATAAAGAAGATGCACTAAGTGACGAATGTGTTAGGACCAGAAACACGATTCACACAAACAATAGAACAATCTGCAGCAAGCATACACACTCACACACTCTAAATCACAAGAACAAGAACACAAGATTTATAGTGGTTCGGTCTAATCTGACCTACATCCACTCCCACAACTAGTTCTTTTCTTTATTAGGTGCTCACAAAGTTTTACAGACATGAATGAGAAGTATTTATATGGGTAACAATTAGGGCTGTTGACTTTACTACATAAACAGAGAATACTCCTGCTAGCTGCAAAAGGAGTGTAACACATAACACCCCTGCTAGATGCAGAAGGAGTGTAACAAAGAACACCTCTACTAGTCAAATCCTCCACAACCCAACAATCTCCCACTTGGAGGCTTTGACAACTTCAAACTGCACTCCATGCAACTTCATATTCATAAGTACCTCTGTAAACATTTCATCTTCACTAGTTGTGGACGGCCTTCTCATCGGTTAACGTGAAGGCCCGTTGAAGCTCTCACTGAGCTTCAACTCATCAGTCAGGACTTGTGACTCGTTCTCTGTCCCTATCGGCTCCCACTGACACGAACTGCCTGATCCTTGAACATCCTGAGAACAAACACTCTCCGAATAAAGCAGCTAATCAACTGGAGAGACTTTGAGAGCTGGAATACTGGTTCTCTTAACCCACTGTCGTCTGGTAACTCTGACTGAAGCACGACCCGTGCTCCCACTACCACGAATGCCCTTGACTGGTTTTACTGAAGCTTTTCTAGCACGTTCAACCTGAATCTGACCTGTGACTCTGGAATTGCCATCTGCAAAGCAAACCTTCTTCTGCCCACGAGATTCTGTGAACCGGATTTTGGTTTCTTCTGAAATGGGAGAGCCTCTCCCTCAGGCGATACACTGACCATGTACAATGAGCCTCTCTTCTTGCCACGTGCAATTACTAAATTTCCCTTAGTTACCTTCCACTGTCCACTACCGAACTTAACCTCGTGACCCTAATCATCCAGCTGCCCGACTGAAATAAGCATTTTCTTCAAGCCTGGAATAACTCTCACGTCTCTCAAAGTCCACGTAGATCCGACTGGAGTAACTAAGTCAATATCACCCATGCCTGTGACATCTAAGACTTCATCATTTGCAAGTCGTACCTTGCCAAAATCCCCAATTTTAAGATTCCTTAATGCTTCACTGTTGTGGGTAGCGTGAAATGAAGCACCCGAATCCATAACCCAGGAATCCACACTGCTCTCCACATTAAAGATCAAAACTTCATCATCTGAGTGGTCTACTGCAGCATTAACTTCTTTCTTATCGTTTGGTCATTGATTCCTGAAATGTCCAACCTCTTTACAGTTCCAACAGGTCACATCATTTCAAGCCCTAGACTGACTCCTCTTTCTGTTCTTGCTGCCACTACATCTGTTATTCTTCCTTCCTTTGCCAACATGCATTAAATCACCCGATGATCCACCTGAATTTCTTCTTCGGACATCTTCGCCCAGAATAAGATCCTGCATCTTCACAAACTTAAACTTGCTCATATCTGAAGAGCTCGTAATAGCAGTTACGGTTCCGGACCAACTATCGGGTAATGAGGACAATAACAGTAGGGCTTGAACCTCTACATCAAACTTGATGTTCACAGACACCAACCGAGACAATATCGAGTTTAAGTTATTGATGTGCGCTGTAACTGAATCACCTTCCCTCATCCTAGTATTCACAAGCTCTCGAATAAGATAAACCTTGTTCGCTGCAGAAGGCTTCTCATACATGTTCGATAATGCTGCCATCATTCCTCTAGCTGAGGTCTCCTTCTGGATATTGAATGCAACATTCTCCGATAGAGAAAGCGTTATCACTGCCCTGGCTTTCTTATCCAACCTATCCCAATCTGCTTGTGGCATTTTTTCTGGCCTTTCATCCTCGAGCACTACATCTAAGTCTTTCTGACAAAGTAATGCTTCAATCTGCATCTTCCACCAACCAAACTTCTTCCCGTCAAACTTTTCGATTTGCACCTTCCCGTCTTCTGCCATGATAACACAAGCATGACTAAAACGAAACTGAAATCGAAACAAATAGAAAACCAACACTGAAACAAATAGAAACAGAAAAACACCTGATTCAAGTTTCTTTGATCTTCAAACAGACGGTTTAGCACTTGTATCTCAGTACTTATCTCTTTGGTCAAAGTTGAGGGGCCTTTTTGCAAATAAGAGAAAGCTAATTTTCTCTTAAAGAAACAAAGAAAAAAAAGAACGCCCAGTTCTTTCTTCTTCCAACGACCTGCTCCCACAAACTTCACAAAATCAGGTGACCAAGGTGCAAAATCAAATCTTTGATTTTTGGAACCCTAGATGCGATATTCAGCAAGGATGGTCTTCAATTTCATAACCCTAGGCGGCGGCGGCTATTGGGTTATCGAACCCTAGTCGCAATCTGCTGAAGATGTCTTCAAATCGGAGCCTAATCGGAGTTAGGAACTGACGGCAGTGGCGGCTGTGCTAGCGGCGGCTGGTTCAGAAACCCTAGACGCTATGCCTGCGACTGTGACTGAAACCCGAGACCACGGCTTGTTCTTCAACAGGTAAGTGTTCTTCTTCACCTCTAACCTAGTTTGTGTTAATCGATCAAGAGCCTGAGCTCTTATACCAGTTGTTAGGACCAGAAACACGATTCACACAAACAATAGAACAATCTGCAGCAAGCACACCCACTCACACACTCTAAATCACAAGAACAAGAACAAGAACAAGAACACAAGATTTATAGTGGTTCGGTCTAATCTGACCTACATCCACTCCCACAACTAGTTCTTTTCTTTATTAGGTGCTCACAAAGTTTTACAGACATGAATGAGAAGTATTTATATGGGTAACAATTAGGGTTGTTGACTTTACTACATAAACAGAGAATACTCCTGCTAGCTGCAAAAGGAGTGTAACACATAACACCCCTGCTAGATGCAGAAGGAGTGTAACAAAGAACACCCCTACTAGTCAAATCCTCCACAACCCAACATAATGTCTTGATTTTAATACGTGTGTTGAATGATCGCCCCAAAAGCAAATGAGGTTAGAATCCTTTCTCTCTCTCTCTCTCTCTCTCTCTCTCTCTCTCTCTCTCTCTCTCTCCTTCTCGTCTCAATTTAATTTCCTTTTCTTTATCATTGATATTTGAACTTTACAAGTTGTTCCAGTATGGTTTCTTTCAATTTCTTTATTTACTAGTATTCTTACCCGCCGCGCGTTGCGGCGGCGTACCCGGCTCCTTCCGAACTAAATTTACATCAAAACATAAAATAGCTAGAATTTATACCATTAACAAATTCTACATTGAAGCATAGACTAACTTGAAATGTAGATATGTAGTTGCCAAGCAAAGTTTGCATCAAAAGTTGGACCAAATAAGTAATTTTGCGGTTGAAATGTCCATGATCTCATAAATCGGTGGTGGCTTGCATGCACCTTCCATTTAATTAGGTAGCAATAATATGATGAGAGAGAAGCAAAAGAACAGTATTTTAAGAAGCAACTCTATCGAAAAAAAGGTAGCAATACGCGTTTTATGATATTAAGCATAGCTAAATCAAATTGTCTACAACCTTGATTTTATTCAAAATTAAACATACCTTTGTATGGAAATATGTTGAAACCCAGTTTGTATGATGCAGAGAGGGGTTAATTACTGGAGAACGCTAGGCTTTCTGGTTCGATATAGAATCCAATAAAAGAGGACCTGTATCAATAATCTAATAAACGATCAATGAATAATCATATAAGCAGGTTGAAATTCACTAATTATGTGATTAATCATTAAGCAGGTTGGTAACATTTAAGTTAAATACAGTAAAACAATGTGGGGGGATCTGAATACTTCTAAATTTACAAATTCGGCATACCGAGCAGTCCGGGGCTTCAGGTATCTCCATAAGATCTTCACTTAAAACAGGTACTGCAACATCACTAAATGAATAAAAGAAGTCATTTTCAGATTATACCATCTGTAGGCATACTTCTAGCAATTTCGATGGTAATTTAAACAACAAAAAAATTGTGTACCCCAAGTCCCAATTAGTACCAACTTTGAAAATTTGATTCAAATCACGGCACTGCCCTTACATCCATAGTCTTCTTTTCCCTTTTTAAAATTCTTAAACCAAATATTCAAAACCCAAAACTGAAACACCCCATTCTATAATCATCTGCAAATCTCATGGTGCAATCTGAATTAGATTCAAAAGTCACTCAAATTACCCTTTTAAGTCACCGTAGTATAACAATTTTTGTTAAGAATTAGAAAGTAATATAAAATGTATAATTCAAGCAAGAAAATTGGGGGAATTCCATTACGGCAATTACCTTTTTAACTTTTAAGTGACCGTAATATAACATTTTTTGTTAACAAAACTTAGGGTTCAAGACTATTTGTGTGTGCAGGAGTGAACCAAATTTTTGACGAAAGACCACCTTGCAAAGCATTAATATGAAGACAAAAGAGAAGAAATTCATACTGACCTAATGACAGTAGCAATGATCGCAAACGGTGACAAGAGAATTAGAAAGATCTGGAAGGAGTGAAAGAAAATGATATAAGAAAAGGGTAGATGGCAAGTGATTTAAAAGAGAAGGTGTAGGTGTCAAACCACCGACCTTTCTCTTTAATATTATATAAATATGGAAATCCCTTTTTTCATCCTTTAATTGTTTACCCTACTTTAGAAAAGCATATGAATCTTTTTGTGTGGTCCAATTATCTTTTCTCTGGTTGTTCTACAAAGGGTTTGATGATGCACACCTCTTAAAGCTTGGATCTGGTGTACTTTTTTGTAACACCCCGAAATTTATAAAACTTTAAATCAGAATTATAAAGTATTAAATAAACAAGAACAAGCTAACTAGGAATCGATAACCCAGTTAGTTACGAGTCTTGTGGTGACATATAATAGGATTAAAACACCTAAACTATAAGTTAAATAAAATTGAGGGAATTAAGTTTTTAATTTGGAAACTTGAATGATTAAAAGAGAATAATTTACACCAAACACACACTTAGTGTGTGTCTGGTCGATCATAAACACAGGGGCGAACCAGAGCTCTTCCATCAAACCCTAACTTGCACTAAATTGATCAATTGAAGGCTCTAATCTGGTCTAAATCAATTTCCAAGAACAAATTAGTGATCACCTCATTAAAGGGATCATAAGGTATGCTAAATCTTGATGTTTTGATTCATCTTAAATTCTAGGTTAATTGTGAAAGTCAAATTTTAGCTTGATTTTGGGATGATTAGATGAAACTTGTAATGAAAACAAGTTTATAAGTAAATCCTAGCTGATAATTAGCAAGAATCATGTCTTTAAAATTTTGGAAATTATGACAACCCGTTCATGAGTTAAATGGGTTTTTACAATTAGATGAACACAAGAATTCGGGTTATTAGAAGTAGTATTACTTGAATCCTCTATGATAATTTTGTAGAAATTATGTATGTGTGACATGATGAAATGGAATTTTGTGATTTAAATTGGTTAAAATAACATGATATGAACTTGATTCTAATTAGATAAAAAAAATCAGACCCGCTAGGCGTTTGTTAAAATGCCTAAGTGAGGAATAACATGTTAAAAATCGGATGAAAACGCAGATTTGATCATTATGATGAATTATGCGTTAATGATTATGAAAAGAGTTCTAAATTAAGTACGAATTGAACTCTTTAGGCAAGGAAACTCGGACGTCAAGCGGACAAGCTAGTGGCGATACGCGTTTGAAAGGATTGCTCTAAAGGTACATGACTTTGGTCCCGTCATAATATGAATAGACGTTTAAATTTTAGTGTGTTAATGGTGTCGAAATGTAGAATATACATTTGAGGTGTCAATGATGTGGCGTAGTTCACTCGACACTCAAACGGGTCAAAATATTGATTAAAAATAGTTTGGTTCGACATTAAGGTGAGGATTTCACTTGTCAACCAAATAGGTCAAAACCATATTCATAAAATGATCTTGTGCATAGAGAAATTTGAATATCATATTGCGCTAATGCTAGGTAGCAAATTAGCAATGAATGGGTACATTAAGCCAAGTATGAATCCGTGAATCGGGTCAATTGGTAGAAGTTAAAGGTAACACTCGCATAAAGCGGTATGCTTGTATTTGTAGAAAATAAGCATCAAATTTGATTGCGAGCATAAAGCCGGAAAATGGTTCGGATACGTCAAAAGTTACAAGCCCGGGGTATGGGTGAATGAAACTAGAATGCTCAAAAGTGTAGATTGAACAATATGCACATTAGATAATGGGTCGAATAATTGAATAAGAGAATCTGTAAACCAATTGTTCGTAAACCGTTTTTCTTCAAGTGAAATTCACATGGTTAGACCGTAATTTTAATACGGACGAATAGGAAAAAGAATCGGCTAAAACGGACGTATAAAACGAAAGTTATGGTAGTTTAAAGTTGATAAGGAAAAAAGTGTAACACCTCGAAAATTTACGTCCAATAATGTATTGACACGTGTCATAGACTTTGTATATGCGAAAACATACTTTAAAGGGACTAAAGTTGACAAACGGTGAAAACTATGGAACGTAAGGGTCCAAAGTGTCAACAATGGATAAATAGACTCTATAATAACCCTACATAATGTTTATAACCTTAAACGGATGGATCATGGATCATACGAAGCGGAAATTGCACAAAAGTGAGGAATTACAAACTATAGGGGCTAAAAGTGTCAACATGTTGAATTTATACCTCTGAGTGAACTTTTGGCAGACCCGAAGCTTTGTAATGCTAAAATATACTCACTAGAATATGTGGTAAAAATTTCATGAAGTTTCGTTATCGTATGAGAAAGTTATGGCCAAACCGTACTTGAGGGGCTAAAAGCGTCAACGTCGAATTTCATGGCTTTTCGGGTGAGCGCAAAGTTAACCAAGGACTTTACCATGTTGGTAAATGTCCTAAGGTTCCTAAAAATCAGATTTGGGGGTTTACGAGTCAAGATAAGTAGCCAAAATCTCGTTTACGAAGGACAGGGACCAAAACTGCAACATTTGAAGAATGTATGGACCTGCAGACCCCCAGGCGGCCCGCCTGGGCTGCCTTAAGCGGGCCGCATGGCCTGCCCAATAACAGAAAATCGCGAATTTTGCACTTTGGGTCGGTTTTGTGGGTTGTATACAGCTGGTATCACCTCCCAAATGCACCAATAAGCTTACATGCAAGGTAGGACACTTGTGGACTTCTCACAACATCTAAAACACCTTAAATTCAGATCAAAAGCTTCACAATTGAGTTCTTGAGTAAGAAAACAAGAACACTTGAAACTTCAAAAATTCACAAGAGGTAATCTGGAGCTTTCTGGACAACAAGGCACCTTCATAGTGATAACTAAGCTTCATTAGGGCTCTTGTAAGCATCCATAACTTCCTCTAATTCGTTCTAGCTTTGATCATTAGCCAAAAGTCAATCCGTCATAGTTATAGTTTGACTTTTCGATTAAACGAAATTGGCTCTGTCATTTCTCAAATTGAAACCACTTATAACTTGGTATTTATGTGGGAAACAAACCCTCAAAAGGGTATTCTCTGATTCCCACTCTAAGCATGCTATTTGTCGAGTCAAAGTTATTCTTAAAAAGTCAACAGGAAGTGTTTTTGCGAAATATGGCATAAATGGTAATGTAGATGACATGCAATCAGTTTGATCATCAAAAATAACTTTATAATGAATATAAGAATATGTTTTATCATGATCAACTCGACAACCTTTAGTATAAACTCGAATCGGAACCGAAAGTCTTATAAAACGACTTTTTCGTTGACTCTCGATTCGGATCCATGCATGCGTGTTTGAGATCTGTATTGGAGTCTATTTTTGACCATTTTTATTTAAGTGTAACTCTCTGGAATTTTTACTACTTGAGTCTATGCTTAACCGATTCATATGCATGTTTCCGATTTATGCTTAAAGTTGACTATTTTGCCCTTTTTGTTATAAAACGTGATTTTTGGAAAAATGAAAGAGTAGAAACCTTTATTACTGATTTATAAACTTGCACCGAAAATTTGATATCAGTTGGAGGTCCGGATTTTGAGTTATGGCCGATATCGTAAAACTATATCTTTATGTTACATAAACGGCGCATTTAGCGTATAACCTATTTAAGGCCACTTTTTGATACAAAACTTTTTACCCACTGATGTTATATAATATTTTGGAATTTTTGATGATTTTTATTTAATTTTTGGCTGATCGTATCATAGGTCGCTAAGTTGATTCGGTTAATACCGGTTTTGACCTTTTAAGCCATAAACGAGTTTTATACATCCTTTTGACCCCAAACCTTTTTCTACTGATTTTATTTGTTAAATAAATTATTTTGAGCATTCTGGAAATATAAAAATCACAGCTTTCTTTTGAAAGCCCGGAAACGGCTCTAAATCGCCTTTCTAAGCGTTTTTAACGCATAGTATGCGTTATACCCATATTAAACATATACGGTTAATACCTACTGATGTATTTAGCATATTTTTATCTAATAACAGTAAGTATAAGTTTTTGGAACTCAGGTTTCCAGTTTTGACATTTTTTAGCCCTTGTGAAATTACCAAAATACCCCTACGGTGCATAGTTTGATTTTAAGCGATAAGTTTCATAAACGGGTCATACCCTACTGTTATAATATGTCAAATTAATTATATATATACTGTATAAATCAGACCTGTAACTCAGATTTCCACTTTAACTCTTTTATAATCACTTAAATGACCAAAATGCCCTTATAAGGCATAAATTGAATTTAAATTCATCCGGGGCATAATAGAACATAACTTGCTGATATTATATCATATTTAAAGCATATTATCTCAGGGAACTTGCATATGACTCTTTTGGCTACCCGTAACGCTCTTTTAGCGTTCGGTTCGGTTTATGTAACTAGTTTGCATAAATTGACCGAAACGGGTCAAACGTTATCATTTTTGTCTCAAAATCCAGAATGTATTTAGTATACCCATATTATAAAAGTATTCAAACTTGTCGGGTCTAAATCACGTTCTATCCGGTCTTCACTTAATCGTGCGCTTGAACCGTATCATCCTTAAAACTAACCGGTCTAAGTTTAGGCTTAATTAAAGACCCGTTAGTATTCTAATTGGTTATTTATACCATCGTTCCAGACTAGAGCCTCCCGGTAAATTGTACCTACGCTTACTTAAGTGAATACGGCTGAGTTATTATAATTCTTGCTATTTAAGACAGGAGCTAGCTCAGGTAAATACTCTTAACTTATTTTCCCTATTACGGGC
Organism: Helianthus annuus; assembly: GCF_002127325.2. Classification (NCBI taxonomy): domain Eukaryota; kingdom Viridiplantae; phylum Streptophyta; class Magnoliopsida; order Asterales; family Asteraceae; genus Helianthus; species Helianthus annuus. The sequence continues at coordinate 51,274,832 of NC_035449.2, read as the reverse complement.
TTGGGATACGGTAATATAAATACCGCATGGTCAGGTATGGGATTCGAAGACCAATGAGTCGGAAATCCAAATAACCTGTTTTAATTCGTATTGCTTGACTGAAACATTGGGGGTTAATGCGACCGTGTCCTGGATATCCTTGACTCATTAAATGCAATGGCCACGACCTAAGCACGGGGCGTAGGCATACACCTGACAGATGCTTTATGCTTATTAATCAATTATACCCAATAAGGGATTCCCAATAAGGGAATAGTGGTGTGTCGGTTAATCTTGAACCGGCATAGGACCGGGCCCCGTATGTAGAGCAAGTTATGTAAAACTGATAACATGAGATATAGTTTGTCCCAAGTATAAAAGATTAATCTTGCCTTGTGCATTTTAATCAAGTGTCAAAATAGTTTTGTGCCTTGTGCGCCTAAACCAATTTTCATAAACTCTTTTCAAATGAGTCAGTTGAGTGTATTTACTAGTGAAAACTGACGTATTTTCCAAAGTCTAAGTGACAGGTACAAGTACGTAATAGGCTGGAAGCTGCTCAGGGCGTTAATAAGGAATCTTGCAAGTTCTAGGCGCTTAAAGTCTGTTGAACAACATTTAAGTTTTAAGATCCGCCTGTGGATCCTCTACTTTTCGTTGTAATACTTGATATTACTTTATATTCGGATTGTAATATATTTATCTTTTGCTTCCGCTGTGCATTTATAAATTGTGTTGTTTGACTATGATGTTATCAACTACGTCACGATACTCCCCACCGGGCCCACCGGTGACACGTGGAAATTCGGGGTGTGACAAAAAGGGATTGTTGGGCAAACATACAACATCAAATAGTGACCCTTCTGCCGAAAAGTAGCCGTCGCGCTACGCGACGCCAACCTCCAGTCTTCGTCGCGTCACGTGACGGTTGTCGCGGGCCGCGAAGGCTTGGGCTTCATCCGTCGCGGGGCGCGACAGCCCCCATCTGCAGAAATTTTGTTGTTTTTCATTGTTTAAGCAATAGAACTTGTATTTAATCGATTTTAAGATGTCAAAACTAACAATTGCTGGGGTTTTGACCATAGGTGATGCTCATTTTGTTGTGGATGTTGATCAAGCAGGGGAAATCAAGAACCAAACACTAGTTTCGAAGCTTCCGCGTTAACTTAACATGTTTAAAAGATGATGTTTTGTAAACATTACTAGATGTTAAATGTTTTAAACTAGATAGCCGGTTATGTAATTACTCTATAGCAATGTACGACTTAGTTCTAACTAAGTTTTTTCTAAATTATGCATTTTGATTTTAAAAAGTCCGTATTTTATGATAAAGAAATGGAATAAATAAGATGAGTGTTACAAGTTGGTAATCAGAGCTCAAGGTTGTTAACAAAATGTGTTCGGTTCAAGCTTGATCAACATCCGGTAAGAGTTAATCATTTTAGTTGGTTTATTATTGTAAAAAAAATATGATGTGTCGTGCACAGGAAGAGCGTGTTAACACACTCAAACCCGGAAAGTGCACTAAACGAAAATGGTTAAAGCAAGTCGCAAACTTGGCTAAATCGAAGCAAATAATGTATATGTTATAGATGAAATGTTTAATGATTGGTGTAAACATTTCAGTTTCAAAGATGACAGATAAAGGTAATGATGACGCGGTGCCGAGAGTCACCGAGCAAATGAAAGAAGTGATTGCCGAAGAAGTAGGAAAGGCAATTGAAAATAGCTTATCCAGTTTCATAGATAAAATTCAAAACACGGTACTTTCGTTAGTCGAAGAAAGAATCAAGAAGTTGGAAGATAGTACCAACATAATAAAGGAAAAATCGCGAGAGCGCAAGGGCTGCTCATACAAGGAATTTATGGCATGTAAATCGCCACTTTACAACGGAGAGGTGGATCCGATAGTATGCCAGCGATGGTTAAGTGATATTGAAGGGGTGTTTGAGAGAACCCACTGTGACGCAAATGACTTTGTAGCTTATGGCACGGGTCAGCTGAGGGGTCAAGCAAAAGATTGGTGGCATAATAAGAAAAAGGGGATTGGAAGCGAAGCGGCAAGAGCAATGACATGGGATGAGTTTAAGGTGACATTCCTTAAACACCACAGCCCCAAAGCAGTTATTAACCAAATCAAGGAGGAATTCATTCAGCTAAGGCAAAAAGGCGAATCTATCGATAAGATCACAGGAATCTTTCTTGACAAACTGAGATTTTGTGATGAGTTGGTAACATCCGAAAAACAGAAAGTGTATTATTACTAAAATATGCTAAGTGCAGAGTATCGGGAGTTTATTACTCCCTCGAAATATGAGACTCTCACTGAAATTATTAATACTGCTCGCGAAAGGGAGATAGATTTGAAGAAGCACGTAGAAAGAGGTGAAAGAAGGGCACAAGTCGTAAATCCAAGCCCTACAAAGAAAGCACGAACCACAGAGTCGTCAAAGAAACAAGAGGGAAAAAGTGGTTCGCCAAATTGTAAAGTATGCGGGAAGGGGCACAAGGGCGAGTGCCTGTTTAAGGATAAGTCGTGTCCTATATGTGGAAAAACAGGGCACATGGCTGCATTGTGCCCGGGGAAAGTGTCGGTGTGCTATAAATGCTATCAGCCAGGTCACAAGAAATCCGAATGCCCGGAGTTAGTCGGAAAGAAGGATGGCAAGGATTCACATACAGAGACACCAAAAGCAAAAGCCAGATCCTTCCAGTTAACAGCAGCCGAGGCGAAAAAGGAACCCGATGTGGTTTAAGGTATATTTGCTATAAATTCAATTCCCGCACATGTGTTATTTGATATGGGTGCGAATAAATCCTTTATTTCACATGGATTTATTCGACATCCTTCCTTTGTACTGACAAAATTACCTATGCCATTACAAGTAGAAATAGGTGACAACAAAAGTTTCATTGTGTGTGATGTATGTCAAGATTGTAAGATGAATATCGACGGTGAAAAATGCTCAATAGATTTGATTCCAATGTCGATGGGAGAATTCCAAGAAGTGGTCAGGATGGATTGGTTATCCCGACATCACACGAAGGTCATGTGTTTCCGCAAGGAGATAAAATTAACATCTCCAAGTGGAAAACCAGTTACCATTTATGGCGAAAAAGGGGGTAATCTCATTATGTGCTTAATGCTAAAAGCTCACAAACTCATGAGGCGTAGATGTAGAGCGTTCATGATATACGCAAACGAACCAGACAAAGGATCGCCAAAGATTGAAGACGTGACAGGTAGTCCGTAGGACAACCCTTAAGTGGTATAAACGATATTAAAATCCCATATTTAATTGGGTAATTATCTAGAATTAGATAACTATGGTTGCTTGTGTTTCAGGTACATTTGAGGCTTAAAAGTGTGGAAATGAAGCTTCGAATAGGCGTGACCGGATTGGAGATTGAAAGACGGAGAATAAATGAAAAAAATCAATTATTGGTATGGAAGAATTAAGACGATAGCATCATAGAGGACGAAATTACGAGAACGTAGGCGAAAACGGTGAAGAAAACGGAGTTGAAACGAAAAAGTTATGCTGAAAACAAAATTGCATGTTGAAGCCTATCGTAACTTACGGTAGCTACCGTAAATTACGGTAGCCCCCAGCATTTTTCTTCCGCCGTAAGGCAGTAGAGACCCACTGTAAGCCATTCCAAGCCACCGTAAGTTACGGTGGCCACCGTAGCTTACGGTGGAGGCCAGCGAGAAATGTGTAACTGCCCTATTTTATGATGTTTTATTGTGTCTTTTCAATGCCAATCAATCCCATTCGGTTACCAGCAGTCTAGGGGTGAATTTTTGGTGTTCTTAAGAGCTTCAAACAATTTCTAAACATCTTGTCAGTGTTTTTAATTCCTATGAACATTGATATGTATGTGATGATGATTCTCCAAGACATAAGTGGCTAAGCTTATGGTGATCGTCCTAGGTTGAAGGTTTGTCTAAGACATTTGTGTTTTGATTATTATTTCTAGAATAATAGACTTGCAACTTTTGTTTGTTTATTATGGTGTGTTGTTTGCTTGTTCGTAAATTGTTAATTTGTATGTTAATCTTAGTCTAAACCATACGTTCGTGGTGCCGTTGGCAATCGAGATATCATGGGCGGGATTAGGATTGGGTATTGATTAATTGGTCATCGGGTAACAACCTCGCATACTTCTAATCTGAGTACTTAGTTCCCTTTCATCACAACAAGTAACAACACACGAACCATGTCTATGTGGTTCTTTCTAGTGAACTTTAACATGAATGTCAAAGTAAACCGGAGACGTAGGATGGTCATTTGTTCCTCTACTGTTTACAAAACCAAACTTTTCTTTTGCAATTTAATTAGTTAATTTTAGTTTTCAGAAACAAACAATCCAAATCATTGAAAGTTACTTTTCTTGCAGTTAATTTAGACATACATCTAGATAACACATATTCCACAAACTCCCTGGGTTCGATACCCACTTACCGCTATCTAATAGTTGTATTTGGATTAAATTTGATTGTGACCATGACTTCACGTCAAATTTTGGCGCCGTTGCCGGGGAGTAGTGCGCAACGTGTGTTATTTTTGATCTTTTATAAGTTTGTTATTTTTTGGGTTACGCTGGGTGTGTTAATGTGCAGGTATTTACAGGTGCATGCTGATACGCGCAAAATGCAACATATAAATTGTATCAATTGTGGCATAAAACTAACCTTTTTTTAGTACTAATGTTGGAAATAGTGTGTTTTTGTCTTCCTTTTGTATTTTCAGGATTAAATGAACTCAAATTAACAAAAGAAGCAAAAAGACAGCAAAATCTAACATAAATACAAGAAAAGAGACAAAAGTGGATTGCCCGACCCCTCGACAGCATCCTCCCAAGCAAAACAGAGAAGGCAGAAGACTGAACACGCCACGTTCTCAGCGAACACGGGGCCGTGCCCAAGAAGCAGCAGAAAAGACAAACTAATAGAAGCTTCTATTGCCCACCACGGGGCTGTGCCCAGCGGACACGGGGGCGTGGCCAAAGTACTGCAAACGCATTTATTGTAATTGCGAATTACAATTAATGAAGAGAGAGAGTGTCAGACGGACACGGGGCCGTGCCCAGCGGGCATGGGGCCGTGCCCAGGCTTCTGTTCAGCCTATAAATAGGAGTGCTTCGAACCATTTCAACTCATCCCTTGGCACACCACCTCTCTCACACTTCACCCACTACCCACCACCACCATAACACCATCATCCACCACCATCATCCATTGTCCATCATAGAGTGTGTGAGTCGTCTCGGGATCCAAGATTGATCGTAAGAGTTCTTGACAATCAAAGGCCATGTTTGCCTAAGTCTCTTACATCACTTGGTGAAGACAAGTGTCTAGTGTAATACTTTTTATTTTTAATCTTTTGCACTTTTTATTTGGTTTTGTATTATGACTTTAATAACTAGTTTCTTATGTTGAAGGTGATTCTTCCTTATCGTTTGTCCGTGGTGTCTTGACATTATTTTACTGTCTATATCAAATAAAAGATTTTCACCATTCATATCTCCACGGTCTATATGGAGGTATATTGGCTACCTGGTCGGGGGTTAAGGGAACGGTTTGGTAAGGGTCTTGCCCTTGTTCAACGTTTAGAGGTCCTGCAAGGGACCTAGGTCAAATTTAGTAGGATCTCCTTCAATACCCAAAGGTATTGGATGGCAGGGATCCAAACTCTTTGACCCCCTCATAAGTAAACTACTTTTAATACTATAACCCGGCTATTTAGGACTGTATCCCTGCTGACTCAGACTACTTAGTCGAGGGTAACGACACATTCAAAAGAGGGGCCTACCATAATTTGCATTAATGACTTAATTAATTATCTTTCAATAATCCTACCCTTTAGGATTGTATCCTTGCTGACTCAAACTACTGGGTTGAGGGTAACGTCACCTTCAAAAGAGGGCCTACTACAATAACTAAGATAATCTCTTAAGCAAGTGCAAAAGTGCGAAAATAATCAAAGGTTACACTATACACGAGTCGGATCCAAGTGATTCATCTTGTCTATCTGTTTTTATTTTTATTTTTACTTTTCAGCATTTAGTTAGTTTTATTTTCTTAGTTTTAAAATCTTTTCTAACATTTTGATTTGATTAGACGTTGAGGATAAACCGGTACTAAAAGCTCTTGTGTCCTTCGACGACCTCGGTATCTTACCAACACTGTACTACGTCCACGATGGGTGCACTTGCCCATATGTGTGTGTAGTGTTAGTAAATATCGTGTTTTATAAATTTAAAACTTGGCTAAAAAAGTGTAAAAAGGGCTTAAAATATACACCTAAAACATATACACACTTACACGCATCACATGCGTACTAGAAGCTCTCACAAGCTATCACCATTGGCATTTGATCCAGAAATTCAGCGAACTTTAAGAAGAGACAGAATTTTGCTAAGAGAAAACAGAATCAGCGGTTCACCAACAACACCTACTACACCATTTACACCAATCAGATACATGAATCCACCACCACCTCCACCCACTACGGGTGAACCTACACCACCCTTTATACCATCTTCAACACAACCAACACCAAATACTACCACTCCTGCATCCACACCAGAAATCAAGTTTTTGGCGCCGTTGCCGGGGACACAAGGATTTTAAGAAAGTTAGGAATCAACGGCCTAATCAATTTTTTTCTTTTTAGTTTTTTTTTTAGAATTTTCTTAATTTTTCAGCTTCTGCAGAGCTCAGCACGGGCCGTGCCTGGTCGAACACGCCCCGTGCCCAGCATTGGTACTGGCAGTTTTTATTTTCCGAGTTACAGAAGGCTGAGCACGGGGCCGTGTCGGTGCAACACGGGGTCGTGTCCAACTTTCTAGTAACAGGGATCCGGAAAACAATCACTGTAACTCCGACCACGGGCCGTGTTCATTGAGCACGGGGCCGTGGTGAACCTTCTGACCAACATTCTTTTCTGTTTTGTTGCAGAACTTGGAACCCGACGCCACCTCTACATAGTGTATGAGCTCCAGTTCTAATAAAGACATAAAAGAACCTCTAGAAGAACCCGAACGCTTTCTCAGAAAAAGACTAAAAGCTAAAAACCAAGAGAAGGTTTCGGGGGACCCACTTCCAATGGCGGACCAGCGTACTCTCATGGATTACCTACGACCCACCGTAGGTAACCTTGGCGCCGCTATCAATGCACCGAATGTCGAAGCCAATAACTTCGAACTTCGACCGCATTTGATACAGATGCTTCAAAACTCTGCAACCTTCCATGGGCTTGCGGACGAGGATCCCCATCTACATATTACTAATTTCTTAGAAATATGTGATACCTTTTGGATCAATGGAGCATCAAATGACGCCATCCGCCTCCGAATGTTTCCTTTTTCACTAAAAGACCGAGCAAAAGCTTGGCTTAACGCCCTCCCAGCTGGATCGGTAAACACCTGGGATGAACTAGCCCAATAATTTCTATATAAGTATTTCCCTCCCGCAAAAACGGCTAAATTAATGACTGAAATTAATATGTATTCACAAGAGGACGGGGAATCCATATATGAAACTTGGGAAAAGGTTCAAGGAGCTATTGCGAAAGTGTCCACATCACGGCCTTGCGATATGGCAACAAGTATCCACTTTCTATAATGGATTGTTGCCACACACAAGGCAAACACTTGACTCTAGCTCCGGGGGACTTTTTGGTAATCGCCGCCCGCATGAAATATATAATCAAATTGAGGAAATTGCTCAAACCAATTTTCAGTGGCACACTCCCCGAGGCAATAAATCTATTGCCCCGGGCGCCCATAAGGTTGATGAAAGCACTTCTTTACAAGCCCAAATCGAGACCCTTTCTTCAAAAATTAAAAAGCTAGAAATGACAAAAACAGTCTCGGTTATGGCTTGTGAAGGGTGTGGTGGGCCACATGAAAATTGGAGTTGTATGAAAGAAACAGATGATCAAACAGAGCCGGTAAACTACATTGATAATAGACCTAGGCCGTCAGGTCCTCCAACGGGCACCTACAACCAAGGATGGCGCAACCACCCTATCCTTGGTTGGAGAGAACCCGGCAATAGTAGTAACCAACAAAACCTAAATTAAAGAACAAACTTTCAACAACCAAGGAATGAGTCACAAAATTTTTCTCAACAACAAGGTGGACGAGAGAGGCTTGAAGATACTATATCTCGCCTCATTTCCGACACTGAAAAGAAAAACTCGGATAGGTTTCTACAATTAGAATCAAATTTTAGAAATCAACAAGCTAGTATTCAAAACATCGAAAAACAAATAAGTCAACTAGCCCAAAATTTCTCCGAGAGACGACAAGGTGCGTTACCAAGTAATACCGAAACAAACCCGAAGGCACAAGTTCATCTCATAACACTACGGAACCGTACCGTGGGTCCTGCGGAAGGCCCACCGCCTACCGAGGAGACCGCAACACCGCCCCAGCAAGAGAAGGGTTCTCCTACCTCACCAGAGCCTACCAAGGCTCCTCGAGTTCCGTACCCCGGTAGGTTAATCCGCCAAAAGACCAATGAGCAATTCGCTAAATTCGAAAGTCTACTAAAACAATTGCATGTTAACATTCCTTTCATTGACGTCCTAACCCAAATGCCTAAATATTCAAAATTCATGAGGGACTTTCTCACTCATAAAAGGAAAACTGAATCATTGCAATTAGTTAACTTAGGCGAAGAATGCTCCGCCCTCGTGCTCAATAAACTTCCCCAAAAGAAGATTGATCCCGGAAGTTTCACAATTCCTTGCTCGATTGGGGACTCCCCCATTCGAAATGCACTAGCCGACCTTGGTGCTAGCATCAACCTCATGCCAGCATCAATGTTCAAAAGACTCGGTTTAGGCAAGACGAGTCCTACAAAGATGAGTATACAGCTTGTTGATCGATCCGTCAAACTTCCGCAAGGTGTCGCTGAAAATCTGCTAGTCAAAGTTGATAATTTCGTCTACCCGGCCGACTTTGTCATCCTTGATATGGAAGAAGACACCGAAGTCCCCCTCATACTAGGGAGACCATTTCTAGCCACCGCGCAAGCAGTAGTAGACATGAATGACGGAACGCTCACTTTAAAATATGGTGATGAGGAAGTGAAGTTCAGGGTTGGGAAGAGAATAGATGACGATGACCCGGTCAATTACCTGAAGGTTATTGATTCGAGTTTGGATGATGCTCTCCGACGGTGCAACATGGGATGCAAAACATCCCGCTCGGAAAACATATAACCTCGCCTTGGGTCTAGTCAAGGACCCTTATAAACGTGGCGCACCACGGAGGCATTCCGCGGAACTATCCTTAGTTTAGTTTAATCTTTTAGTTTTAATGTGCAGGAATAAAACACACTCTGGATGATGAAGGATAACAAGGGAAACGAGAAACATAGCCCATGCACGAAAACAGGGCCATCCGACAACAATTTCTTCATTACAATAAGCTCAGCACGGGCCGTGTCCAGCCAACACGGCCCCGTGCTGAACATCCTGCAGAAAATTGCCCAGTTCAGGTAACTGGACACAGGCCGTGTTCACTGAACACGCCCCCGTGTCCAGGCTTCTGTTTCTTTTCTTTAATTTTTGTCACTGGCACCTGAACACGGGGCCGTGCCCGGTCCCCACGGGGCTGTGTCCAGACTGCCAGTAACATAAAATCTTGCTGTTAACACCATTTTACATATTCAATCAACCTAAAAACTTATTTTTGGGACACATTGAGGACAATGTGTAATTTAAGTGTGGGGGGATGCTAAAACCTTTAATTTCGCAAGTCCTAATAACAAGCCTTACACAAAACTCTATTTGGAATCGCTAATCACCCCAATTTTTTTTTAAAAAAAAAATTTACTTGTCTAAGTTTAAGTTGGGAATTCTAACTCTAACAAGGTTATATTTTTACAAATTTACAGCCGATAGCGTCGTGATAAAAAGAACCAACATAAGAAAATTATGAAACAGCATGACAAACTTAGTTAAAATTTGATTATATATAATGGATCACGTAAAAACCCATCCCCACATAAGTGAGTTTTGAGCCTTTAAAGAGCATACAAATACATATCTTTACACTAAGTGCTCATTTTTCGTTTCTTGTGTGAATAGCCGCTTGGTTATTACAACTCTAGAACTTGCCACGATAATTCATTCCCGGTCCTTACCAACTTAAACCCAAGTAAGTAAATGATGGAGGCATTAGGACTAACCCTTTTTCTTTCAACATCATTATTTTCATTTTTTTTACCTACCCAAAAATTCCCCCTAGTTAACCCCTTTGAGCCTAAACCTTTTCATTTCTTAACCCAAAACCCTTTTTACCCACCAAAATCCCCTTTTCATTTTTTTTTACCCCTTATTTTAGTAACAAAGCTTGGTTTTCATGTGACTCTTGAAAAAAAAAATTGTGAATAATGAAGAAGTTGGAAATAAACAAACAAAGCTCCTCAAACAAAAGCTTGTTTGAATAAATACTTCGTTAAAAATAAAAAGTCACAAAAACAAAATGTTTTACGAAAACCAATGCCTTTTACGCCTTTCGCCCTTTTCAAACTAACCACTAACCCAACCACCCACCTTTAGCCCAAGCCTAACCCTTCACCCAAAAAGTCCTCTTGATATTTACAAAGGTATAAAGTTAAAAAGGAGGAGGATTGATTGCTTGGCAAGCTTATGGTAGAAATAAGTTCCACGCCGCTCTCGAGTGATTCACTAAAAATACACCTTCGGCCGAGTGTGAGTGATTTCCCCCGTGAGGTATGTGAACTTGTATATAAATGGAATTTTAAAAAAGGTATGTTATGCCTTAATAAGTAATTTATCTTATGAAATGTTTTTAATAAATCATGACGAATAGGATTGTAAATAAATAAAAATAAAACCTAAACGATCTTGGAAAATCCCGACACTCTATGACTAGCCCAAAAACCTTCTCTTCTACCCATTCCATTTGGGAGTGAATAAAGCCACATTATAAAGAGTTTTGCTTGAGGACAAGCAAGATTCAAGTGTGGGGGTATTTGATACGCGCAAAATGCAACATATAAATTGTATCAATTGTGGCATAAAACTAACCCTTTTTGTACTAATGTTGGAAAAAGTATGTTTTTGTCTTCCTTTTGTATTTCCAGGATTAAATGAGCTCAAATTAACAAAAGAAGCAAAAAGACAGCAAAATCTAACATAAATACAAGAAAAGGGACAAAAGTGGATTGCCCGACCCCTCGACAGCATCCTCCCAAGCAAAACAGAGAAGGCAGAAGACTGAACACGCCACGTGCTCAGTGAACACGGGGCCGTGCCCAAGAAGCAGCAGAAAAGACAAACTAATAGAAGCTTCTATTGCCCACCACGGGGCCGTGCCCAACAGACACGGAGGCGTGGCCAAAGTACTGCAGGCGCATTTATTGTAATTGCGAATTACAATTAATGAAGAGAGAGAGTGTCAGACGGACACGGGGCCGTGCCCAGGCTTCTGTTCAGCCTATAAATAGGAGTGCTTGGAGCCATTTCAACTCATCCCTTGGCACACCACCTCTCTCACACTTCACCCACCACCCACCACCACCATAACACCATCATTCACCACCATCATCCATTGTCCATCATAGAGTGTGTGAGTCGTCTCGGGATCCAAGATTGATCGTAAGAGTTCTTGACAATCAAAGGCCATGTTTGCCTAAGTCTCTTACATCACTTGGTGAAGACAAGTGTCTAGTGTAATACTTTTTATTTTTAATCTTTTGCACTTTTTATTTGGTTTTGTATTAATGACTTTAATAACTAGTTTCTTATGTTGAAGGTGATTCTTCCTTATCGTTTGTCCATGGTGTCTTGACATTATTTTACTGTCTATATAAAATAAAATATTTTCACCATTCATATCTACACAGTCTATATGGAGGTATGTTGGCTACCTGGTCGGGGGTTAAGGGAACGGTTTGGTAAGGGTCTTGCCCTTGTTCAGCGTTTAGAGGTCCTGCAAGGGACCTGGGTCAAATTTAGTAGGATCTCCTTCAATACCCAAAGGTATTGGATGGCGGGGATCCAAACTCTTTGACCCCCCTCATAAGTAAACTACTATTAATACTATAACCCGGCTATTTAGGATTGTATCCCTGCTGACTTAGACTACTTAGTCGAGGGTAACGTCACCTTCAAAAGAGGGGCCTACCATAATTTGCATTAATAACTTAATTAATTATCTTTCAATAATCCGACCCTTTAGGATTGTATCCTTGCTGACTCAAACTACTGGGTTGAGGGTAACGTCACCTTCAAAAGAGGGGCCTACTACAATAACTAAGATAATCTCTTAAACAAGTGCAAAAGTGCGAAAATAATCAAAGGTTACACTATACACGAGTCGGATCCAAGTGATTCATCTTGTCTATCTGTTTTTATTTTTATTTTTACTTTTCAGCATTTAGTTAGTTTTATTTTCTTAGTTTTAAAATCTTTTCTAACATTTTGATTTGATTAGACGTTGAGGATAAACCGGTACTAAAAGCTCTTGTGTCCTTGGACAACCTCGGTATCTTACCAACACTATACTACGTCCACGATGGGTGCACTTGCCCATATGTGTGTGTAGTGTTAATAAATATCGTGTTTTATAAATTTAAAACTTGGCTAAAAAGTGTAAAAAGGGCTTAAAATATATACCTAAAACATATACACACTTACACGCATCACATGCGTACTAGAAGCTCTCACAAGCTATCACCGTTGGCATTTGATCCAGAAATTCAGCGAACTTTGAGAAGAGACAGAATTTTGCTAAGAGAAAACAGAATCAGCGGTTCACCAACAACACCTACTACACCATTTACACCAATCAGATACATGAATCCACCACCACCTCCACCCACTACGGGTGAACCTACACCACCCTTTATCCCATCTTCAACACAACCATCACCAAATACTACCACTCCTGCATCCACACCAGAAATCAATCCAACCAACACTACCTTACCTGAGAACACACAGTCCGAATACTCCTTCAGTTACAACCCCACATCATCCGCTGTTCCAGCTTATTCAACTTTTTTCCCAACATCCGACCAACCATCATCATCACAAATACCACCACCTAAGCTATACCAAACCGGTCCATCCATTATCCATTCTACTCCATTCCAACCAAGAGTGCAATCTCAACATACTTCGGGAGTAAGACAAGATGGGTTCGATAATGAGTATGAGGATGACTTTGTGGGTTATGATGAAGAAGGATACATGTATGGGGTGATGGAGATCAAGGGGAGTATGCCTATGTTCAAAGTCAAAATCAAAGGATGTCAAATGTTGGTGGGATTCCTCAACAACAAATTATACCTCAACAATTGTTCCCACAAGGTCCACTGGTGCAAAGACGTCATGTGGGGCCGAGATTTCAACCACCTCCACAACAATTTGGGCCTCCACGCATGCAAGTTCAAAGACCAATAGGTCCTATATGTCCAAGAGTTTGTTTTGGTGTGCCAAGAAGACATCTTCGAGAACATGCTAGAGGTATTGAAGCACATTTTAGACTGGTGATTACTCATAATCCTTCATCGGTAGTTATTCCTCACAATGACCAAGGGAGGACGTTCGAAGTTCGAACTAATTCGTTACAAAGTTTGCCAAAATATAAGGGTCTAGCAACGGAGGAGCCTTATTTTCATTTGGAGGCTTATGATTCGATTTGCAACACTATTGGGGGACAAGGATTTTCGGCCGATGATGTCAAATTGGTGTTATTCCAATTTTCCTTAGAAGATAAGGCGAAAAAGTGGTTCTATACATTACCTTCGGCATCTATTTATACATGGGCAGAAATGCAACAAATCTTTTTGGATGAATTTTATACCACTCAAAAGACAAATGATGCTAGAAAAGGTTTGAGAAGTTTTCAACAACAAACAGGTGAAATGTTTCATGAAGCATTCGAGAGGTTTAACATGATGTTAAAGAATTGCCCTCATCATGGGATAGAGCTATGGGAGTTGATGAATGCTTTTCATGAGAGGTTATGTGCCGAAGATGCTCGCGATTTAATGTCTAACACCAATGGCACTTTTGGCACAAATTACGAGCATGACAATTGGGAATTTTTGGAGCAAATGGCGGTCACATCAAAGATAAAAGCTCAAGCATCAAGGAGAGCACGACCGGCCATTACCCGAACTCAAGTGCACGCGATAGACAATGGTAATGTTCAAACTTCTAATCAAATTTATGATATTTGTGCAATTTGTAATGAGATAGGGCATGCGGCTGAAAATTGCCAAGGAGTGGAAGGGCAATATGAGGAGGTGAATGTTTTGCAAGGGCAAGGAGGGGGTGGTAGAAATTACAACATGAATTCCAATACTTACCACCCCGGTTTACGAAATCACCCGAACTTTAGATACGGGAATCCGTTAAATCAAGTCAACCCGAACTTCCAAGGAAACCAAGGATTTCAAAGGCAATATCAAACGGGTCAAGTGCATGGTGGGTCTTTGGGTCAAGGCTCTTTGGGTGGAAATGAGGTTATGGAGATGTTGAAAGGTATGCAAATGGAGATGCAACGAAGAAATCAGCTGGATGAGGTTCGTATGCAAAAAGATGAAATCCGTGACAAAGATATTCAATCGTTGACCACCCAAATAGGTCAATTTGCGAGTGAAGTGGCGATACTGAAGAAAGCAAAAGGCCAGCTACCAAGTGACACGGTGACAAATCCCAAGAACATAAAAAGCGTTAATATCAATGTGGTAAGCACTGTTCCTAGTACCGAATTTAATGAAAAATTTCTAACCTCTTCGTGTCAAATAAATACAGGTATAGGGAAGGACACCGTTGGTGAGAATGATAAAGAACATGGAGCACCAATTGTGCCTATCCGTGTGGGAAAATTAAAAATCCCTCACGCATTACTGGACTACGGGGCGAGCATGAGTGTATTACTAGGTGATCTATATGACATGTATGATTTTGGTCCGCTCGAAGATATAGACACCATGGTGAGTTTGGCGGATGAGAATTGGAAGCGTCCACGGGGAATAGTTAAGAATGTTATGATTCGGTTGGGAGAATTCGACTATCCGGTGGATTTTCTGGTCTTAGATTATGCTTCTACCAAACTGGCATCACAACAAAGGGTAATTTTAGGTCGACCGTTTCTTTATACAACAAATGCTCAAATCAACTGTAGAGACGGGATCATTACTATGACTGAAAAGAACCGTAAGTTGTACTTTGATGTTCATACTAGGGAGATTAGTTATGAATCTATTGAAGATAAGGGTAGAGAGTCTAGTGACCATATGAAAGGTGTGCATCAAGGAATAAAAACAAACAAACCACCGGGGTGTGAAAAGAAGTATGAGGGTTCGAGCAGGTATGTAATTGACTATCCACCAAATGGACATTTGCTGGATGCATTTCAACCAATGACAAGCTACAGTGGAGGAGGTGATAGGAACCGATTCTTTGAGCCACCATAAATGGGGGTGGCACGGTCTGGCTGAAGACTCGAAACTTAACGCTGCTCGGGAGGCAACCCAGGGTTTTATATTGATCTTGTTGTTTTTATCTTTCTATGTTTCAGGGCCATGGCGATATTCAAGTGTGGGGAAGATGTGCGGATATTTGGGTGAAGGTGGTGATAGGAAGTCGGATTATCTACAACATTGTTGTGGCAAACTTCACCAGGTCAATGTACTCTTTCCTTAGTCTTGTTATGTTCTTTAGCTTTGAAATATTGGTAGTTAGTTCGTTTGCTTTATGTTAAAAAAAAAAGAATTTGGGGTTTGAGATTTTAAGCTTTTGGTTGATGTTGAATGGTTTTAGCGATCACTTCTTCCCAAAACCATACATTGGGTCAATGTATCCCAAGTGTGGGGATGGGGGGAAAATTTTGATGGTTTAAAAAAAAAAAAATTTAAATCAAGTGAAACATTGTTAGAATTTGAACACCTTGTACTACCCCGAGTGTCACACCGGCAACCCTTAATTACCCTTTTTCTTGGTGAGAGTTGAAGCCACAATTGTAAATAAATAATGATTGTCTTTGATGAGAGTGGCAAAGGATGAGGGTGCATTAGAACTTGTGCTTGAATTCGTTTTGAGGCCTTAGTTAAACATGAATGTAGAAAGGATAAGGGCATTTAGGTAGCCTCGTCTTAGTGTGTGCGAGTGTGGGATTTCGGGGGTTTGGACATTTACTTGCCCATTTTGTGCCTAAAGCCAATCATTTGTTAACCAATACCTAGTTCCCCAAAAATTTACCTGATTTGACCCGGTCTTGTAGTGTTAGTAGTTTGTTCTAGTGTGTTTAGTTATGTTATGTTTATGTTAAAAAAAGAGAAGAAAAAAAAAGAAGAAAAAAAAAGTGAAAAAGCAATTAAAAAAAAGAAAAAAATGAAATGATGAATGAGTTGTCTTGTATATAGAAGTTTATGTTTTGTTTTGTTAGTTTAATGTGTAATAAAAAGACCGGGTTAAGTCATTCGCTACTATACATATATATTTCCATTTCCTACCCATATGCCTAGCCACGTTACAACCTTCAAGTCCCTTTGATTTGCATTCATGTTTTGGCACTTGTTAGGCGGAGTACCGATTTAGGTACAAGCATATAGTTGTGCAATCACCCGTTTGCCTTTTGTGTGTCTAGCGTATCTTTGCTAGTGTTTACTTGTCACCGAGAGGAGAGATATAGTGAGGGGTGTGTTGTTTGGGTGTTAAGAACGGGTTAGTAAAAGGACAACATGTTATTGCTTGATTTATGTTGATCGCTTGTGTTTTGAAAATGGTTTTGATGAGTTGCTTGGGGCAAGCAACAGTTAAGTGTGGGGATGTGACAGGTAGTCCGTAGGACAACCCTTAAGTGGTATAAACGATATTAAAATCCCACATTTATTTGGGTAATTGTCTAGAATTAGATAACTATGGTTGCTTGTGTTTCAGGTACATTTGAGGCTTAAAAGTGTGGAAATGAAGCTTCGAATAGGCGTGACCGGATTGGAGATTGAAAGACGGAGAATAAATGAAAAAAATCAATTATTGGTATGGAAGAATTAAGAGGATAGCATCATAGAGGACGAAATTACGAGAACGTAGGCGAAAATGGTGAAGAAAACGGAGTTGAAACGAAAAAGTTATGCTGAAAACAAAATTGCATGTTGAAGCCTACCGTAACTTACGGTAGCTACCGTAAATTACGGTAGCCCCCAGCATTTTTCTTCCACCGTAAGGCAGTAGAGACCCACCGTAAGCCATTCCAAGCCACCGTAAGTTACGGTGGCCACCGTAGCTTACGGTGGAGGCCAGCGAGAAATGTGTAACTGCCCTATTTTATGATGTTTTATTGTGTCTTTTCAATGCCAATCAATCCCATTCGGTTACCAGCAGTCTAGGGGTGAATTTTTGGTGTTCTTGAGAGCGGGTGAATTTTTGGTGTTCTTGAGAGCTTCAAACAATTTCTAAACATCTTGTTAGTGTTTTTAATTCCTATGAACATGGATATGTATGTGATGATGATTCTCCAAGTCATGAGTGGCTAAGCTTATGGTGATCATCCTAGGTTGAAGGTTTGTCTAAGACATTTGTGTTTTGATTCTTATTTCTAGAATAATAGACTTGCAACTTTTGTTTGTTTATTATGGTGTGTTGTTTGCTTGTTCGTAAATTGTTAATTTGTATGTTAATCTTAGTCTAAACCATACGTTCTTGGTGCCGTTGGCAATCGAGATATCATGGGCGGGATTAGGATTGGGTATTGATTAACTGGTCATCGGGTAACAACCTCGCATACTTATAATCCGAGTACTTAGTTCCCTTTCATTACAACAAGTAACAACACACGAACCATGTCTATGTGGTTCTTTCTAGTGAACTTTAACATGAATGTCAAAGTAAACCGGAGACTTAGGATGGTCATTTGTTCCTCTACTGTTTACAAACCAAACTTTTCTTTTGCAATTTAATTAGTTAATTTTAGTTTTCAGAAACAAACAATCCAAATCATTGAAAGTTACTTTTCTTGCAGTTAATTTAGACATACATCTAGATAACACATATTCCACAAACTCCCTGTGTTCGATACCCACTTACCGCTATCTAATAGTTGTATTTGGATTAAATTTGATTGTGACCACGACTTCACGTCAAGACGTACCGGTGGTACGCGAATATGCTGATGTATTTCCGGAAGATTTACCGGGAATACCGCCTGAACGGGAAGTAGACTTCGGAAACCAATTGATTCCGGACGGGAAACCTGTGGCCAAGGCGCCGTACCGGCTCGTGCCATCGGAGCTACAAGAATTGATGTCTCAAATCCAAGACCTGCTCGACAAAGGGTTTATTAGACCGAGTGTATCTCCATGGGGCGCATCGGTGCTATTCGTGAAAAAGAAGGACGGAAGTATGTGCATGTGTATTGACTACCGAGAGTTAAACAAACTCACGCTGAAAAATCGATACCCACTCCCAAGAATTGATGACTTATTTGACCAGCTACAAGGGGCGAGTTGGTTTTCAAAGATTGACCTCAGATCGGGTTATCACCAGTTAAAGGTCAAGGTGGAAAACGTACCGAAGACGGCCTTTCGTACACGGTACGGGCATTACGAGTTCCTTGTGATGCCCTTTGGGTTGATCAATGCACCCGCGGCTTTTATGGACCTCATGAACCGGGTTTGCAAACCAATGTTGGATAAGTCAGTGATAGTGTTCATCGACGATATCTTAGTGTATTCAAAGGATGAAGCAGAACACGCAAGTCATTTACGTGAAGTGTTGGAGACGCTCAGAAGAGAGAAGTTGTATGCAAAATTCTCGAAATGTGCTTTCTGGTTACGAGAGGTGCAGTTTCTCGGGCACATCATCAGTGCAAATGGGGTGTTAGTAGACCCGTCAAAGATAGAAGCAGTGGCAAGATGGAATCCACCGAAGAATCCTTCGGAAATCAGAAGCTTCTTGGGGCTTGCAGGATATTATAGGAGATTCATACAAGATTTCTCCAAGATTGCTATGCCGTTGACCAAATTAACCCGTAAGGACGAAAAGTTTAATTGGAGCGAAAATCAAGAAAAGGCGTTCCAAACACTTAAGGAAAAAATTGACCCATGCGCCGGTATTGGCATTGCCGGATGGAGTTGATGATACGGTGGTTTACTCGGATGCATCGCATTCGGGTCTTGGGTGCGTTTTGATGCAACGGGGCAAGGTTATATCCTATGCCTCGAGACAGCTAAAGGCTCATGAAAAGAATTATCCTACACACGATCTCGAGTTGGCGGCGGTAGTGTTTGCCTTAAAAATATGGAGGCATTATTTGTATGGGGTAAAATGCACTATATTTACCGACCATAAAAGCTTGAAATATTTCTTCGATAAAAAAGAATTAAATATGAGACAGAGGCGATGGTTAGAAATTGTCAAAGATTTCGATTGTGATATACATTACAACCCGGGGAAGGCTAATGTGGTGTTGGATGCGTTGAGCCGAAAGGTAGATTATACGCCAATTCGAGTGCGATCAATGCAACTAATTGTAACATCGGGTTTACTTGAACAAATTCGGGAATCTCAAGTTGAAGCAATAAAGGAAGAAAACGTGTAGAAGGAAAGAATAGTTGGCCAATTGAAAGAATTGAAGGATGGTAACCAAGGACTAAAAACTCGTTTTGGGAGAATATGGGTTCCAAATTCGTGCGGAGCCAAGGCACTTCTACTTGACGAAGCCCATAAATCCCGTTATTCTATCCATCCGGGGGCAACCGAGATGTATAACGACCTTAAGCAAAATTATTGGTGGCTCGGAATGAAAAGTGATGTCGTAAAGTATATAGAGAAGTGCTTGACCTGTTTACAAGTCAAAGCGGAGCATCAAAAGCCGTATGGTAAACTGCAACCGTTGGACATCCGAGTATGGAAATGGGAGCAAATCACCATGGATTTGTTGACCAAATTGCCCAAAACCAACCGCGGATACGATGCTATATGGGTAGTTGTGGATAGATTGACAAAAAGTGCCCACTTCATTCCGATTCAAGAAACTTATACATCCGAAAAGATGTCAAAAGTGTATACCAATGAAATAGTGGCACGCCACGGGGTACCGATATCTATTGTGTCCGACAGAGATACTCGGTTTACTTCGAACTTTTGGCAAGAATTCCAAGAGCGAATGGGAAGTAAATTATTCATTAGCACCGCGTACCATCCACAAACGGATGGACAAAGTGAGAGAACAATACAGACATTAGAAGATATGTTACGGGCATGCATTATCGACTTTGGGGGAAGTTGGGATGTTTACCTACCGTTGGTTGAATTCTCATATAATAAAAGTTACCACGCAAGCATCGGTGTGGCACCGTACGAAATGCTTTACGGAAGGAAATGCCGAACCCCGGTGTGTTGGGGTGAGGTTGGTCCGCGTGAACTAGCACATAAGGATGTATTCCGAATTACGAATGAGAAAATCGACTTGGTCTGAGCTCACTTGAAAGCAGCTCAGGATCGACAAAAGTCGTATGCGGATAAATGAAGGAGACCGATTGAGTTTCAAGTGGGTGATAAGGTGATGCTGAAAGTATCACCGTGGAAGGGAATAATCTGGTTCAGAAAAAGGGGAAAATTAAGCCCAAGGTTTATTGGGCCATTTAGAATCATTGAACGAGTTGGTAGAGTCGCGTACTATCTCGAATTACCCTAAGAATTGAATGGAATACATAGCACATTCCACGTATCACATCTCCAGAAATGTCTAGCTGACGAAACATCTTACATCCACTACGATGACATTGAAGTGGATAACAGTCTTAATTACGCGGTGAAGCCAATTGTGATTCTAGATCGTAAAGTGAAAAGCTTGAGGAAAAAAGTGATTAATCAAGTAAAAGTTAAATGGGAGCACAAGAAGGGTTCGGATACCACATGGGAATCCGAAGAGGAGATGCAACGGCTCTACCCTACATTATTCGGTACGTACTCTGGAATCGGGGACGAAACCCTTTTTAAGGGGGTGGACTTGTAACACCCCGAAATTTATAAAACATTAAATCAGAATTATAAAGTATTAAATAAACAAGAACAAGCTAACTAGGAATCGATAACCAAGTTAGTTACGAGTCTTGTGGTGACTCATAATAGGATTAAAACACCTAAACTATAAGTTCAATAAAATTGAGAGACTTAAGTTGTTAATTTGGAAACTTGAATGATTAAAAGAGAATAATCTACACCAAACACACACTTAATGTGTGTCTGGTCGATCATAAACACAGGGGCGAACCAGAGCTCTTCCATCAAACCCTAACTTGCACTAAATTGATTAATTGAAGGCTCTAATCTGGTCTAAATCGATTTCCAAGCACAAATTCCTGTTCACCTCGTTAAAAGGATCATAAGGTATGCTAAATCTTGATGTTTTGATTCATCTTAAATTCTAGGTTAATTGTGAAAGTCAAATTTTAGCTTTGATTTTGGGATGATTAGATGAAACTTGTAATGAAAACAATTTTATAAGTGAATCCTAGCTGATAATTAGCAAGAATCATGTCTTTAAAATTTTGAAAACTATGAAAACCCATTCATGAGTTAAATGGGTTTTTACAATAAGATGAACACAATAATTTGGGTTATTAGAAGTAGTATTACTTGAATCCTCTATGATAATTTTGTAGAAATTATGTATGTGTGACATGAGGAAATCGAATTTTGTGATTTAAATTGGTTAAAATAACATGATATGAACTTGATTCTAATTAGATAAAAAAATCAGACCCGCTAGGCTTTTGTTAAAATGCCTAAGTGAGGAATAACATGTTAAAAATCGGATGAAAACGCAGATTTGATCATTATAATGAATTATGCGTTAATGATTATGAAAAGAGTTCTAAATTAATTATGAATTGAACTCTTTAGGCAAAGAAACTGGGACGTCAAGCGGACAAGCTAGTGGCGATACACGTTTGAAAGGATTGCTCTAAAGGTACGTGACTTTGGTCCCGTCATAATATGAATAGACGTTTAAATTTTAATGTGTTAATGGTGTCGAAATGTAGAATATGCGTTTGACGTGTCAATGAAGTGGTGTAGTTCACTCGACACTCAAACGGGTCGAAATATTGATTATAAATAGTTTGGTTCGACATTAAGGTGAGGATTTCACTTGTCAACCAAACGGGTTAAAACCATATTCATAAAATGATCTTGTGCATAGAGAAATTTGAATATCATATTGCGCTAATGCTAGGTAGCAAATTAGCAATGAATGGGTACATTAAGCCAAGTATGAATCCGTGATATCGGGTCAACTGGTAGAAGTTAAATGTAAGACTCGCATAAAGCGATATGCTTGGATTTGTATAAAATAAGCATGAAATTTGATTGCGAGCATAAAGCCGGAAAATGGCTCGAATACATCAAAAGTTACAAGCCCAAGGTATGGGTGAATGAAACTAGAATGCTCAAAAGTGTAGATTGAACAATATGCACATTAGATAATGGGTCGAATAATTGAATCATAGAATCTGTAAACCAATTGTTCGTAAACCGTTTTTCATCAAGTGAAATTCACATGGTTAGATCCGTAATTTTAATACGGACGAATAGGAAAAAGAATCGGCTAAAACGGATGTATAAAACGAAAGTTATGGTTGTTTATAGTTGATAAGGAAATAGGGATTGCTGTGCAAACATACAGCATCAAATAGTGACCCTTCTGCCAAAAAGTAGCCGTCGCGCTACGCTACGCCAACCTCCAGTCTTCGTCGCGTCACGCGACGGTTGTCGCGGGCCGTGAAGGCTTGGGCTGCATCCGTCGCGGGGCGCGACAGTCCCCATTTGCAGAAATTTTGTTGTTTTTCATCGTTTAAGCAATAGAACTTGTATTTAATTGATTTTAAGATGTCAAAACTAACAATTGCTAGGGTTTTAACCATAGCTGATGCTCGTTTTGTTGTGGATGTCGATCAAGCAGGGGAAATCAAGAACCAAACACTAGTTTCGAAGCTTCCGCGTTAACTTAACATGTTTAGAAGATGATGTTTTGTAAACAATACTAGATGTTAAATGTTTTAAACTAGATAGCCGGTTATGTAATTACTCTATAGCGATGTACAACTTAGTTCTAACTAAGTTTTTGCTAAATTATGCATTTTGATTTTAAAAAGTCCGCATTTTATGATAAAGAAATGGAATAATTAAGATGAGTGTTACATTTTTGTAACGCTTCGTATTTTTGTACTTTCCTTATTTAGAAAGTTGTAATCGTATTTCTATTTTTCGAAACTTGTAATTGTATCGTATCCATAATTCCTTTCCAATCTTGTAATCTGAGGCTTTGATCATAATGGATATTCATTTTTATACATATACTTGTTACATACTCGTGTTATTTGCAATTATACGTCGAATACATGTTTATACGCAAAGGTCGAGACTCGTAATACTTGGGATTATTAACCATACATGCATACACTGGTACTATACTTTATTACATTTTAAATACCTAAAAATGGGCTAAAATGCAAGTTTACGGCATAAAATATCATAATTACAAAGTTCAGGGGCCAAAATGGACATTTTCAGAAAGTACTCCCTAGCGCCACGCGGGAGATACCAGGGTATCTCCAGCGACACGCCGGAGAGTTCGATCCGCAACAAAACGCTGCCAGTTCAATCTTGTTTGCTCTCCATTTTTTGTCACCTTTTTCACGTCCAATCACCTCCTAACCCATTTAACTGTAACCCTAATTAACGCCATTATAAATAGGAGCCTCCATACACTCCTAAACACTTTCCAAACACTTAAATCACTTCCAAATCTTCTTGTTTGCTCTCTAATTTGCAAGACTTGGCAGAAAGTTGTAAGCATTCTAAGTAAGTTTTAGCTCACTTCTCTTCTAATTTCTTCATGTTTTCTTCTTTCATTTTACTTGGATAACCTCTAGGAAGGTTTACACAAGTTTGCCACGGCAAACTAACGTGAAACCTCACCACATTTGAGGTCTAAACTAGAGTTAAAATTCTGCTTTCTTTTATACTTTTGTATCTTGCATTTCTTGATCAAAACTTGGTTGAATCCTGCACCCACCAAGCTCTCAACTAAGTTCATAGTTGTGGGTTTGTGTTGAGGTTGATTTTCACGAAGAAACAAGTTCAAAAACTCTTTTAAATTATACTCGTACATGTTCCAAGTGTTGAAACCATCCAAGATTCACACCATCTTCAATATGGATGAACTTATGTTTTGATAGAAGTTTGAACCATGGGAGACTTGTCTTTCCAAACTAGTTCCACTACCTCACTTGTTACCTTGTTTATGTTCATCCAAGTAGCTTCCAAGACACAAAGTAACACAACCCCGCCGCACCCCCAACATTTACCATGATGGGTACGGAACACCCGAGTTGATCTTACTTGGCTACTTGGCAAAATTAGTTAGTTTATGTTATTCTTATTCATGACCAACCGGGTTTATCAACTATGTTGATAAACTTTGTGCTTTGGTGAATCATACAAAGAGGTATACATACCTCCATGCTTGACTTACATGAATTCTATGATATTATATGATGGACTATATTATATATATATATATATATATATATATTATATACATAGCCAAATTCTTAATATTAACCGGTTCATGGTTAAATGTTATGAATATAGGTTACTTTATCTTCGTTCTAAATTCCTCGTTATTGATTCTAATGGGCAAGTTAGGACCCCATGAAACCACATAAAATCTTTGTGTCAAAACTAGTGTTCAAAACGAGTATATAAAATACTTTTTATATACTTAAATTCTGAATCCAAATCTCTCACCAAATCCGTAAACTCGCACACCTCTGTTTCCCCTTGTAGGGTAACTTCAGTGTTCCAACTCTCAACGCTAGTCAAACTCACAGATTAATCGGAAAGCTAGCAAATCCATGAGTGTACATGACCCATTTTACTTTTCGTCACTTTAGGTGCAATACGTTTTTGTTATCAAACTCACACAATCACATACTTTATGCTTAATCATAAAACAAACAATCTGATATACATGCTTAATACGTTATGCTAAGACTTCATACATGCTAGAAACTTATTTGAAATATACTTTGTCATTAACTTCGATCAACTCTCCCTTAACATGTATAGCGCTATAGGATTAACGCACCACCCTTATTCTTGAGGTCATGTTAAGTTAAACAAAACGGTCTCGTCATTGCTACGATGAGATTACGCTAGCAGGTAACTTTGGGGTTGACAAGTAGGAGTTGCATGCTAGTATTGTTATGATATGTTCTAGATTACGTTTATGCCATGTGGATTCGTTTAACCGTTTTATACTTATGCTAATAACCAAACTTGTATGCTTGCCAATACTTTACGTTTTGACATGTACTTTAATATGTATTGCAGGAAATTGATGATGATAATCAACGAAATCTAGTAGGGAGACTAGAAATGCACCTTTAAATTTTAGTACTTATATGGTATTTTGTTTCTTTGATTAAGTTATTATATTTGCTTCAAAATGATGTAATTGAATTTAGCAATGAAATGAAATTTTAATTTTATTAAATATTGTCACAAATAGTGTTATGAAGTCTCATGCAATCTCGTTTTCGTCTCACTTCGATGTTTCCGCCATCGGTTGGGGTGTGACACTTTTTTTCATTGATGGTGTTCAGCGGCGGTTATGAGATATAAGATGAGAGAAGAGGGAGAGAATGAGATTAAAGTGAGGGTTTAATCAATAGCAGGGGATGGTGAACTACTAGTGAACAACTGGAGGTGGAGGAGCATGGTAAATTAGAAGAGGTCTAAAAGGGTGGTGGCGATATTGTGGTGACTAGATATTTGGCTGAAGAGAGAGGGGTTTTGGCGACGGGGTTGTAAATCTTGCATATTAATTGTACATCTTTTATTGTGTACGTGATGATTGTATATCCTACACAATGGTTGTATTTCTATTTTGTATATATATAGGATGAGGATCATTACAGAACACTAACTATTGCGAGAATAAAAAGAACAACTCTAAAACACTAAATTTTGGGATTTAAAGTACATATTTTTTAAATTTTTCTGTTTCTCATATTCATATCTGTATTGTATATATAAATAAAAAAACCAAAGATTTTAACCTACACATAGCCTACATACATGTTGGTAATTTATCCTACACATAACCTATATACGTGTTGGTTATACAAAAAGTAAAAATTTTCCATATTTTGTTTTGAATTCTAGTGTAAGAAACAATAAATTTTATATTTTTAATATTTTCATTTACTTTTTAGGTTTTTAGGATAGAAAAAATAGGTGATTTATTGTGTTCTGCGTGTTCTCGCAATATTTAGTGTTCTGCATCTATATATATATATATATATATATATATATATATATATATATA
This sequence comes from Helianthus annuus, assembly GCF_002127325.2. NCBI lineage: Eukaryota > Viridiplantae > Streptophyta > Magnoliopsida > Asterales > Asteraceae > Helianthus > Helianthus annuus. The sequence continues at coordinate 51,248,456 of NC_035449.2, read as the reverse complement.
TATATATATATATATATATATATATATATATATATATATATATATATATATATATATAGGGGAAGGTTCAAATGAAAAACACTAGTTATTGTGAAAACTCGAAAACTAATTAAAAAAGCCCAAAAAACATACCAATTTTTTTTTTGCATATCAATTTTCGTCATTTTTTATTTATAAAAAGAATTCAAAAAATAAAAAATTTTGTAGTGCACATGTGTAATACTACAAATGTGTATGTGTACTACACTTGTGTATTATTACACATGTGTACTACAAAAAAAAATTCTTTCTTTTTTTTGAAAATTTTTTTTATATAGAAAAACCTGCGATTTTTATAAAAAACTGAAAAAAAAAATTGGTGTGTTTTTAAGTCTTTTTTAGTTAGTTTTCGAGTTTTCACAACAAAAGCGGTTTTTATTTGAATCATCTCCTATATATATATGGATCTATACTTATATTTAGCAACCGCTACCCACACACTATTAAATAATAACACTCTTAGTAATTTACATATCTAGTCTATTAGATGTAAATTACAGAATTATCTTTCTACTCAACATAAAAATTTAATAGAGATAGTTTAAGAGACATACAAGGTTAGAAATGAAAACGATGGTGATTCAATGGTCAAATAAAAAAAAAAAAAAAAAACCCTTAACAAATGTTCCTATTTCAAAATGATATTAAATTTTCAAAGCTACAAGAAAAAAGTTTAATATAAAACTTACACTAAAAAATTATATTTTTTTTCTTCTTCTAACAGCTAGAGTAAAAAAGTGAGTGTGTAAGGGGTCACATAAGAACTATATATATTGCAAGTATGTGTGAGAAACTAATCAAAATCATTATTTTTAAAGAAAAATATGTAAATATAAAATATTAAATGACTGACTGACTTATTTTAATTAATTAATTTCTCTTTACTCTCTCTTCGCTAGATTAATCCTAACAAGTTTTGTAGGAACCTGTAAAGTTAAGAACTTACATATGTGTACCATTTTATAATATACGAATACATGTAAATTTATACATATAAATTCACATAACAACGTTGTAATTTAAAATTAGAGTAAACTTCCGTTTTGCTCCATGTGTTTTGGTCACTTTAACGGTTTTGCTTCAAACCTTTAAAAATAGTCATTTTCCTCCAATAGTTTGCTATGGTTTTCCCATTTTGCTCCCGCCTCTAACTCCATCCAAAATGTATGTTACAAGGAGGGGTATTTTAGTAATTTTATAGATAAATAGTTAATTATTTTAATTATTTATTCCTAAAATATATTTTTCGGTTTTTTATTAATATTAACAATTTAATCAAAACAATTTAAAATAAAAAACTAAAGTTCATAGTCATCATCATCCCAACATCTGTGCATATGTATACCTTCAACCCACCCATCTTTTTACATATAGAAACAGAGTATCCGACAGCCAAGAGCCCATCGGTAACAATCTTTATGCTAATTTCATCTTTCTTCTTGCAGATCTTGTTCTTATCCACAATTTTCGCAACATCCGCCAATAAATTCCTCTCAAACACCGTTTCACAAACCACTAAACTCCTTATCTCTCTCACCCCTATCTGTCTCTTTACCATTTCCACCACCACCACCACCTTCACTACCATCACCAACATCCAACCCAAAAGGCAAACGTCACTCTTTGGAGGGGGACACCTATTTTATCATTCACAATCGTCTTCCAATAACCATCATCCACCATGCCTTCCTTTGATAACCTCCACCCCAATGACCTCTTACTAGCTCAAATATTCGTGATGGTTCAGAACTTGTGAGGAAGCCCTAATCGCACCATTGTTGCCGCCATTAAGGTTTGTGATTAGGGCTTTCATGAAGGTTTAGGGATTTGCTATGTTGGGGCTTTCATGGTGCGATTAGGCTTCTTTGGTTTCAGATTTCGCCACTTGTGGTGGTTCAAGTATGCTGCCAGAGATGGTGACCAGAGGTTTAGTGAGTGAGAGAAAGAGGATTGATAGACCGATGAGTATAGATTAAGGCTTGCAGTTTGTAGTGGTGACTGACTGGTGATGGTAGCATGAAGTGGTTGTGGTTTGTGGCTGGTGGTGGTACCTAGGGTTGAGAAAAAGAGACCGGATGAAGAAGATGAAACGGATGTAGAGAGAGAGAGAGAGAGAGAGAAGAGAGTGTGTGTAGAGAGAAGATGAATATGATATAACATATAAATATCTTTATAATTGAATTACCAAAATGCCCTTACTTTTATTCTTAAAATTACCAAAATGTCCTTGTAGTTAACAGACATTGTGGATGGAGTTAGAGGCGGGGAGCAAAATGGAAAAACCGTAGCAAACTATCGGAGGAAAATGTCTATTTTTAAAGGTTTGGGGCAAAATCGTTAAAGTGACCAAACCACAGAGATCAAAACGGAAGTTTACTTTTAAAATTATCTAATATCATATATAAAATAATGATTTTGATTATTTTTCATGGGTTCTCTCAATACATATGTATATATGTGTATACATATACAAGGAGATGATCATTAGAAAATTACATATAAATGAGAAAACTAAAAAATTAACTAAAGAATCGTAAAAAAACATGGCAATTTTTTTACTATTATTTTTTTATAAAAACTCGCTACTTTTTATGTATAAAAAAGCTTTTTTTCAAAAAAAAAAAAAAAACTTGTACTGCACATGTGCATTATATGTATATGTTACACATGTGCATTATATGCTTAAAATTAGCTTTTTAAATTTAGTTTAGCTTTTAAGGTGAGGTTTTTGGAGATTTAAGATTAGGATTAGGTTTGTGGGTGTGGGGGGAAGGGGATTTAGGTTTTTGGGGAGCGCGGGTGTGGGGGTTTAGGTTTTTTGAGGGGTGCGGATGGGGGTTTATGTTTAGGGTTTAGTTTTAGTTTTTTTTTTTTTTTTTTTTTTTTTTTTGTGGGGTGGGGGGTTTAGGTTATTTGGGGGTGGGAGGGGTGGGTTAGGTGGTTTAGACTTTTGGTATTATTGCACATGTGCAGTGTAACTATTTTTTTTTTTTTGAAAAAAAAATATATATATTAAATATAGCGAATTTTAATAAAAAAAATTCAAAAAAATGGGTATGTTTTTTAGTCTTTTTTAGTTAGTTATTTGGTTTTCTCATTTAAACTAGATTTTTCATGATCCATTCCCTACATATACATATATATATATATATATAGGTGTGTGTGTGTGTGGGAGAGATAAAAATAATACTCTAAATATTGCGAGAACTGCAAAAAACAATATAAATCATTATTTATTATGAAAAAATATAAGATGTTAAATAATTTATCTCTCCGGTTATTTAATTACTCTTAACAAATTTTGTACACATGTATACATGGTAAAAAGATCTAATGTTTTTATGTTAAACGTATACATGTGTAAATAATTATAACATACAAATACAAATACATGTAAGTTAGACATAAAAGTTCATATAACAATGATGTATTTAAATAATAGTGCTAGTACTTTGATAAAATAATGATTTTGATTGTTTTTCATGACTTGTTCTCACGATATTTATGAGTTCGTATTCGATCCTTCATACACACACACATATATATATATATATATATATATATACTACTTTATAAAGCATATAGGAAGGATAGAAATGGTCATTTGTCACTTTACAAGTCTTTAAAGCCCATTATACAACCTGTTAAGCACAAAGGTGTTGAAAGTACCTTTTCAACACATGCAGAACACTTGGGCGGGATATCTAATTTGTGGGCGGCCAATCCTTTTTGTTCAAAATTTGAATCCCTGCTCATCCCCACTTCCCCATACATCTGTCTTCTCAAAATCAAATCTCAAAATCTGGCAACCATTCTCTCTCAAGAAACCCTACAAACTTATCACAGCCCAAATCCATCCCGGTACCAAGAAGACCACCCTAAGATGTGCAATTCCTCTTCAGATTACAGTTTGTTTCTCTTCAGGTCTACGATTCCTCTTCAGATCTGTGTTTGTTTCTTCTTCAGATCTACGATTCCTCTTCAGATCTGGGCAGTTAGCCAGCTCCGCGCCTACTTTATATAGAATAATTACCCTTAATGTTCCTGTGGTATAATGTGCAAGGCTTTCGCTTTGTTTGCAGCAAGAACAACTTCAGCGGTGTAAGATTTCACCGGATCAATTCTGATTTTGCTCTCATCAGCGGCTGTAAATGGTGGTTGTTTGGTTAAGCTAGCGATTCCGACCACTTGACAAACTTTAAGGTATGAATATTCAAGATCTGATTCAAGTTAACTGATTTCATATGGTTTTATAAGGGTCTTTTGCTAAATCTTTCTACAGGAAGAACCATAGAGAGAGAAGGGAAGGAGAATCTCTAGAGAAGGTATAACATGTTAAACTCTAAAATGATTCAAATGTGCGACAGGACTTAGTTGAACAAAAACCCTAATCGAGTTGATTCTTGATCGTTTGGTATTGAATTAAAAAGGGTATTCAAGAATTACGGTACTCGAGTTGATGATTGTGTAGTTTTATCAAAATCAAGATTAGGGTTTGGTATAGTTTTTGTTGTTATGTAATTGGGAATGTTGAATTTTGGTTATTTTGATGAAATTGTGAAATGGGGTTAAGTGTTTATAGATAGATCTAAGTTGGGATTGAAGTAAGAGTTATGGATCATACTGTTGGTGGGAAGTTTAAGCTTAAAAGGAAAATTGGGAATGGGTCGTTTGGTGAACTTTATTTAGGTATAATCTTCATTTTGGGAATTCAATTGCAGGTGTTATGTATTAATGAATGTGGATGGTCTTCATGTTTGATGATATTGCAGGTGTCAATATTCAAAGTGGTGAAGAAGTAGCTATTAAACTGGTATTATTGACTTCCAATCTTAGATAGTTTGATGGTTTTGTTTGATTAATCATGTATCATTTTTTGTTACAACAGAGAAATCATTTTTCTTGACTAAATGCAAAACATAAACCATACAGTTTGTGATATTGAGTGACTCTTGTGTACAAGTGTGAAGTACTGAAACACTCAATCTTGCAAACAATTTTTCTTGACTAAATGCAAAACAAAAACCTTACAGTTTGTGATATTGAGTGAGTCTTGTGTACAAGTGTGAAGTACTGAAACACTCAATCTTGCAAACAATTTTGTTATATTGCAATAAAAAACCAACCAGGTTGGGGCTGGGCCACAAGTATGAATGCTGGGATATCTGGGCAGCCTTCTGTGTATGGGTCAAGGATTTATAAACTGGAATACTGGTGGATGGTCTGGTTTTTTGTATCCTGTGCTGTCCGTCTGGGATTTTGGGCTCCGGGGTTGGCATATGATTGATGCCCATAATTACCACCTGTGCTTATGGGCGTTGGGTTTACTGCCTGAGTGTATTGTCCGGGTCTGTGGGATCTGCTGGATATATTCACTATTTAAGCAAGTGAACCTGCTGGATTTTGGTTTGTCTTCAGAGTTAAAAACACTCGGATCAAGTTTGCTCAGTTGATGCTGTTGGATATCATGTGCCTTCTGTGCATGGAGAGCTGGGAGCATCAAGAGGGTAAAAAGAAACTTCCACACAGAACACCACAACATAATTCAAGAGGGTTGTCCGAGTCATGCAGTAGTAATCTTGAATGAAAAAAGCTAATTGGCTGTCTAATTTGCAATAATCTTGATTAAAAAGTCTAAAACAGTTTGTAAAAATAGTCTTTTTGATTAATTGACTAAAACATATAAAATTGATGAGTGCAGACTAGCCGATAATTTGATATGTAGAGAATCTGGTGTGACGGACCGATACTGCTCCTCTCACACAATGGTGATATTAGTTCCACCAATGGTGATATTAGTTCCCGTGATGTTAATCGAAGAGTTTAAGCGTGATGCGAGAAGGGATGATCTAAATGCTGCCATTTTTTTACCTAGAGGAGATAGAAAGTAAGTTCTAGTCTGTTACAAGTTTGTGTTATAGTTAATAGTTTAACACCAAATTTACATTTTTTTTAACATTTTCAGGTTACGATGATTACGAACGCTCATTACTCATATTGCAAATGAGCATTGAGAAAACTTTTGGAATATCTTCGGTGTTTATCGAGTGTACGTTAATGGAGAATGGCGGATTAGCCGAGTCTGCAAACCCTGCAACTATGATCAATGAAGCAATTCATGTTATCAGTTGTGGGTAGTTGTGGGTATGAAGAGAAAACCGCATGGGGTAAAGAGGTAAATTGTCGATCATTATAGTATATTCCTCTATGATCTGAATATTTGATTGACATATTAAATTATTAATCATTTCTTGATCGAAAATTGTTTGCAACAATCAACAGATCGGCTGGATTTATGGATCGGTTACAGAGGATATCTTAACGGGATTTAAGATGCATTGTACGGGATGGAGATCGATATACCGCATGCCAGTAAGACCTGCATTTAAAGGTTTGGCTCCTATCAACTTATCAGATCGGTTGCACCAAGTTTTGAGGTGGGCCCTTGGATCGGTTGAGATCTTTTTCAGTAGGCATTGCCCGTTGCGGTATGGTTGGAGTGGCGGCCGCCTTAAGTTGCTTCAACGACTTGCGTATATTAACACCATCGTTTATCCGTTCACATCTCTCCCTCTTGTTGCATACTGCACATTGCCCGCCATCTGCCTGCTGACCGGAAAATTCATCATCCCAATGGTAATTATTATTGTTATTATTATTATTGCAACTAAAAAAATGATAAGACTAATATGTTTTTGCTTTGATTCAGCTTTCCAATCTAGCAGCGGTTTGGTTTCTTTGCCTCTTTTTGTCGATTATTACAACCAGTGTTCTTGAAATTCGATGGAGCGGTGTCAGCATCGAAGAGCTCTGGAGAAACAAGCAATTTTGGGTCATCGGTGGTGGCTCCGCCCATCTATTTTTGTCGTGTTTCAAGGATTCCTGAAAATGTTGGCGGGTGTGGATACCAACTTCACGGTCACTGCAAAAGCAGCTAATGATCAGGAGTTCAGGGAGCTTTATATGATCAAATGGACAACGGTTTTGATCCCTCCGACGACCCTGCTGGTACTAAACTTAGTAGGCGTTGTGGCAGGGTTTTCAGATGCGCTAAACAAAGGGTACGAGGCTTGGGGCCCACCGTTTGGGAAAGTGTTCTTTGCGTTCTGGGTGATTTTTCATTTGTACAATTGTACCCATTCCTTAAAGGTCTCATGGGTCGCCAGAACCAGACTCCCACCATCGTTATCTTGTGGTCGGTGTTGTTGGCGTCTGTTCTCTCGCTTGTGTGGGTGAAGATTGATCCGTTTGTTAGCAAAGGTGATTCCAGTCTTACACAAGGATGCATTGCAATTGATTGTTGAGTGCAAAGTTGCAAACTATAATTTTTGAAATGTCTGTTTCCGTAATGTATTTTTTTTCCCATTTTCTTAAACACTTGATTGTATAAATGGATTACAGCATAATTGGTGCTTCCTTATTTCTTAAACTGATGGATCAAACTATGCATTGACTATATGTTGTTTTTATTAGAGAGTTGATCTATTTTTCTTATGTTCTTTTATCTCCGAAATGAAGGACCTAGAGTATTTGAATCTTGAAAACAACAAAGTTTCAGAGTGTTTTTCAATTCGGTGATCATGTGTGATAATCATTCAATTATATTGATAATAGTCAAGATTGTGCTCCTTGTGATAACCAGGTATAGAATTTTAGTGTCACCAACATCGTTATAATTAGGATAGAATCAAGTTAGGTTATAATATGGGTTAGAGATGTGAAATGCGTACTCATATAAACTTTTGATTAATACTCCAAAACATTTTGATAGATCAAATTTAACCTTTTGTTGATCGGCTAAAGTTACTTTTGTACTTAGGGGCTGTTTTGCGACTTCTAAATAAGTGTTGAAACAGTAAGAGGTATGAACAGAGCTGGTATAATGCTTAACCATTTAAAGGCAAATCTCTGATCAATTTAGATAAAAAGTCTTAACCATCAAGACTCATGGGCTGTTTGGCAACATTTGAATGATTAAGTGCTCAACCAGTAAGAGGTCTGAACTATTAAGGGCCTGTATATTGATTAACCGTTCAGAGGCAAATGTCTGACCAATTCAGAATAGAGGTCTTAACCATTCAGACTCTGTATAAATCTTAACCATTCAGAGGCAAATGTCTAAACCATTCAGACATTTGCTCGTGAAACAAACAGTCCGAACCATTAAGTGCTGAACAGTAAGAGGTCTGAACCATTAAGAGCCTCATTAAGAGGTAAACAAATAACCTCTCAGTATAATGTTTAACCATCGCGAATTTGGTTTTGGTTATGGCTCAAAACCGAACCACCCCGTACATAGCCCTAAACTCACCAACCTAAGTGATATGTTTCCCGCCGCACCGCGCGGGTAAACGACTAGTATATATATATATATATATATATATATATATATATATATATATATATATATATATATATATATAGGGGGCTGCTAGAATGAGAACCACCCCGAGTTGTAAGAACCGCGAGAACTACACCCCACGGAGCGTCGTTCGCCATGATTTTTTTTTTACAAGTAGATGTGTGTATTATAAACACAGCCGTAAAAAATCATAGCGAACGGCGCTCCGTGGGGTGTAGTTTTTTACACCACAAGTTTGGTGTTTTTTAATTTTTTTTCTTTTTTCTTTTTTTTTCACCATACTTGTGGTGTAAAAAACTACACCCCACGGAGCGCCGTTCGCCATGATTTTTTACGGCTGTGTTTATAATATACACATCTACTTGTAAAAAAAAATCATGGCGAATGGCGCTCCGTGGGGTGTAGTTCTCGCGGTTCTTACAACTCGAGGTGGTTCTCATTCTAGCGGCTCCCTATATATAATATATATATATATATATATATATATATATATATATATATATATTAAGTTTTATTGTTTAATTTTTATAATTGTCATTCTAAATAACTCTAAAAAACTAAATTACTTAAAAAAAGGGGGTGATTACAAAATAAATGTAAAAATGGTGATGATGTGAAAATATTAGTACCGATGAGGGTATTGGTAGGATTTATACATAAAATGAGTATTTTTTAAGATCTGTGAAAATCAGTTATATTGATTAGACGAGGCACATGTGATGAACTAAGGGGTTGTTTGGCAACCTCTTTTTCAATAAGCGTTGAACCAATAAGAGGTCTGACCGGGTAAGAGGCTCTGAGCCAATAAGTGTTGAGTCAGTAAGTGTTGTTTGGTTGGACATCTGAATGAATGACTGTGTAGAATGAATACTTTACCCCTTTAAACTATTTTGTGATAAGTGAGATGTATCTGCTTGGTCAAAGCTCTAAATAGTTATACTCTATCAACCACGAATACAAGAAGATGCACTGCAAAAAACTATTTTTTCTTCTTATTTCATTATAAGTTTTTGAAGGTGTAATATGTGCATCTCTCTTTATTGTCTGATCAAGTGATGACCCACATTCAACAAATAACAACCCTTTCGACCTACCACGAGTCAATGATTTATATATGCTAGCATTTTCGCTCTCAATAAGCTAACATCGCGTAAATATCGTAACGTTGTGAATTTGATGTATCCCTTTTTCATTCATTAAACTTCTCAAATCTGATACTTAATCCCACATTTCAATCTCATTATGTTCTCTGCAAGACACAAGTAAAGACCCAAAAAATAATAAACTACTTTTAGGATGCTACAAGAAGCATTAAAATGTGCAATTCAAAAGCAGTTTACATCTACTAACCAAAATATCATAATCGTCTCATGTATTCATGACAATAATTTATCATAAATCAATACAATGATGCAACAAACTCTCACTGGGATTAAATTTCACTGAAACATAAATTATAGATGCCTTGATGCAAATGAAATTACAGTCTATGAACAAAATTGAAGTTTATCTATGAATGGCACATATGATTGCAACAACATGACTAACGCAATTAAAAGAGATGAAAAAGAAATAACATCTTAAAGGATTGATTGAATGTTTGGTGTCAGAGATGAACTCCAAAGGTGTTTGTTGGTTTCCCGTTATCGATGAGTGATCCCCGTGTGAGGGTAGGGTGGCTGTCGACGTGAGGGTATCGTCGGCGTTTTGTAGGGGGGCGGTGGCTTGAGTTCGCTGGCGTGATGGAGAAAGTGGCTGGATGTGAATATGAGAGTGTACGAGCATTTGAGGGAGAGTGGCATACTGGCGTTTGATAATTTAGAGTATGGTTAAAGTTGTCTAGTTTTCCATTCAACAATGTTTTAGAACTGAGCCCTTAAGAGGCTATCTGATCCCTTAAGAGATGCCATTTTAATGAAAAAAACACAATTACCTCGGACTAATTTAGAGGTTGCCTCTTATTGGAATCATTAAGAGACTATCAAACAACCCCTAAGCTTTTTGTTTCATTATTATTATTAAATTGTATATAGAGCATGACCCAACGAAAATTTGTTCCTAACTAAACCGCATCATCTCACCAATCACAAAGATTTTCCTATTCAAGACGGAAAATTTCATGCAACTGCTCTTGCATGTATATATGATGTTAGGGGTGAGCATACAAAACCGGTAATAAAAAAAAACCGAAACCGGTCTGAAAATACCAAAAACCGACTTAACCGATAGGTTACGGCTAAGATATGGCTAAAACCGAATCAATCGGTTACAGTTTTCCATTCTTCCATAACCGAAACCGGACCGATAGTTACATATTTGTTAAGTATATCCACGTACTATTTTCATGTATTCTATGTATTTGAAGCTGATTTTCATGTATTTCTTATGTATTTTATGTTTTTTCAGGTATTTGTATGCTTGGAAAAGGTACAAAACACTTGATTAACTATGTTAAATTCATAATTTTTCACATGTTTTATTTTTGGTAATTAACCGAACGTAACTGACAACCGACATATTAACCAAATTAACAGAATCGACTTAACCAATCGGTTCCGGTTATGTTTTTTTCTAAAACCGAACTTTGGTTATCGGTTTCGGATATATGTAAAAACCGAACCGAACTGACATATGCACGCCCCTATTAACACCTAAATTATAAGTTAATAATAGTTGCCTTAGCATTTGATATTTATAGATGCATGCAACATGCATATGTGCATGCAAATTAGACATGTCCAAAGCTTAAGAGATATAGCATAGCTCTAACACAAAGAGTGTACGTTTGGTAACTGAGATTGGCCATCTGTCAAATGTTTAAGCCATACTAGCTCATATTAATAGCACGGTGCTCCCTCAATCTACAATCACATAAACAATAAGCTCATAGTTTCTGCATGCATGGATTATTTGATTCATTTCATCATCTCCCCTACGTGTGGCTTTATTTCTCTTAATTGTTGTATTTAAGAACTCTTATCTATGGAAAAAAATTATCCATCAAACCTCCCAAAGTGAGCAAATGCATATGATTCTTGCTTTTCTATTTCACTCGTGTGTTTTTCGGTTAGACCGGTCGGATCAGTTGGACTTGGACTGGGTTTAAGGACCGGATGTGTAAGTTTTGTAATTAAATAATTTATCTTTCCTCTCTCCTCTCTAGATTAATCCTAAAAAGTTTTGTGCGGTGTGTAAATGGTAAAAACTTACACATGTGTATAATTTTAAAATACACGAATACATGTAAATTATGCATATAAATTCACATAACAATTTTGTAATTTAATAATTAATAATAACTAGTATTATAAATAAAATAATGATTTTGATTGTTTTGTACAAGTTCTCGTGATACATATGTATGTGTGGGGGATAGATAAATCTAATACTCTAAATATTGCAAGAGCTGCTAGAAACCAATCTAAATCATTATTTATAATGAAAAAGTGTAAAAAATATAAGATGATAAATAATTTATCTCTCTAACTAATTATTGTTAACAAGTTTTGTACACGTGTATAAATGTTAAAAAGTTACAATGTCTATATGGTAAAGATGTACATGTGTAAATAACTTTAACATACAAATACATGTATGTTACACATAACGTTCACATAACAATGTGGTATTAAAATAATACTTTTGATAAAACAATGATATTGATTGTTTTTCACGAGTTGTTCTAACGATATTTATGAGTTCGCATATGGTCCTTGTCACACACATCTATATAGTTTTAAATTTTTGTTATTTGATTTTAATAATTACCATTTTTAAAAAATTAAAAATAAAAAAGTAGATTAATTATAAAAAGAGGGTGATTATTAAAATAAATGTAAAAACAGTGATGATGTGAAAACATAACTACCGGTGAGAATGTTTGTAGGATTACACATAACTTGAATGTTTTTATAGAATTCGTGAAAAAAATATATAGCTAATTAGATGTGTTTGTATGTGCATTTAGCTCGTTGCACCTGTGATGAACTAAGTTTTTTGTTTCATTATTATTTTTATCGTTATTTACATATTTTATATAGATCAGGACAAAATTTGTTCCTAAGTAAACCACATCATCCCACCAACCACAAACATTTTTCTATTGAAGACCAAAAATTTTCTAGAGGTGCTCTTGCATGTATATATCATGTACAACCTTTTAGTACTTAAAATATAAGTTAATAAAAGTTTCCTTTGCATTTGAAATCTATGCATGCATGCAACATGCACATGTGCATGCAAATCAGGCATGTCGAAAGCTTAAGAGATATGGCAAAAATCTAACACGAATAGCAAACACTTAAATGCTTATGCCATAGTGGTTCATATCAATAGCACGGTGTTCTTACATACTAGACTTACATAAACGCTAATCTCATTGTTTTCTTTTCTGAATGCATGGATCATTTGATTCATTTTAGCATCCCCTACTTGTGGCTATATTTCTCTTGATGCTTATATCTAAGCACTTTTATCTATGGATAAATAAATCATCGCTTATCTGCTTATCTTTTTGTCTTTTTCGGTCAGACCGGTCAAATCGGTCCGGCAGGGTTTAAGGGCCGGATGAAGTCATAAATTACTATAAATAATAAAAATTTAAAAATAACTCTACATTACTTATTACAATGTATATAAGTCTAAAAATGTAAAAAGAAAGTTATACTTGGTTTAAGAATTACGAAAAAATATAGAATGTATAAAAAAATAAATTATTCAGTCAAGTTATACAAAATAATACCCAACTAGTTTACTTTACAAAATTAGATAATACATATGCACAGACCTTTCAGATAAAAAATAAAAAATCCAATAGCCTAAAATTATGCCCTTAAAAAACATAGTCTCCATTTTGTGATTTCTTTTAACAACCTTTGTAACACCTCAAAAATATATAAAATTTATATTTTATTATAAAGAATTAACCAAACAAGAATCAACTTACTAGGAATTTATAACCCAGTTAGTTACGAGTCTTGAGATGATAAATAAAAAGGTTAAAAAAACATCTAAGTTAATAGTAAAATAAAACTTAGGGGCTTGAGTTGTCAATTATGAAACTTGAAAGATTAAAAGAGATAATTAACACCAAACACACACTTAGTGTGTGTGTCTGGTCAATCTCAAACACAGGGGGCGAACCAGGGCTTCTCCATCAAACCCTAACTTGCATTAAACTGACAAATTGAAGGCTTAAATCTGGTCTAAATCGATTTCCAAGCATAAATTCGTGATCACCTCGTTGAAGGGATCATAAGGTATGCAAAATTTTGGTATTTTGATTCATGTTCAATTCTAGGTTAATTGAGAAAAACGAAAATTAAGCTTGGATATGTGTTGTATAAGTGAAATTAGACGTAACATGATGTCTAGGGATAAACCCTAGATGAATTGTTGTTAAAATCTTGTATGATAATTGTGGAGATTATAATCACCATTGTAGGTGATTATTGGGTTTGTAGAAACTAGATGAACACTAGGATTATGATTCTTATTCTAGTGAAATCTGAATTCATGAAGAAACTTTCTATAAAATTGATGTTAAAATTATGCATAGATATGTCTAATTGTAGTTGATAATGATGGAAATAACAAGTCTAGAACTTAGTATTGATTATGTAAAAATCTGAACCGCTAGGTGTTTGTTAAAACGCCTAAGTGCGGAATAAAATGTTAAAGATCGGACAAAAACGCAGATTCGAATATCATGATGAATTGTGCGTTATTAATTATAAAAGAGTTCTAAATTGTTGTGAATGGAACTCTTTAGGTAAGGAATCCGGATCATCAAGCGAACAAGCCGGAGGCGATACGCGCTTGAAGGGTGCGTTTTAAAGGTACGCGACCTACGGTTTCGTTACATTATGTTATTTGTTTATTCTAGTTAGTTGTATTGGAATTTAGCCAAACAGGAAAACCCGTCAAGTCATGGAAGTGACGAAGTTCCTTATACAAATAAAACGGGTCAAAACATGTGTTAGAAATAGAGTTTGGAATGTCTTGAAATGGTGGTCTCCATTCGGCATCCAAAGGGGTCAAAACAAGTTGAGTTGTAAATGTCAAAGTCATTGACCATCACTTGTTGATTGGTTATAAACAAAGCGTAAGCCGTGATGCGGACACGCTAACTTGTTGCAAAAACATGAACCCTTGTAGAGGGATTAAAGTTCGGAATTTTTACTTGTCAAATGATTTAAAAAAGCATGTTTAAATACTTGAAAACAAGCATGATGATTACTGCGTAAGTGTCCATCTTGAAGGGAGTGAAACGTTATAGTGGGTAAACCCGGGATTAGGTAAATCGATCGTAGACATTAGATGACAATAAAACAAGTTGTTGAACTTGTAGACAAACGGGTCAAATAAATAAAGAGCCAAAATAAAGGACAACTGTTCTTAAACTGAAAATTTATGTGAGTTGTGTTGATAAACGGGTCCGTAATTTAATTACGGTCGCGTGGGAAAATGAATCGGCTAAAACGGACGCCCGAGTCAAAAGTTATGTCGATTTAAAGTTTGGATTTGATAAAAATGGTGCTGGGCTGATTTGCAACTCCAGCCAACAAGCCTTCTGTCAAAAACTCACGCTCGCGCTATGCCACGGCCAAGCAGGTTCACCGTCGTGCGTCGCAACGGCGGATGCGAGCCGCGAAAGCTGGCCCCCATCTCCGTCGCGCGACGCAACCACCCCAAATCGTTGGAATTTTTGTTGTTTCGGATTGTTTATCCATGAAACTTATTCATACTTGATTTTAAGGCGTCAAAACTAATCTTTTACCTGGTTTTGACCGTAGGTGACGATGGATTAAATCCGGATGGCGATCAAGCAACTCTCAAGAACTGAACGCACCAAACAAATCTTCCGCATTAATCCATTTTGTTTTAGTAATATGTAAACACTTGATATTATGTTTGAAAGTTTATCTAGTAGAATGATGACTTGAATATTATGATCAAGTATGATCTTAAAACTAAGAAAGTTTTTGTAAACTCGAAATTATTGTACTAAGTGCGCGGCTATATATATTATTATTAATTTTGTTATTTTAAGATGGGTCTTACAAGTTGGTTATCAGAGCGCCAGGTTATCAATAAAGTGTGTTCGGTTCAAGCTTGATCTAGCATCCGGTAAGAGTTAATTGTTTTAAGTAGATTTAGTAAATATAGAAACAAAACATGAATTGACATGCACGAAAAGAGTGTGTAAACTCACTCAAACACGGGAAGTGCATTAAACAAGAACGGTTGAAGCAAGTTACGAACTTGATTAAACCAAAGCAAGTAAATCATATGTTAAAAATGAAATGTTTAACGGTTGATGTAAACATTTCAGTTTTAAAGATGACGGATAAAGGTAACGATGATGCGGTGCCTAGAGTCACCGAGCAAATGAGAGAAGTGATTGCCGAGGAGGTTGGAAAGGCAATCGAAAATAGTTTGTCTGGTTTTATCGATAAGATTCAAAACACGGTACTATCAGTGGTGGACGAGAGAATCAAGAAATTGGAAGATAGTGCCAATCTAACAAAGGAAAAGTCCGGAGGACGAAAGCCTTGTTCATACAAAGAGTTCATGGCGTGCAAATCGCCAGTTTATAATGGGGAGGTTGACCCGATAGTATGCCAGCGATGGCTAAGCGATATCGAGGGAGTATTTGAAAGGACCCATTGTGATGTAGATGACTACGTAGCCTATGGTACGGGTCAATTAAGGGGTCAAGCGAAAGACTGGTGGGATAACAAAAAGAAAGAAATTGGAAGTGAAGCGGCTAAAGCCATGACATGGGATAAATTTAAGACGCCCTTTCTTAAACATCACAGTCCTAAGGGGGTCATTAACCGAATCAAAGAAGAATTCATGCAACTTAGACACAAGGGTGAGTCCATTGACAAAATCACGGGAATGTTCATGGATAAAATGAAGTTTTGTGATGAACTGGTGACAAATGAAGAACAAAAGATATATTATTACTACAATATGTTGAGCGCCGAGTATAGGGAGTTTATGACTCCTTCAAAATATGAGACCCTTACCGAGATCATAAATGTTGCTCGGGAACGAGAGATTGAATTGAAAAAGCAAGTTGAACGGGGCGAACTAAGGGCATATGATGTTAATCCAAGCCCTACTTAGAAAGCACGAACGAACGAAACAGGGAAGAAATCAGACGCAAAAGACGGGTCGCCAAGTTGCAAAATCTGCGGAAAGGGTTATAAGGGCGAGTGTCGCTTCAAGGATAAACCTTGCCCCATATGTCGGAAAACGGGGCATATGGCTTCATCATGTTCGGAAAAAGTGACGGTTTGCTACAATTGCTATCGACCGGGACACAAGAAGTCGGAATGCCCGGAACTAGTGGGAAAGAAAGATGGGCAAGACACGAAGGGTGAAGCCCCGAAGGCAAAGGCTAGATCTTTTTACCTGACTGCCGCAGAAGCAAAAGTAGAACCCGAAGTGGTTTCAGGTATATTTGCTGTAAACTCGATTCCTGCACGTGTATTATTCGATACGGGTGCGAATAAATCCTTTATTTCGTATGGGTTTATTTGACACGCTTCATTTGTTCTAACAAAATTACCTATGCCTTTAGAAGTAGAGATAGGTAATAACAAGAGTTTTATCATTTGTGATGTATGTAAAAATTGCAAATTGAGCATTGACGACGAAGAGTACACAATAGACTCGATCCCGATGTCGATGGGAGAATTTCAAGTGATCATGGGTATGGATTGGCTATCCTGATATCACGCAAAGGTGGCGTGTTTCCGAAAGGAGATAAAATTGACGTCTCCTAGCAGAAAGCACGTTACCATATACGGTGAAAAAGGGGGTAACCCTGTGTATGTACAATGCTAGAGGCTCACCGACTTATGAAACATAGATGCAAAGCATATATGGTATACGCAAGTGAGTCGGAAAAAGAATCCCCAAAAATTGGGGATGTACCGGTGGTACGTGATTATGGAGATGTGTTCCCGGAAGATTTGCCGAGGATACCACCAGAACGAGAGGTAGAGTTCGGAATCGAATTGATTCCGGGCGCAAAACCTATGGCTAAGGCGCAGTATCGACTCACGTCGTCGGAGCTACAAGAATTGATGTCTCAAATCCAAGAACTGCTCGACAAAGGGTTTATCCGACCGAG
The DNA here is from genome assembly GCF_002127325.2 of Helianthus annuus. Classification (NCBI taxonomy): domain Eukaryota; kingdom Viridiplantae; phylum Streptophyta; class Magnoliopsida; order Asterales; family Asteraceae; genus Helianthus; species Helianthus annuus. The sequence continues at coordinate 51,230,910 of NC_035449.2, read as the reverse complement.
TGTATCTCTGTGGGGTGCACCAGTACTATTCGTGAAAAAGAAGGACGGTGGTATGTGCATGTGTATCGACTACCGAGAGTTAAACAAACTCACGGTGAAAAATCGATACCCACTTCCAGGAATTAATGACTTGTTTGACCAGCTACAAGGAGCAAGTTGGTTCTCAAAGATTGATCTCAGATCGGGTTATCACCAGTTGAAAGTCAAGGAGGAAGACGTACCGAAGACGGCCTTTCGTACGCGGTACGGGCATTATGAGTTCCTCGTAATGCCCTTTGGGTTGACCATTGCACCCGCGGCTTTCATGGACCTCATGAACCGGGTTTGCAAACCTATGCTGGATAAGTCGATAATCGTATTTATCGATGACATTTTAGTGTATTCGAAAAATGAAGCTGAGCATGTGTATCATTTGCAAGAAGTGTTAGAGACACCCAGACGAGAAAAGTTGTATGCCAAATTCTCAAAGTGCGCTTTCTGGTTACGAGAGGTGCAGTTTCTCGGGTATATCATTAGTGCCGACGGGGTACTAGTGGATCCGTCAAAAGTAGAAGCTGTGTCAAAATGGAACACTCCAAAGAATCCCTCAGAAATCCGAAGCTTTTTAGGACTCGCGGGATATTATCGGAGATTCATACAAGATTTCTCCAAATTGCCTTACCGTTAACCAAATTGACTCGCAAGGAAGAAATATTTGTATGGGGCATCGAACAAGAGAAAGCCTTCCAAACACTCAAAGAAAAGTTAACTCACGCTCCGGTGTTAACGTTACCAGAAGGAGTTGACGACATGGTGGTTTATTTGGATGCGTCGCATTCGGGGCTCGGATGTGTTTTAATGCAACGAGGCAAGGTCATAGCTTATGCCTCGAGGCAACTGAAGATCCATGAAAAGAAGTACCCGACTCATGACCTGGAGCTGGCAGCAGTGGTATTTGCTTTAAAAATATGGAGTCATTACTTGTGTGGGGTAAAATGTACTATCTTTACCGACCATAAAAGTTTGAAATATTTCTTCGATCAGAAGGAATTAAACATGAGGCAGAGGCGATGGTTAGAAACGGTCAAGGACTACGATTGTGAAATACACTACCACCCCGGGAAGGCCAATGTAGTGGCGGATGCGTTGAGCCGAAAGGCAGACTATGCCCCGATACGGGTACAATCAATGCAGCTTATTGTGACCTCGGGCTTACTAGAACGAATCCGAGAAGCATAAGTTGAAGCAGTGAAAGTGGAAAACTGGAAAAAGGAAAGAATAGTCGGCCAATTTAAGGATCTCGAAGAAGGAAACTACGGTTTTAAAACACGTTTCAATAGAATTTGGGTTCCTAACACGTGTGGAGTTAAAAAGCTTCTACTTGATGAAGCTCACAAATCCCGTTATTCCATCCATCCGGGAGCGACCAAGATGTATAACAACTTGAAACAAAACTATTGGTGGCCCGAAATGAAAAGAGATGTAGTAACATATGTGGAGAAATGCTTGACATGTCTACAAGTCAAAGCAGAGCACCAAAAACCATACGGTAAACTCCAACCGTTGGAAATTCCGGTTATGGGAACACATTACATGTAACCTATTAACCAAACTACCAAGGATAAACCGCGGATTTGATGCAATATGGGTAGTTGTTGATAGACTGACAAAGAGTGTTCACTTTATCCCGATACGTGAGACTTATACGTCAGAAAAGATGTCGGAGGTTTACACTAATGAGATAGTGGCACGCCACGGAGTACCGATATCCATCGTGTCCGATAGGGATACCCGATTCACTTCAAATTTTTGGCGAGATTTCCAAGAGAAAATGGGAACAAAATTGTTCATTAGCACTGCGTACCATCCTCAGACGGATGGACAGAGCGAAAGAACAATACAAACATTGGAAGACATGCTACGGGCATGTATAATCGACTTCGGAGGTAGTTGGGATGTTAATCTACCATTGGTCGAGTTTTCATATAATAACAGCTAACATAATAGTATCGGGATGGCTCCGTACGAAATGCTTTATAGTAGGAAATGCCGGACCCCAGTGTGTTGGGGTGAGGTGGTTCCACGTGAACTCGCCCATAAACACATAGTTCGAGCCACTAATGAAAAGATTGATGTGGTTTGGGCACACTTGAAAGCGGCTCAAGATAGGCAAAAGTCGTATGCGGACAAAAGGAGGAGACGGATCGAGTTTCAGGTTGGCGACAAGGTCATGTTTAAGGTATCCCCATGGAATTATCCGGTTTAGAAAGAGAGGAAAATTAAGCCCGAGATTTATTGGGCCGTTTACAATTGTCGAACGAGTAGGAAAGGTAGCATACCGCCTTGAACTACCGGAGGAATTAAGCGGAATTCATAGCACATTTCATGTGTCACATCTTCGGAAATGTCTAGCGGACGAAACAACTTATATCCACTACGATGACATCGAGGTGGATGATAGCCTTATCTATGTGGTGAAGCCCATCGCGATTTTGGATCGTAAGGTAAAAACCTTAAGGAACAAAGAGATCAATCAAGTAAAGGTTAAATGGGAACACAAGAAGGGTTCGGATACCACATGGGAATCCGAAGAGGAGATGCACGGCTCTACCCTACATTATTTAGTACGTAATTCGGTTTCGGGGACGAAACCCTTTTTAAGGGTGGTGGACTTGTAACACCCCAAAAATATATAAAACTTTATATTTTATTATAAAGAATTAATCAAACAAGAATCAACTAACTAGCAATTTATAACCCAGTTAGTTACTAGTCTTGAGATGACAAATAAAAAGGTTAAAAAAACATATAAGTTAATAGTAAAATAAAACTTAGGGGCTTGAGGTGTCAATTATGAAACTTGAAAGATTAAAAGAGATAATTAACACCAAACACACACTTAGTGTGTGTGTGTCTGGTCGATCTCAAACACAGTGGGCGAACCAGGGCTTCTCCATCAAACCCTAACTTGCCTTAAACTGACAAATTGAAGGCTTAAATCTGGTCTAAATCGATTTCCAAGCATAAATTCATGATCACCTCGTTGAAGGGATCATAAGGTATGCAAAATTTTGGTATTTTGATTCATGTTAAATTCTATGTTAATTGGGAAAATGAAAATTAAACTTGGATATGTGTTGTATAAGTGAAATTAGAAGTAACATGATGTCTAGGGATAAACCCTAGATAAATTCTTGTTAAAATCTTGTATGATAATTGTGGAGATTATAATCACCATTGTAGGTGATTATTGGGTTTGTAGAAACTAGATAAACACTAGGATTATGATTCTTATTCTAGTGAAATCTGAATTCATGAAGTAACTTTCTGAAAAAAATTGATGTTAAAATTATGCATAAATATGTCTAATTGTAGTTGATAATGATGGAAATAACAAGTCTTGAACTTAGTATTGATTATGTAAAAATCTGAACCGCTAGGTGTTTGTTAAAACGCCTAAGTGCAGATCAAAATGTTAAAGATCGGAAAAAAACGTAGATTCGAATCTCATGATGAATTATGCGTTATTGATTATAAAAGAGTTCTAAATTGTTGTGAATGGAACTCTTTAGGTTAGGAATCCGGATCATCAAGCGGATAAGCCGGAGGCGATACGCGCTTGAAGGGTGCGCTTTAAAGGTACGCGACCTATGGTTTCGTTACATTATGTTATTTGTTTGTTCTAGTTAGTTGTATTGGAATTTAGCCAAACAGGAAAACCCTTAAGTCACGGAAGTGACGAAGTGCCTTAGACAAATAAAACAGGTCAAAACATGTGTTAGAAATAGAGTTTGGAATGTCTTGAAATGGTGGTCTCCATTCGGCATCCAAACGGGTCAAAACAAGTTTAGTTGTAAACGTCAAAGTCATTGACCATCACTCGTGGATTGGTAATAAACAAAGCGTAAGCCGTGAAGCGGACACGCTAACTTGTTGCAAAAACATGAACCCTTGTAGAGGGATTAAAGTTTGGAATTTTTACTTGTCAAATTGTCACACCCCCAAAATCCACCTGCGGATAACGCCCGCTTCGGGGGCGTGACTGACCAGGATCCAGCCACCAATTATACTGAGCATTTAATTAATAGTAGAAATATTTCATATCCGAAGTAATTAACAACATTAGAGTTTAGATTCGGTAATTGGTTTAACAAAACAGCGGAAGCATAAACCAAAACAGTTTTAAAGACAGTTCATTGATCAAAACAGTTATCCCAACACACGGGTTTGACGAACACTACACATCCCCAAGCAGCAGCTCCTGAATCATTGGTTACCTGCAAAGCATGCAGTAAGGGGTCAACAATAATGCTGAGTGAGTTCACTAGTTGTCCAGTTTTAATTACCAAAAACTTGTTTCACCGGTTAATTTACCCGTTTATACATGCCCTGGGGAGCTACCCCAAAAGTTAGCGACTAAACTGTTTTTCCAATACCGAACACTAGGTAACCGTTGCGTATCCGCAGGATGCCCCGATGTCAATGTTCTATCATCATTGACGGATTTCTGAGTTCATTAGTTCACGACCGTCCCAAACCAGGGCACGGTGTGAGGCTGGTAAACACCTAAATAGCGCTATCAACTAATAACCCGTTCGCCTAACCCGGCGACTAATCGGTATTTGTAGTAGGGACTTGAGTGATAGAGTTTCGTTTAGTGCCGTTAGTTGCAATCCGTATAAACAGTAATTAACCAAAAGGTTTCCCAATACCCGGGAAGGAAAAGTAAGTTTTGTTCCCAATAACTAGGGAAGGTATGTAAATGGTATCCCCTTTTACCAGGGGATAGGATTGTCCAAAAGGTTTCCCAATACCAGGGAAGGAAAAGTAAGTTTTGTTCCCAATAACCAGGGAAAGTATGTAAATGGTATCCCCTTTTACCAGGGGATAGGGTTGTTAGTCTCGTGTCCCAAACCACCGGGACGCATGCTTTTAAGTTGTGAACTCACCTTGGGTTGCTCGGTAGGTTTAGGTTACTTGTCAATCACGTTGGTCACCATGTCCTAACATGGTTACTGGTATAGGTCAGGTTCGGTATACAAGCATTCACGTAAAACACATACTTGGCACGTAACACACATATAAATAAACAGTCGTTGGGTTATTGGGCCGGCCTAAACAATTAAGCAGTCACAGCAACACATAATCCAGTCAACAGATAGCCCAAGTTATACACATATGGGCCCAATAACCAAAATGAACAGCCCACTCGCAACCAGCTGGTCTCGAGTCGCAACCAGGTGGTTTCGGCTTGTCACGTTATGGTTGCGAGTCGTAACCGTGGTCTCGAGTCATCATGCTGTGGTTGCGAGTCGCAACTGACGTAGTCTCGAGTCGCAATCTTGTGGTTTCGAGTAGTCATGCAGTGGTTGCGAGTCGCAACTACGTGGTCTCGAGTTGTCTTGCCTTGGTTGCGAGTCGCAACGGTGCGGTTGCGAGTCGTAAGCTGTCCCTTTCACGTACACGTGATGATGCAGATGCAACAGTCCGAAATTGTACCATGTACTCAGACCCAGATTAGGAAACAACCAATAAGGTTTCACTAACACTTTTTCCTAATCTGATTACTAGTAAAGATAGATCAAACTTTGCCATTTTTACATCTTCAAGTCATATTCAAACAAGTTCATCTTATGTTCATCATTTTCTAGGGTTTTCATATCAACATAATCATATATTTATGAACCAAAATCACATGTTTTAGCAAGATCAACATGCAAGACATACATTATATCCGAAATCTTAAGTTTAACATCATTATTTTACAAGGAAACAATGAAGCATAGTATGGTTAGGCATTATCATTCTTAAACTACCATTTTCTTAAACATGCTACCAAATATTGTCAAACTTTACAAATCAACCTAAGAGTCATGCATAATCATTCTAACCAAGCATTTCTAGTTCATACAACAAACATAAATCTCATGCACATAGTAACAACACTAACCGGTTGTGAAGAAGGAGGATGAGCCGAAAGAAAGGAAGGAAATGAGAGAAGATGAAGTGTCCGAGTGATAGTCTTGACCGAGTTTCTTGTCCGGGATCCTTGCTTGAACCGAAAAGAGAAGAAGAGTGGTGTTGTTGTTGAAGGTTTCTAGTTGAGAGAAAAATAGGAGGAGTGTGTGTTTGTGTGTTTGTGTAAAGTGAAGGAAAGTGGGGAAGGTGGGGTATATATACCAAGGGATGTTTCGGTTTGGGCTTGGGGTTTCGGCCCAAGCCGGTTACGGCCCAAAGGCCCACTCGCAACCGCCCGGTTGCGAGTCATGGTCTCGACTCGCATACATTTATATATAATACGTACATTCAACACACAATAAGCAAATAAAGATCACGTTTTCATTTAATAATAATTACATACACAAAATATTACAAGGTGTTCGTTCGGAAAAACCTCGAGTGTCACATTATCCCCAAGTTTTAAGAACTTTCGTCCTGAAAGTTGAAGCAGCCACTGCCAAGCTAGCGTGTTTTAACGGGGTGTCACATCATCCCCCCGTTAGTTTGGAATTTCGTCCCGAAATTCGGTTGTAGCTTCAGTGCTGGGGTTTTCGTTTGGGAATAACTGGGGATACTTGGACTTCATCTGGTCCTCCCGCTCCCAGGTAAACTCTGGGCCGCGACGTGAGTTCCAACGAACTCGAACAAAAGGTATTCTAGTGCTCTTGAGGACCTTAACATCCCGGTCCGTGATTTCGACAGGTTCTTCGACGAATTTCAACTGTTCGTCGATCGTGAGTTCCTTCAGAGGAACTACGTGCGTCTCATCTGACAGACACTTCTTCAGATTCGACACATGGAAAACGTTGCGAACTGCACCGAGTTCTGCTGGTAAGTTCAGTCTGTAGGCCACCTTGCCTATTTTCTCAAGGATTTCGAAAGGTCCAACGTACCGTGGGTTGAGTTTGCCTCGTTTACCAAAACGAACCACACCCTTCCAGGGTGAAACTTTGAGTGATACCCGCTCCCCAACCTGGAGCTCAAGTGGTTTCCTGCCCTTATCGGCGTAGGCCTTCTGACGGTCACGAGCGGCCGCCATGCGTTGTCGTATTTGAGCAATCCGCTCAGTAGTGTCTACCACATGTTCTGGACCAGTGATTTGACCACCCCCCACCTCTGCCCAACAAAGAGGTGACCGGCATTTACGTCCGTACAATGCCTCAAACGGAGCAGTTTTAATGCTGGTGTGGTAGCTGTTATTATACGAGAATTCCACGAGTGGCAGATGCCTTTCCCAGCTGTTGCCAAAGTCGTTTACACAAGCGCGAAGCATGTCTCTTAATGTTTGCATAGTGCGTTCGGACTGCCCGTCCGTCTGTGGGTGATACGCTGTGCTCATATCTAAACGTGAGCCAAAAGACTTGTGCATTGCTTGCCACAGTTCCGAAGTAAAACGTGCATCCCGATCAGAGATGATAGAGGTGGGCACCCCGTGCCTCAAAACAACTTCCTTGAGGTGTATCTTCGCCAGAGTGGAGAATTTTATCTGTTGTCTTTGATTGCCAAGTAGTGTGCGGATTTCGTGAGTCGCTCCACGATCACCCAGATAGTATCGTTTCCGCGCTGTGATCTAAGTAGGCCAGTAACGAAATCCATGGAAATTTGCTCCCATTTCCATTGTGATATCTCTGGTTGTTGGAGTAGGCCTGAGGGTTTCTGATATTCCGTCTTGACTCGCGTACAAGTCAAACACTTGCTGACGTAAGTTGCTATGTGGGCCTTCATGCTAGGCCACCAATACGTAGTCTTAATATCGTGGTACATCTTTTCCGAACCAGGGTGTACTGAGTAGCGAGATTTGTGCGCTTCATCCATCGCAAGTTCTCGTAAGTCGCCATAGAGTGGGACCTAAATGCGTCATGTTACATAATAAGCACCGTCTTCCTTCTGTTCTAAGCGTTGCCTTGACCCGCGTAGGGCTTCAGCTCTAACGTTCTCTGGTTTCAGTGCTTCTATCTGAGCAGCTCGTATTTGCGAAGGTAGACTAGAATGGATCGTGAGTTGTAAAGCTCTTACGCGCTTAGGCGTAGTGTCCTTCCGACTGAGGACGTCTGCCACTACATTGGCCTTGCCCGGGTGATACCTGATAGAGCACTCGTAATCATTCAGCAGTCCGACCCATCGTCGCTGTCGCATATTCGGTTCCTTCTGCTTGAATATGTGTTCTAAACTTCTGTGGTCGGTGTAGATGGCGCACTTGGTTCCGTATAGGTAATGCCGTCATAACTTAAGTGCGAAGATCACTGCTCCCCGTTCCAAATCAAGCGTTGTGTAGTTCCTTTCGTGCGTCCTAAGTTGTCGAGAGGCGTAAGCAATAACCTTCTCGTGTTGCATCCGTGTGTACTGGGACCCTGATTCGAAGCATCATGGTATACCGCTAGATTACCCGTACCCTAGGGTGAAGATGATGCTCAGTGCATTACAAAGTTGGGATTCGAAAGCTGAAAAGACGTCCTCCTGTTTTGGTCTTTCACGAACACAACACCCTGCTGTGCCAACGAGACTTAAGCTGTGCGACCTTCGAAAATCTTGTGATTAAGCTGCGATAGTATCTAGTGGGACCAAGAAACTCCTGTATCCTCGAAGGGATCTTTGATGTTGATCAGTTCCTAACCAAATGGATCTTAGCGAGATCCATGTGTATTCCCACTTCGTTGTTTGATAAAAAGAAAATGTGTACTTCCCGAATCCTGAAGTCATACTTAGGTAGACTTCGCACGTAGACGCTCCTCCCCTAGAAGCTCTACAATGGAATACAAGGGTTGCTCAAGGTGCCCCTTTCTCCTAGAAGTGATTCAAAACGTACTAGATAAACACAGTTGCAGTGTGATCCATAAGCAGCCGGTGGGTTGTTCACCCCAAAAGGTCATGGAATAATTCATCCGGTGTCTCCTGGAAATGGCCTTATTGCGTTCACTATGCCGTTTTAGGAACATCCTCCCTTTGGACTTCCATCTGATGTTAGTTCGTTCGCTACTCATTCTTCACATAGGAGCATGACCCATGTAACTGGCCAACAGGTTGTCAATACAGGATCGAGTCAAACGGTTTTGGGCTGTCACCTTGATGAGCTCTTAATAGTCAGTATACACACGAAAAGGCTCATCTTCCCTAGGATAAGTGGGGCTCCCCCAAAGCGAAGAACTAGACCCTACAAAACTCCTGTCCAACGGTTCCTATAGTTGCTTTGATAGATCTTGCGACCTTCCTGGCGCAAAATGGTAAAAGTACAAGTAATCAGGGCTGCCTCAGGCGTGAGATCAAACTGAGATTCCGCCTAACAAATTTTCGGAAGAAAAACTGAATGTTCCTCGGATAGCACGCCGAGAGAAACAACGAACAACTGGTGGATCCTCGTTCCACTTTTCCTTAGCCTTAACATCCGTAGCGGTTGCTAACACAGCGGAGTAATCCCTCTGTAGACACTTCTGGCCTTCACAGCTGGAATGGCGCTAACTATTGAACTACTCTGATGCTTTAGAATAAATGCCGATCCTCCACACAAAGTTTTCTCCTCACTGGGTATATTCGCGTGATTCCTGGGTAACCAATTCACACTAACTACTGCGTTGTAACCACCGAGTGTGGTAGAAGGAAGGTCGACATTGGACACTCGTCCCACAAGGTCGTGTTTACATCCTAACGAACTTTTGAGATTCTACTTGACTTGCCATCAGTCGAGTCCGCATCTGGTTCGGTTTTAAGAAGTATCAGGGTCAAGCAGAATAGAGATGAAGCAAACAACTACCCATACAAGCTACCATGTTGCTACTATGCCTGGCGTCGCCTGCGTCAACCCTAAATGCCCTTCCATGAGCATCATTTCCAATGTTGTTGACCTTGATGTTGTCGCGACTGTTGTTTCTAATGTTGCTTGAAATGGTGCGCTACGATCCTTCACTGACAAGTCCATCTTGTCACGTTTCCGTGCCGCGTCCCAAGGTGTACTTATTGAGCTGGCCGTTACGCGTTTCCGCACCATTGTCAATTGTCATCGCTTATGGCCCGACTGATTCGTAAGAGCTGGCTCCTATGAGCCGCTGACTAGGGTTAAGGGTTCGATTGGAGTCAATTCGCTGATGCTCGTTGTCGGTGACTAGGGTCGTTCAAATGCTGAAGCCAGTAAGGTACTACGTCTATCCTCTTGACTGATTAATACACGGTATGTTGAGATAGTGTTGCAGGAGTGATCGCACTTCGGGATTTAAGACGTCAACACGTTAAGTTCCAGCAAGCGAAGAGAGGTGAGAAGGATATAGACCAATCATTGTTGTTTCAACATCCATCCCGGGGATGTTCGTACAAGCACCTAATGTTCTACACAGTTCGCTAGGCGTTCATATGGGTGTTCAGGTAATACTCGATAGCATCGAGGTTCGAAAGGGGTGCAGTGAGAAGTGAAAAGATCGTGTTCGAGTAGGAGACAATCACTGCTACGGCTCCTATGGACTGTTGTGTTCCTCATCATACAAATAACGAAATGGAACCCCTTTTTCACTTGTTAAGCCTCACTGGGACTCACATCCACCCCACTATATTATTATGTGTGCACCCACAATAATATTGTGATTTGCATGTTCATCTCAGCTCCTCTTAACTCATGTCAAATGGTTCCCCACACTCGAGTAGATTTCAAAGAGTATCAAGTAGTGTAAGTCATGGAGGTTTAGGGAATTACCACCCTATTAATCACATGATACGAGAATGTGTACATGAATTCATATTGGTGTGCTAACGTGCAATCACATGCAATATCGTATGTGGGCGTTCACTAGTTAGGCATACTAGTACGTATAGCGAAACAGGAAACATAAAGTAAGCAAACAAGTAAACACTGGTCCGAGCTATGAGGTCAAAAGTGTTGAGCCTTGTACTTGGAGTGTAGTGTCGTCACGAGTCACGGGTTATAGTCTGGTTTTCTCCAAAAAGATTTTCCCCTTTTTAAAACCAAGTTCACTATAACCAATGGCTCTGATACCAATCTGTCACACCCCCAAAATCCACCTGCGGATAACGCCCGCTTCGGGGGCGTGACTGACCAGGATCCAGCCACCAATTATACTGAGCATTTAATTAATAGTAGAAATATTTCATATCCGAAGTAATTAACAACATTAGAGTTTAGATTCGGTAATTGGTTTAACAAAACAGCGGAAGCATAAACCAAAACAGTTTTAAAGACAGTTCATTGATCAAAACAGTTATCCCAACACACGGGTTTGACGAACACTACACATCCCCAAGCAGCAGCTCCTGAATCATTGGTTACCTGCAAAGCATGCAGTAAGGGGTCAACAATAATGCTGAGTGAGTTCACTAGTTGTCCAGTTTTAATTACCAAAAACTTGTTTCACCGGTTAATTTACCCGTTTATACATGCCCTGGGGAGCTACCCCAAAAGTTAGCGACTAAACTGTTTTTCCAATACCGAACACTAGGTAACCGTTGCGTATCCGCAGGATGCCCCGATGTCAATGTTCTATCATCATTGACGGATTTCTGAGTTCATTAGTTCACGACCGTCCCAAACCAGGGCACGGTGTGAGGCTGGTAAACACCTAAATAGCGCTATCAACTAATAACCCGTTCGCCTAACCCGGCGACTAATCGGTATTTGTAGTAGGGACTTGAGTGATAGAGTTTCGTTTAGTGCCGTTAGTTGCAATCCGTATAAACAGTAATTAACCAAAAGGTTTCCCAATACCCGGGAAGGAAAAGTAAGTTTTGTTCCCAATAACTAGGGAAGGTATGTAAATGGTATCCCCTTTTACCAGGGGATAGGATTGTCCAAAAGGTTTCCCAATACCAGGGAAGGAAAAGTAAGTTTTGTTCCCAATAACCAGGGAAAGTATGTAAATGGTATCCCCTTTTACCAGGGGATAGGGTTGTTAGTCTCGTGTCCCAAACCACCGGGACGCATGCTTTTAAGTTGTGAACTCACCTTGGGTTGCTCGGTAGGTTTAGGTTACTTGTCAATCACGTTGGTCACCATGTCCTAACATGGTTACTGGTATAGGTCAGGTTCGGTATACAAGCATTCACGTAAAACACATACTTGGCACGTAACACACATATAAATAAACAGTCGTTGGGTTATTGGGCCGGCCTAAACAATTAAGCAGTCACAGCAACACATAATCCAGTCAACAGATAGCCCAAGTTATACACATATGGGCCCAATAACCAAAATGAACAGCCCACTCGCAACCAGCTGGTCTCGAGTCGCAACCAGGTGGTTTCGGCTTGTCACGTTATGGTTGCGAGTCGTAACCGTGGTCTCGAGTCATCATGCTGTGGTTGCGAGTCGCAACTGACGTAGTCTCGAGTCGCAATCTTGTGGTTTCGAGTAGTCATGCAGTGGTTGCGAGTCGCAACTACGTGGTCTCGAGTTGTCTTGCCTTGGTTGCGAGTCGCAACGGTGCGGTTGCGAGTCGTAAGCTGTCCCTTTCACGTACACGTGATGATGCAGATGCAACAGTCCGAAATTGTACCATGTACTCAGACCCAGATTAGGAAACAACCAATAAGGTTTCACTAACACTTTTTCCTAATCTGATTACTAGTAAAGATAGATCAAACTTTGCCATTTTTACATCTTCAAGTCATATTCAAACAAGTTCATCTTATGTTCATCATTTTCTAGGGTTTTCATATCAACATAATCATATATTTATGAACCAAAATCACATGTTTTAGCAAGATCAACATGCAAGACATACATTATATCCGAAATCTTAAGTTTAACATCATTATTTTACAAGGAAACAATGAAGCATAGTATGGTTAGGCATTATCATTCTTAAACTACCATTTTCTTAAACATGCTACCAAATATTGTCAAACTTTACAAATCAACCTAAGAGTCATGCATAATCATTCTAACCAAGCATTTCTAGTTCATACAACAAACATAAATCTCATGCACATAGTAACAACACTAACCGGTTGTGAAGAAGGAGGATGAGCCGAAAGAAAGGAAGGAAATGAGAGAAGATGAAGTGTCCGAGTGATAGTCTTGACCGAGTTTCTTGTCCGGGATCCTTGCTTGAACCGAAAAGAGAAGAAGAGTGGTGTTGTTGTTGAAGGTTTCTAGTTGAGAGAAAAATAGGAGGAGTGTGTGTTTGTGTGTTTGTGTAAAGTGAAGGAAAGTGGGGAAGGTGGGGTATATATACCAAGGGATGTTTCGGTTTGGGCTTGGGGTTTCGGCCCAAGCCGGTTACGGCCCAAAGGCCCACTCGCAACCGCCCGGTTGCGAGTCATGGTCTCGACTCGCATACATTTATATATAATACGTACATTCAACACACAATAAGCAAATAAAGATCACGTTTTCATTTAATAATAATTACATACACAAAATATTACAAGGTGTTCGTTCGGAAAAACCTCGAGTGTCACACAAATGATTTAGAAAAGCATGTTTAAATCCTTGAAAACAAGCATGATGATTACTGCATAAGTGTCCCTCTTGAAGGGAGTGAAATGCTATAGTGGGTAACCCCAGGATTGGGTAAATCGGTCGTAGACATTACATGACAATAAAACAAGTTGTTGAACTTGTAGACAAACGAGTCTAATAAATATAGAGCCAAAATGAAGTCCAACTGTTCTTAAACTGAAAATTTATGTGAATTGTATTGATAAACGGGTGCATAATTTAATTACGGTCGCGTGGGAAAAAGAATCTGCAAAAACGGACGCCCGAGTCAAAAGTTATGTCGATTTAAAGTTTGGATTTGATAAAAATGGTGCTGGGCTGATTTGCAGCTCCAGCCAACAAACCTTCTGTCAAAAACTCATGCTCGCGTTACACCACGACCAAGCAGGTTCACCGTCGCGACGGCGGTGGCGGGCCGCGAAGGGTGGCCCCCATCTCCGTCACGCGACGCGACCACCCCAAATTGTTGGAATTTTTGTTGTTTCGCATTTTTTAACCATGGAACTTATTCATACTTGATTTTAAGGCGTCAAAACTAATCTTTTACCTGGTTTTGACCGTAGGTGACGATGGACTAAATCCGGATGGCGATCAAGCAACTCTCAAGAACTGAACGCACAAAACAAAGCTTCCGCATTAATCCATTTTATTAGTAATATGTAAACACTTGATATTATGTTTGAAAGTTTATCTAGTAGAATGATGACTTGAATATTATGATCAAGTATGATCTTAAAACTAAGAAAGTTTTTGTAAACTCGAAATTATTGTACTAAGTGCGCGCTATATATATTATTATTAATTCTGTTATTTTAAGATGGGTCTTACAACCTTACACCCTAAAGAGTAAAAATCCATGATCATGATTGTTTTTTATGTGTAACTCATTCGTCAAAGACTGTCGCCACACCATTTCTTACATCTCCCTTCAGTTTAGATCCAAGGTTGTCATCTCCAGCTAAAATTGTCGGCTTTGGCGAAGGCTGGATCGAAGAAGAATGATGCACTAATTCTGAAACATGTTCGACCGTGACCCGCTGGTTTCCGATTGGACTGCCGACTGTCTAGAACCTACCGATTTTTTAAAAAACGAGATGCATAGGGATATCCGGGCCACCGTCGGTACTAGTTCCCGGTCTAGGTGTTCCGACTATCCAGTCCAGTTCGAGTTCATAACCATTCTTTATTCTATATGTGTGGCCGGAATTCAATTTATTAGCTTTTGTGTTTGCAATTGATCATTCTCATATGTGTGTGTATACATACATACATACATACATACATACACACACATATATATAGAGGGGGAGGAGGGTGTTTCTTTTGGAACCAATGTTATGTTGAAAGTCTTGGGAATCGTGTAGTAAATTTGTACATATTATCTTGAATGTGATAATCAAGATAGTTGTGTAACTAATAATGTTTCTCTCTCACACTAGCCCTAATTATCTTTTATACACTACGTATGTACAAATGCATTATGTGGTTTTTGTGATTATCAACATATTGTTTCTTCCGAACCAAACGTGCTAATTTATACAAGATAGAAAGTCGTCTATTTCATAACATGTTTAGAACCATAAGATCAAACTTAAAACAGGCATTTGCAGTATTAAAGTTTGCAGAATCACAATCATTGGAGTATGTTACAGGATGCATAGGAGCAAACTTCCATCCTTATCAAGGTCACATGTTTGTACAACTCACTAAACATAAGACACATGAGGGTCTATGGCTAGGGCTGACCAAAAATCCCGTGGCTCAGAGCTCGCTCGGAAAACGCTTTAATTGGATCAATTTGAAATCGAGTCGACCCGCATTGGCTCGGTTTGGAAACGAGCCTAGCCGAGCACGTGCAAGAGCAAAAAAATAGAATGACTTACTTTGGCTCAAGTTATTTTACTTTTACCTAGGTTTTTTATAGCGTTTTCAACTGGGTACTTTATGGCGCTTTTTGAACTGGGTTTTTTAGGACGTTTTTCTGAACTGGGTTTTTTTATGACGTTTTTCAACCAGACTTTTTTTATGGTGTTTTTCCAAATTGGGTTTTATGATGGCATTTTTAAATTGGGAACATTATTTGTGTGTTTTTCTAAACTTTAATCGGTCATTTTTCATGGCATCATTTTCTGAAAACTCTATAAAATTGAACAGTGCAAAAACTCCATAAAATATCCACTTTAACGAACACCCAGTTTGAGCAATTTTTCTTATTTCAAAACTATAGTAATAGTATACTCATTGAAAAGATATAAAAAACTCGATTTTATGATGTAATTTTTTTATAAATAATCATGTATAGAAAATTATGAGCATTAAAAAAAGATGGTGGAAGATGCATGTGGCTTGCATGGCATAGTCTTTGGCATGTGCATAGTCTTTTTGACAATATTGCCGTTAGTGTAAGTTCGCACCAGTACTACCTGTCAAAACCAAAACTATTTCTAACGTTTGTAGGGTTTTGGTCGTTTGTAGAATATTATGCCCTTATATATGTGTGTGTGTATGTGTATATATATATATATAGAGGGTGAGGTTATAGAGTGAACACTAGTTTATTTGTGAACTGAGTGAACAAATCTTGACCATTGATTTACATCATCAAATCATAAAATACACTAGTGTATTTTCATCATCAAATCCTGGCCATTGTGTATACACTTGTGTATTGATAATCAAAGGCTAGGATTAGTTTACTAGTGTTCACAATTTGATGATGAAATCCTAGTCATACACGTGTGTAAATCAGTGGCCAGGATTTGTTCACTCAGTTCGCAAATACACTAGTGTTCACTCTAGAACCCCACCCTATATATATATATATATAGGGGTGGGATCTCCTAAAAACGCCCGAAAGTGTAAAACGGTAGGAACGATTTTAGTGTTGACATGTGGCACTAGTGCTAACTTACACTAAGGGCAATATTGTTAAAAAGTTCATGCATATGTCACTCACATAGCAAAGATCATGCATCTTCCACCGTCTTTTTTAAACTCCCGTAACTTTTTTATACATGATTATTATTATTTTTTTTAAAATACACCATAAAATTGACTGTTTTTGTTGATGCACTTTTGTGTGGATGTGGCTCGATTCGGTTTGGTTCAAAACCGACGTTGCGACATTCCTTCGTCGTGAGACTTAGAGCACGACACACGAATGACGAAGATACAAGGACGACACGATAGAAGACTGATGACATCATCATGATGTCATGATGATATCATTATAAAGTATGTCGACAGAATGCATGCATGATTTATCTTGTATATCGATGTTGCATGTTATACATGTATATCGATATAGATCACATCGATATAGGATGTTTGTTTTGATACATTATGTAAATTGACATGTATATCGATATAGCCTATATCCAGGGAAGGATCTAGGCCACTTTTGTGGGTTCCCAGGAACCCATTCGGTTTAGAAAAAATGAGAAAAATTAGTAAGAACCTCGTATGATTTGGAAAAAATAGTGAGAAGTTGTGAGAATCTACTAAAAGGAACCCAGTGAAAAAAGTTTTTAGATCCGCCACTGCCTACACCGATACATGTTCAAGGTATGTCGATGTGTATCATGTGTTTCGATGTGTATCGATGTGCTTCGTTACGTGTCGATGTAAGTGATACGGTCCACGTTCTTATCTCATCATACCCACGTTGTGATACAACTCCCTCACATTCTCATGCACCAGTAACCCCACGTAGCCTTTACCATCTTTCATGCATTTGTTTATTTCAATATTTTCTAGTAGTTACTTGTAGTGGGTTAGTTTCTATATTTCACTTGTAAGCCTATAAAAGGCAAATTAAGTTATGAATGAATGAAGCAGGATATTGAAGTTAAACAGAGTATCTTCTTGTCTTGTGTTCTTGGAGCTTGACCCCCTCTAAGGGTTATCTATCTTGGGAGTTTGTAGGTTTTCTCCGTAAACCTATCAATTGGTGCTTTCATTGAGCCTTAGCCTCCATGGATTTGGAAGAAATCGAGGACGCCACGTATCTATCTCGCTTCACCGGTTACAATCCTGCCCGGTGGATTCGTGATGCTGAAAGGTTCTTTTCCTTTTATGCAATTTGTGAGGAAGAACGATATCCTTATGTTGTTGAGTCGTTCGATGATGAACCTTTTTCTTGGTTCAATTCATGGTATCGAGGACTGGAATGCCTTAGATGGAAGTCTTTCACTATTGCAATGCTTCATCATTTCCGACCACCACCACTTAGCCCCATACCACCACCGTCACTTCCATGCCAAGAACCGCCAATACCACTGACATCGTCTCTTGGAAGGGTAGCTTCACCACCGATTCCGACAACATCGCCACAACAGTCATCATTAGATTCCATTTGCCCCTCAAGCTGCCATTCTCACCAACAAGACATCCATGCTGGTGCTATATACATTCGTCTTGCTCGATGGCCATGTCTCATTCGAAAACCGGTTCTGCAAGTTTAGTGATGCAGACCCAAATGCCATCGGCAGAAGGGAATGGAGACCACCATGGTTGCCACCGTGTCGCTATGTTGAGACCGATCCTAATGCTGTTGTACGACACAAGTGGCGACCGCCATGGCCCGCACATCCCATCCTTGAGGACAAGGATGATTTGAAGGGGCGAGGAATTGATACAGTCCACGTTCTTATCTCATCATACCCACGTTGTGATACAACTCCCTCACATTCTCATGCACCAGTAGCCCCACGTAGCCTTTACCATCTTTCATGCATTTGTTTATTTCAATATTTTCTAGTAGTTACTTGTAGTGGGTTAGTTTCTGTTGGATGTTTAGTGTGAATGTGTAGGATCGAATACCGACCTGTTTGAGTCGTTTAGAGAAGTTCGTATCCGAATTAAGAGGCGGAAACTAATAATTCGGTGCACTTGACGCTGAATTCACTTTAATCTTGCTGTTGTATTGCTATTGAACTCGATTACAATGTTTTACAGCACTTCGGCAGCACTTCGTGGCTTACCGGAACAATTCACCTCTAACTATGTGTTTTGAACTCTATGTTTGGAACCACTCTTATGACCTAATTATACACTTCTGGAACCGCTTATACGGCATGTCCGTATGAGTGGTTCACCAACTTGCCGTAAAAGGGGTCCAAGATCATGACACAAAAGGGGTCCATGATCATGACATAAGAGTGGTCCTAGAAGTGTACATAAAAGCGGTCCTAGACTAGATATGACACAAAAGCGGTCCTAGATCATGTAAACATAAACAATCCTATACAAATCACTATTTCTAGGATTCCGTGCCACATCTGATCTGTTCAGCTTCAAGACTCGATGGAAGACGTAGTCAGCAGACGTAGGTGCACTAACAAACTCCCCCTCGGATGTTGACGGAGTCTTCATCAATGTCTTCATTCCAGTCTGCAATCTACAAGCTTCATCAGTCGACAATCTGCCTCTGAAATATTTGTCATTCCAAGAATCCTGGTTCTCTATCTTCATCATCAACAAACTCTTCTCTCTAGAATGTTGACTCGGTGTCTTCAGACTCCCCCTCTCACACAGCTGGGATCGTAGTCTGAAAGTCAATCTTTCACTGCTTCTGAGATCTTTAACAGGCTCTCATCAGGTTCTAGATCGAAACCTGGCTCTTAAACACCTGCACAATCTCTACTCAACCATAAGTTTCTATAAAGATAAACTTTTCAACAATTTTAAAAACTATATAGAACCAATCAGCAATAATGATTTTACATTCAAGAACATTACTGGTTTTTATCAAAAACAACTTTATCATTTAACTCTCAAACACTCCCCAAACCAGTTCTTCAAGTTTAGCACTTTGAATTTTGAAAATCAGCATCTCAACACCAATTGTCGAAAATCTTTTTGATTTTTCAAAATTTATGCTAAAACACATTGAAAATCTTTTTGGAATTTTTCAAAATATGAAATGTAAATGCAAAGACAGAAATTTAAAAGCAGAACAAACATATTTTTGTGAGTTTGTGCAAGAGGATCATATCAGTTATGAAACATATCACAAACACCATTAAGCTTGATTACATGATAAGTTCTAAACAATTTACCTAGATTGTCAGTATGTTTTGTCCACTTAAATTTTCAACGCAAATTTCAATCGATTCGAGATACGATATTAATGTTTTAGAGACTTAAACTTAATTGTGTATCACTCCACTTGAATATACTCCCGTATCCAGATCCCAAATATTCAGTCTTACAAGTGAGTATACCACAGATGATATCTGTAAAGGGGTAATGTGCGAGGGCCGTGAGAGCTCAGGTCGATACTTCCGTATACGCAGAGAGATGACGGCTTCGACTTTTGGTGGGTCCCCTTTAGAGGATCTTTTGTTACAACAGCAAAGATTACCAATTTTATTGTTTAATCAGTTTGCTGAGGGCGGCGCTTATATTTCAAAGCTTTTGCAGAAAGTATTATTCGGAGACTAGGTCAGTATTTCCATACAGCAGAAGTCCTGGAATCATACCCCAGATATCACTGAGCATAAAGACCTAGTATCTCAGAATACGGGACCTTTCAAACAAGATTTCGGGGGTTACCCATATATCCAAGAATAGTTACCCACGAATCAAGCAAGTTTGATTTAGGTTTATATCTCGTTTCAATTTACTAAATGTGTGAAAATCTACTGACACATCCGCAGTAAGATTGTTTATCACATTTTGACTTTCCAATTCTTTAGCGTGCTGTGATAGTCCACTGATGTACTATCATTTCCTCTTTTATGCAACAAAAACTCATTTTTCAATTTTATCATGTTTTTGTATTTTTCAAATTTTCTGATGTTTTTGGATTTTCTAAAAATTCTTACCCCCCCTAAAATTCAAATACATCTAAAGAAAATTGAAAACAAATTGTACAAAACATGACAACTGATATCAAAACACTTCAATTCTCCATCCGTTTGGCTTAAACAATCAGAACTCCCCCTCACAACAAACTATTTTCCCATAATGATTTCAAAACACTTAAGTTTGTTTTAATCAGAATGGTTTTTCCGGAAAATAAGTTTAGTTGTTTTTATCTTTTGTAAAATGGGGTTCAAATCATCACTTTGTTTACCAAATTCTTGAATGATAATTAAATCAAGTCCAATTTAATGACCTTGATTTAACCACTTGTAAGATCTACACCAATCACTACCATACAACCACTTGTAAGTTTAGCAATTCAAGCTCTTCAAACCTGTTTTTCAACCAATTACCATCTTTTGGTTGAATTCTCAAGGTGCCGATTCCTACTCCTCGCTTACAAACCTGGGAGTTCCGGCAAGTCCTGCAACTTCACAAACAGATTTAGAAAGATGCCGATTCATGATCCGCAATACCATCTTGGGATCTCCGGCAAGTCAGGTTTTCATTCTTGAAAAAATATATCCACCCAAGCCTGACCTTCCTTGGGTGTAACCTCATCGTTTTCATTGTTTCTTTCAACCGACCTGTAAACCCATCCTTTGGAAGCATAAAAATCCTGAATGCTTTGGGCCTTACCACTGACCATTTTTCCAAAGATGCGTTTTACATTTCCGTTGAAAGTTTTTTCAACATCAATTTTCTTCTTGTCAGAATAAAACTGATTTGGAATGTCAACTTTTCCGATTTTAGATTTGTAATTTTTAGCACTTAGTGGCGGAAAATTCACATCGTCCACTTTCTGAACTTTCTTTTCATTCTTTTTCTCAACACGTGGCTCCTCTGATTTTATGGAATCAGAATCATCACCAGACTTGTTACCTGAACCTTTTACAACCCATTTCTGATTTGTAGAATTGTCTATTCTTTTGGAAGCACTCTTTGAACATTCTCCTTTCTCATAAGTCGAATTCTCAAAACCTGTGAACTTCCGGGTTGACAGTTCAGTCTTCTCAACAACTTTTTCTTTCATTTTTCTTGAGACTTCTTGTTTTGGTCGAAATGTCTTTGGACAATCTTTCGCAACATGACCCACAGTTTTACACTGATAACAAGATCTCTTTTCAACCTTTTTCGGGTCTTCTTTCTTCATGCCCTCTTGCTTCTTAGCAAGGAATTCTTGATTTGTCTGATTTCTGAATGATTTTTCTTTTTCAGCTTCTGTAGTTTTTCCTGCAACAAACATATTTTTTGGTTTATATATTTTCTCATTTTTATAATTTTTCGGTGGAACAAAACCAAGACCTTTCTTTTTGTAATTACGATCATGGTTTGGTTTCTTTTGGAAAATATAACCACAATTGTAACCCATTTTCTTGTTAATTCTCTGTTGATCTCTTGAAGTGTATTGTTTAGGTTTTCCGTTAAGATTAAAATCTTTTATTTCAGAAATATTAATTTCTGTGATTTTGAAAACCTTTTGAATCATTTCAAGTCTGACACTTCTTATTGGAAAGCTTTCATCTGAATATAATTTGTCAGAACCTTTCAAAGTATATGCCACTTTGACCGATTCATCATTCAAATTAGATTTCGAAAGTAAAAACTCTTTATCATAAACCCGTTTGTCCTTTTTGACTGTTGGCTTTGACGCACTGGACCCAGACTTTGACTCGGGTTTAGACTTCGGTTTTGATTCCTCATTGTCATCTGTGTCTAACACCTGATCGACCATACTTTTTATCAACTTTGACTCATGATCAGTGTCTGATGACGTATATGTGACATCAATACTTTCTGGTAAGTTATCCGACGACCCAGACTCCCATTTCAAATTGATTGCTTGATTGACTCTTTCTGAATTTGGATTTCGAGGTGAATATCCATTTTCGACTGGGGGCGGACATCTGTTGTAAGATACACTCGGTTTCTTACCAGAAGTCTTCAATTTTTCTTCATCTTTTGTCACGGATTTTTCTTCTTCAAATATCTTCACTTCTTCAAAAGTCTTCAAATCTTTCACAACTGGATAAATCCTGTCAACAACAAAAGTAGAACATGAGTAACTGTCTAGTAATTTCTTAACTTTCTCAGTTTCTATCTTTTGTGTTGCCAACTCAAGCTCGAGATCTGCACATTTCTTTATGTTATAGTCAGCTGTATCAAGCTGTCTCAGATATGCTATCTTCAAAGTATTCATAGCTTCAGCTTGTTCACCACCAGAATCTGTGTATTTGTTGATCTCTCTGTTCATAGTATCATATGATTCTTTCAGCTTGTGAATATTGTGCAACAACTCATTGTTCTGTTTAATCAGCGAATCACAGTTCATGCACTTTTCTTGGACCATGACCGGTTCAGCATTCACTTTAATTTCAAATTTAGGAACTTTTTTCACTGTCCTGCCTGAATTTAAAAATCGAGCTCTTCTTAATTTCTCCGCTTTTGCTTCTTCCTTCAATCTCTCTTCCTCTTCAGCTTCTTCCTCGAGCTTTCTTCGTCTCTCTTCAGCAGCTTCCATGACTTTTCTGCATCTTTCTGCACATTTCAAATCATAAGCATTAGCAAAGAAAGCATGAGAAGAATTTTTAGCCACAAAGTCTTGATCTGGACAAAAATCATCCCAAGTAAATTCTTCAGCCAACTTCTCATCATTTTGTTCAGCTACACACACTTTGCTTTCTTTTGGAAGATATTTTTCCCAGGTAAAATTATCATATTTTCCCTGACTAACAACACAAGTTTTTTTATCAACCACATCTCTTCCATGAGCTGTTTGTGCTTGATGCTGCTGTGCTGGTTGAGTGATTTGATGATAAATGGCCTTCTTGTGATAATCATTGTTTCCGAAAGGATTCTGGGCACCGGTAGCTTCACGGTTTTTGCATTCCCTCTTGAAATGCCCCTTCTCCCTGCAACGAAAACACGTAACTTTAGATTTATCAAAACCTAAAGTTGAAACGTTTGCATCACGAAAATCATCACGGCCGGTAATTTGTTTGAACTTTTCAGCACGTCTCATCACACTCGCCATACACCATTTTATATCCATCAACTCCATTTCTTCAGCATCAATTTGATCGTAATCCTCTTTTGTGAGCATTGGATTTCCGATCTTTCCTGCAACAAAACAATTATAAGATTCTAAAATCATTCCTAACAAAGACATTTGATTTTTAGCAATATCTTCAGTGTAGTCTTGATCATTTTCAAGGCTTAACACAATGTTACACTGAAGTTTTCTACCACTCTTTGTTACAGAAATGTTAGGATCGAAAGTTGAAAATCTTGTGCTGCTGCTTGATCCCTGAGATGTCTTCTTTTCAGTAGAATCTTTAACACTGTAAGCAGTTTCGATCTTAGGAGAGAACTTAGTTGAATCAGTAAAACCATGCTTGTAATACAAACTAATATCCTGCTCCCCATCGTAGTTCTTCATCCTAGCGATCTTTCTCTGCTCCATCTCTTGAGCTTCCAAATGTTTGACAAAATCTCCCAAGGTCATAGCTCTGAAATCTTTTCTGTTAGACTTTAGCATCATCAGAAAAGTTCCCCATGTTTCGTGTGGAATAGCATCTGCAAGTTTTTCAACTAATTCATCAGTGCTTTTCTTAACACCTAACTTTGTCATATTTCTCACCAAATTACAATATCGATCAATAATTTGTTTGGTGGTTTCATTTTTCAATCCCCGAAACAAATCAAATTCCTTTTTCATGAGAGACATTTTGTTTCTCAACATTTCATCACTTCCCGTAAACTTTGCTTCCAACTCTGTCCAAATTGAATATGCAGTTCCGTCATGTTGAAGCAAAATCAGAATATCTTCTTTTATTGCCTGCTGAAGTAGACTGACCATCAATTTCTCATCTCGATACTTCTTCTTTTGTGCAGTATCCATCTCTCTAAGTGTTAGTGGAGCAGCATTCTCAACATTGTCTTTTGTGGGTTTAGTATATGGTACTTCAGTGTGTTCCCACGCGTCAAGATGATATGCTTCAACCCAATTTCCGAATCGTTCCGACCACACGTTGTAATCATCAATATCCATGAGTTTCGGTGGTTTTTGAGACGTTCCGGTTTCATTTTCAATCAAAGCACGTTGGGTAATCGATGTTGGAGTAGCAAAAGCATTATAAAAATCAGTATCCATCTTTCAAATGTTCACTAATTCACAAATATTTTCAAATTCTTGGAATTTGTCCCTTGTAGAAATCCCTTGAATCACCTGTTAACACACAAACAAATGATTAGTAAACACAATATCAAACTCTTAAAAACTGGATTGGGCCTTATGCTCTTAATGGGCGGTGACTAAAAATTTGATTGGGCAAATGGGGTGGTGGTGAACAGGCTAGGATTGGGCTAATATGAACTAATGGCGGCACAAATATGTATTATTAAGTGGAACAACGAACTAGTGGGCCGACAAATGATATTAGTTGTTAAATGGGTATCAATGGGCGGCTGCACATGCGCTTAAACATTACAACAGCATGTAGTGGGGCGGTGTAAGTGCAACTATTTGGAGCAGACCACTTCAATCAACAACTATTGGGCCGATTGTTTTCACCAATCAATATATGTCACAGTCACATGTGTCGGCAACAAGGATTGGGCCGATAACTATTCACACATGAATAGATGACACTCTTGTCTTATGTGAATTAATGTCAAAACAAGGCTGGATATAAAGTCCACTAAACCGAGACACTTGATTTGGTCGGTGCAACCAGCCGACAACTATAACAGATTTGAACCACTCACGTGAAAAGATGACTAATGAGCGACCCACAAACCTTTTGAGCGGACCACAAACTTACTAAAAAGCGACCCAACACTCAAACCTTATAAGCGAACCACGCTTGACACAAAAGCGGTTCAAGAGTTGACTTATGAGCGATTCACATGTGTCACTATGAGCGGTTCTGAATTTGTCTTAAGAGCGATTCAAAGAGTTACCCAATGAGCGGTTCAAAGAGATTTCCCTATGAACGATTCAACCATTTTGTTCACATAAGCGAGCCTAAACTGATTTTGGAGCGGTTCACATATGTCCAAATAAGCGACCTAAGCAACTAATTTGGAGCGGTTCACATATGACCAAATAAGCGGTTCAGAGACGAAAAAACGAACCGAAAAATCGCGATATCTCCAAAACGGCTTGGAGTTTCGAGCTGAAACTTGGTAGGGTTTTAGATCATGTATACGCGCACCACATATCCAAAAATCAGCCAAAACGGACCGTGAAATCTTGGTCTGACGTAAGAAAGAAGGTGTAGAAGAAGAAAATGTGACGAAATCCAGCAAATTTCAATAAAACTTCTCCTCCTGAAGCTCTGATACCACTTGTAGGATCGAATACCGACCTGTTTGAGTCGTTCAGAGAAGTTCGTATCCGAATTAAGAGGTGGAAACTAATAATTCGGTGCACTTGACGCTGAATTCACTTTAATCTTGCTGTTGTATTGCTATTGAACTCGATTACAATGTTTTACAGCACTTCGGCAGCACTTCGTGGCTTACCGGAACAATTCACCTCTAACTATGTGTTTTGAACTCTATGTTTGGAACCACTCTTATGACCTATTTATACACTTCTGGAACCGCTTATACGGCATGTCCGTATGAGTGGTTCACCAACTTGCCGTAAAAGGGGTCCAAGATCATGACACAAAAGGGGTCCATGATCATGACATAAGAGTGGTCCTAGAAGTGTACATAAAAGCGGTCCTAGACTAGATATGACACAAAAGCGGTCCTAGATCATGTAAACATAAACAATCCTATACAAATCACTATTTCTAGGATTCCGTGCCACATCTGATCTGTTCAGCTTCAAGACTCGATGGAAGACGTAGTCAGCAGACGTAGGTGCACTAACAGAATGAAAGTCTCAAGTTGGTAATTCACCTTGTCCCACATTGGTGTGGGAACAAAAAGATAGGTTATTTATAAGGTGAAACCTTAATGAAGCCTTTGAAGTCTTATGACATGTTTTACCACAAGTCCTACCCGCGCGCGCAGGGGGGTGCAAAAAATGGATCCGGATTTAGTTGAACTCGCGTATGCCCGCACATCCTGCGGACACGAATGCAGCTCCAAAAACTCGGGCTCGCGTGAGGCAGTTTTTGCACTCGAGACTCATAACTGATTCTTTTTTTTAAGTTTATAACTGAAATGATTATTAGTATTAATGATCATTATTTTCTGTCAGTTTTAAACTGCCCTCATTATGGTTTTAATTCTCTGCAATGATGGCCATAATTCAGTTATGCTCTAGTCACTATAAAAGGAGATTAAGCTGATCTGTTTATACACACCTCAACAAACTTCTCCACTCTTAGTCTCAGCTTCTGCAACAGAGATTCTTTTCTTTTCAGGCAAGTGTTCAGGTCCGGCAGTGCGCGGTGCTGCTTCAAACCGGCGTACCCTGGGAACAGACGACGAATCTGTTTAAGGGAATTGTGTCAAACACAAGCCCGGTTCACTTGTTTATTATTTCTGCATTTTATTACATTCCATTATTTCTGTTTCTGATTAATTTTGCAGTTCTGATCAGTACCAGTTTTCTAACAAACTTAAACAGACTATCTTACTAATTGTTCCTGCATTTTCATTTCTTTTTAGAATGGCATCCCAGCCCATGTCTACTTCTGTTTCTGTAGTCATAACTGCTGTCATGACTTCCGCTGTTGCTGTCACAACCGGTCTGGTTGCACCACTGCCTAACACAGTCTCGCATGCTGAGAAACCTGAGAAATTCAACGGTGTGAATTTCAAACAGTGGCAGCAAAAGATGTTCTTTTATCTGACCACTCTGAACCTAACATGTTTCTTGACTGAAACTATTCCCCATGTGGACGAAGGGGATATGAATGCTCAATCAGTGAGCGCGGTTCATGCTTGGAATCATTCGGATTTCTTGTGCCGCAACTATATCTTGAATGGTATGGTTGATACGCTTTACAATGTGTATTGTAAAGCCAAGACTGCCAAAGAGTTGTGGGAGTCTTTGGACCGCAAATACAAAACAGAAGATGCGGGCACTAAGAAATTCGTGGTGGTTAAGTTCTTGGACTTCAAAATGATAGACACTAAAACTGTCATTAGCCAAGTCCAAGAACTTCAAGTTATTCTTCATGATATTCATGCGGAAGGAACGGTGCTCAGCGAGACATTCCAAGTTGCGGCTATGATCGAAAAGCTACCACCAAGCTGGGTTGATTTCAAGAACTATCTCAAGCATAAGCGGAAGGAAATGACCATTGAAGATCTTGTGGTTCGCCTTCGCATTGAAGAAGATAATAAAGTTGCTTTGAAAAGGATTGATAATCCTAAAACGGTAAAGGCTAATATTGTTGAGCATGGCCAATCTTCAAAGGGAAACAAGAATGGTGGAAAGGTGGAAAGAAAGCTCATGGGAAACGCTCCAACCTTGGTCCTAAGGGGAGAATTGGGAAAAAGAAGTTCCAAGGAACTTTCTATAATTGTCAGAAACAAGGCCATAAGGCCAACGAATGCAAGCTTCCAAAGAAGGAAAATGCTCGACAAGTTAACATGGTTCATGAGGTTGATAACCTCATTGCTATGATCACGGACCTCTCGATTTTGGTCACGGAAGTTAACTTGGTTGGGAAAAACCACAACGATTGGTGGATTGATATGGGGGCTACCCGTCATGTGTGTTTTGACAAGAACCTGTTTAGCACCTTCAAGGAGGTGACTAATGGTGAAAAGGTTTTTATGGGAAATTCCGCCACGGTCAAAATCAAAGGCGAGGGGAATGTGGTTTTGAAAATGACTTCTGGAAAGGAACTCACTTTGTCAAATGTGTTGTATGTTCCAGAAATTCGTAAGAACCTTGTGTCGGGGTGGCAATTGAACAAGTTTGGGCTCAAAATGGTGATTGAGTCGGATAAGGTCGTGTTGACCAAAAATGGTATGTATGTTGGTAAGGGCTATGCCCTAAATGGAATGTTTAAACTCAATGTAATAGTTGTGAACGCAATGAAAGAAACAGCTACTAGTTCTACTTACTTGATTGAGTCTTTAAATCTTTGGCATGGTATACTAGGTCATGTTAATTATAATTCCATTCGTCGTTTAATTAAACTTGATTGCATACCAACATTCGATATCGACTCAATTAATAAATGTGAAACTTGCATAGAAGCAAAACAAACGAAATCGTCATTCAAAAAGGTTGAACGAAACACCGAACCCCTCAAGATGATCCACACTGATGTGTGTGATCTAAAGGCAATTCCTACTCGTGGTGGGAATAAGTACTTCATCACGTTCATTGATGATAGTACTAGGTATTGCTATGTGTACTTACTTAAGAGTAAGGACGAGGCTATTGACAAGTTTATCTTGTTCAAAAACCGAATTTAATAATCAACTAAATTGGAAAATCAAAATTGTAAGGAGCGACCGAGGAGGTGAATATGTTTCACCTTTTATTGACGTATGCGCAAAAAGTGGAATCATTCACGAACTCACGGCTCCTTACTCCCCTCAATCAAATGGCATAGCGGAACGGAAAAATCATACTTTGAAAGAAATGATGAATGCCATGATGATAAGTTCTGGTGTAAACCAAAACATGTGGGGGGAAGCAATCTTATCGGCAAAATATGTGTTGAACATGATACCCAATAAGAAAAAGTATGTAACGCCTTACGAATTATGGTCGGGAAAGAAACCACCATATAAATCCTTCAAAGTGTGGGGGTGTTTAGCTAAGGTGGTGGTCACACCACCTAAGCGCCTACTAATAGGACCCAAAACGGTGGATTGTGTATTTATAGGATACACCCGTCCTTATGGTCCTTATCGTTTTCTTGTGCATGATTCTAAGAATTGTGGAATATGCAAAGGCACCATAATGGAATCTAAGGATGCATCATGGTTTGAACATATGTTCCCATGCTTAGATAAAAGTGATCCGAGTTCTTCTAGACCGGTTGAGGAAATTGTTCCCGAGGGTGAAGTTGAAATCGATGAACCTCGAGAACAATCTAACACTGAGGAAGTTGAAATCGGGAAAAGTAAACGGCAAAGGACTGAAAAATCCTTTGGCCCTGAGTTTCTTACCTATATGGTAGAAGATGAACCTCAACGTACCAACAAGCGGTGCATTCCTCAGAAGGACCTCAGTGGAGGGAAGCAATCAAAAGTGAGATAGACTCTATCTTACAAAACAATACTTGGGAACTAGTGGATCTTCCTCAAGGATGTAAACCACTAGGATATCGATGGATCTTCAAGAAGAAGATGAAACCAGATGGGACCATCGATAAATACAAAGCAAGGTTGGGGATCAAAGGATATAAACAACGAGAAGGTTTAGATTACTTTGATACATATTCGCCAGTTACGCGAATAACATCCATCAGGATGGTGCTTGCCATTGCCGCCATTAGAAATTTGGATGTCCACCAAATGGATGTGAAAACAGCTTTCTTGAATGGAAATCTAGAGGAAGAAATCTACATGGAGCAACCCGAAGGCTTCACAGCTATTGGGCAAGAAAAGAAAGTGTGTAAACTTGTAAAATCCTTGTATGGATTGAAACAAGCTCCAAAACAATGGCACCAAAAGTTTGATCACGTCATGCTTGATGCTGGGTTCAAAATCAATGAATGTGACAAGTGTGTGTATGTGAAGGACACAACTGAGGAATATGTCATTTTATGTCTATATGTAGACGGTATGCTCATTGCTGGAAGTGATGACAAAATCATAAAATCTACAAAGAACATGCTAAAGGCAAGATTTGACATGAAAGACATGGGTCTTGCAGATGTGATTTTGGGGGTCAAAATCACGTGAACCCAAAGTGGACTTGTTTTAAGTCAATCCGACTATGTGCACAAAATTCTTGAGAAGTTCAATGCAAATGACTCTAATGAAGCTAGAACTCCACTTGACACAAGTTAACATCTAGCCAAGAATAGAGGTGAATCCGTAAACCAGTTGGAATACTCAAGAATTATTGGTAGCTTGATGTATCTTATGAGTTGTACTAGACCAGACATAGCATATGCTGTGAGCAAGCTAAGTAGATACACGAGCAACCCAAGTTCAATGCATTGGAACTGTATCACTCGGTTGCTTTGCTACTTAAGATACACTCGGGAATACGGGTTGCATTATAGCAGATATCCAACAGTGATAGAAGGACACTGCGATGCAAATTGGATATCTGACACGAATGATTCCAGAGCAACTAGTGGGTATGTATTCACACTTGGAGGTGCTGCTTTATCATGGAAATCGTCAAAACAAATGGTTATCGCTAGATCCATGATGGAATCAGAGTTCATCGCTTTAGATAAAGCAGGTGAAGAGGCAGAATGGCTACGTCAATTTGTAGAGGATATACCAAGATGGCCTAAGCCGGCATCGGCCATTTGTATACATTGTGATAGCCAATCGGCACTTGGCAGAGCTCGTAGCACAATGTATAACGGTAGGAACAGACATATCAGACGTAGACATAATACGATATGACAACTAATCTCTACAGGAATTATCACTGTTGACTACGTTAGGTCGAAGGATAATATTGCAGATCCGCTAACAAAAGGCCTAAGTAGAGAGTTAGTATAGAAGTCGTCCATGGGAATGGGACTGAAGCCCGTGAAAATATAAGTTCATATGATGGAAACCTAACTCAGTAGACTGGAGATCCTAAGAGCTGAGTTCAATAGGAAAACCTAATTGTAGGAATTAGTAAGGTCACTGTGGGGGATAACCCTATGTATATATATAAGGGAGTTTATTGCAAAGCTTAGTAAACCTCCTAGTCCATTCCTAAAAGTGACAAGCGTGAGGCTAAGCCTATGGCTTTTAATGATTCGACTAAAATAGTGAATCACCTATGTGAGAGAGAAGTGGGGTCGCTTCAAAGGGTATTGTTGGGCCACAATACTTAATGGCTCTCAAAGAACCAGGCATCATGTTCATGACCATAACGAACATAACTATGAGGACTTGACTTTGTCAGGGAGAGTCTTGTGTGAAGTGCATGGTCGTCTACACAAACGGCAAACAAGTTCAAAGACATCGAGTTCTACTCAGAGCTAGTAGGCTAAGTGCATTTCATGAGCGAAGGTTCAAAGGGTAACACCTACCTATCGTATGCAAAACTCAACTGCTGAAATGTAATAAGGAATTATGTTGTTTCTGAGATCGACATCCATTCATGTGGGGGATTGTGGGAAGTTTAGTGTGAATGAAAGTCTCAAGTTGGTAATTCACCTTGTCCCACACTGGTGTGGGAACAAAAAGATAGGTTATTTATAAGGTGAAACCTTAATGAAGCCTTTGAAGTCTTATGACATGTTTTACCACAAGTCCTACCCCCGCGCGCGCAGGGGGTGCAAAAAATGGAACCGGATTTAGTTGAACTCGCGTATGCCCGTACGTCCTGCGGACACGAATGCAGCTCCGAAAACCCGGGCTCTCGTGAGGGAGTTTTTGCACTCGAGACTCATAACTGATTCGTTTTTTTAAGTTTATAACTGAAATGATTATTAGTATTAATGATCATTATTTTCTGTCAGTTTTAAACTGCCATCGTTATGAGAATTATTGTGATCATTATGTATCAGTTTTAACTGTTACACTAATGACCTTCATTATGGTTTTAATTCTCTGCAATGATGGCCATAATTTAGTTATGCTTCGGTCACTATAAAAGGAGATCAAGCTGATCAGTTTATACACACCTCAACAAACTTCTCCTCTCTCAATCTCAGCTTCTGCAACAGAGTTTCTTTTCTTTTCAGGCAAGTTTTCAGGTCCGGCAGTGCACGGCGCTGCTTCGAACCGGCGTACCCTGGGAACAGACGACGAATCTGTTTAAGGGAATTGCGTCAAACACAAGCCCGGTTCACTCATTTATTATTTCTGCATTTTATTACATTCTGTTATTTCTGTTTCTGATTAATTTTGCAGTTCTGATCAGTACCAGTTTTCTAACAGTTTCTATATTTCACTTGTAAGCCTATAAAAGGCACATTAAGTTACGAATGAATGAAGCAGAATATTGAAGTTAAAAAGAGTGTCTTCTTGTCTTGTGTTCTTGGAGCTTGACCCCCTCTAAGGGTTATCTATCTTGGGAGTTTATAGGTTTTCTCCGTAAACCTATCAGTAAGACACTGCTGGTATGAGTATAAATACCAGCAAATGCCTCTCTATTTAGAGAGAGCTTGCAAGAGCTAGAAAGAGAGTGTAGTGAGAGAGAATTCCGGTGGGTGCTTTGTATTTGTCGAATATTGTACCGAAACTCTGCCGAAATAAATACACATAACAGTTTAACATTGATATCTTTGTGTATCGTACACTCTCTCGCTTGGTTTGTGTCGTAGTTTGGATTCCGCACTGGCTACGGTATCCGAAACAAGAAATTATCGTAGTCTGACGATCCGTATCGGGACCTACAAGTGGTATCAGAGCGTAAGGCTCGATTTCTTGTTGAAAACCGAGTTTTCAGTGAAGTTTTTAAGTGATTTTTAAAGTGTTCTTGAACAAAAACTCATAACTCACATATCTTGACTGAAAAAACCGAATTAAAACGTGATAAACAGATGTTATTCGATGTTGTTTTCGGCTAAAACTTGTTAAAACGACGGGAGATAAACGAAAGTACAAGTTTTATTGAGTTTTAGCGTTAAAATTACTATCACCATTTTTTCTGGTGAGAAAAGTCACCGAAAAAGATAACCGGGATAGTACAGTCTGCCTTTGAATATTATTTGGTCAACATTAGTGAGCATATAGTTAAGTGTTAATGTTCATAAAACAATCGACAATTGAAAGTCAACATGCACAATATTAATAGAGTGGGATTGTTACTGTGGACAGCTTGCACTATGGCATCTTTGAACAATTAATCAATAGTGGACAGTTATCATATTATATACCATAAATTATATACTATGTGTATATGAATTTGTAACAATTTTTTGCATCGTTGTTTGTACTATGTGTATTGAAGTTTGTATGATGGTTTTAAGAAACCATAGTAAATAATAAATAAGCAATGCTTTTGTTTTTTATAGAGTTGTGCCCTGTCAAGAACACCATATAAAAAACAAACTGATGTTATAATCCGACAGTCGGCACAGATTGCCGCAATGAACAAGCTAACAGGTTGCCTTATACGATTACAAGTACCAGATTATGCAGATCTGTAAGATGATCTGCTGTAAACAAGAAGCGGATAGGCCAATCAGCTCTCGAATAAACAGGGGTGACACCCTAGACTGGTGCTGATGTCTGAACAAAAAGGAACCAGCGATCCCTAAAAGAGAGATGACCGATAGTGTTGTTTTTGTGTGTGTCTCCCAAGGCCAGCGCCTTCTTTATTTAAAGGAAAAGGGCTGTACCCCTACTCGAATAGAAGAGGCCCAAAGACAGCCCAACAAGACCATAAGCAGCAGCAAAGGATATATGAAGCACAAAAGGAAAAGGTTATAAAAAAATGGAAACATATTGAATTGATAATATTGACCAAATATTTGAATTGATAATATTGACCAAATATATAATTCAACAAACCCCCTCAATTCAATATGCGAAACAGTTAAATAAACCAAGTTTTTCACAAACCTTATCATGAGCTTGAACATGCAACCCTTTCGTAAAGCCATCTGCAGTTTGATCTTCAGACGAGACACCAACGGTCTTAATAACACCTTTGGAAATTTTTTCTCTTAAAAAGAAGAGATCAATTTCAAAATGTTTTGTTCGATCGTGAAAAACAGGACTAGCAGCTATTGAAATAGCTGTTGTATTGTCACAAAAAAGCGAAACAGGTAGTTTAACATCAATTTTAAGTTCATTTAAAATGTTAAGAAGCCAAAGGATTTCACATGTCGCAGCACACATAGCACGATATTCTGCCTCAGCAGAAGATCTAGAAATGGTAGACTGTTTTTTTCTTTTCCATGAAATAAGAGAGTTTCCTAAGAATATACAGAAACCAGTGATAGATTTCCTAGAGTTAACACATTTGCCCCAGTCAGAATCAGCAAAGGCTTTAAGATCTAAGGAATCCCCATTTTTAAACAATATACCTTTCCTTGGAGAACCCTTGAGATATCTTGAAAGCCTTAAAGCGATTTTGAAATGAGCATTGGTGGGACTGTGCATATATTGACTTAGATATTGAACTGAATAGGCAATATCAGGTCTAGTATGAGAAAGATATATTAGTTTTCCCACTTTTGATAAACAGATATATCAGGAAGTTTGATTATCTTTTTCACACAAGTAGGTTAAAATATGATTAGGCTCAATTGGACTGTTAACTGGTTTACATCCAGTCAGACCAAATTCAGCAAGCAAGTCAAGACAATATTTCCTTTGTGATAAACATAAGCCATCTTTGGTTTTTAAAACCTCAATCCCAAGGAAATATTTTAACATTCCCAAATCCTTAATCAAAAACTTAGATTTAAGAAGGGATTTAATTCTAGAAATCTCATACGAACAACTACCAGTTATGACTATATCATCCACATAAACAAGTAACACACTGAACATAGATTTACTTGTTTTGACAAACATGGAGTGGGCGCACTTACTTTGCTCAAACCCAAGTTCAAGCAAGACATCAACAAGCTTCTCATTCCACATCCGAGGAGCTTGTTTAAGACCATAAAGGGACTTTTTTAGCTTACAAACTTTATTAACATGGTGGGATTATAACCGTCAGGAAGGGTCATATAGACTTCTTCATTTAAATTACTGTATAAAAAGGCGTTATTAACATCAAGTTGATGTACATCCCAACCATTGTTAATAGCAATAGTTAGAACACATCTAACAGTAACCATTTTCACAACAGGTGAAAAGGTTTCAAAAAAGTCTATACCCTCCTTTTGACTAAAACCTTTGGCAACAAGTCTAGCCTTGTACCTTTTTATTTCGCCTGAGGCTTTATATTTGATTTTGTAAATCCATTTACATCCTATAGCTTTCCTATTAGGAGGCAAATCGACTATTTCCCAAGTATCATTCCTGTGTAAGGCTTCTAATTCATCATTCATGGCACTAACCCAATTGTTATCAGATTTAGCTTCAAAATAATTTTTTGGTTCACAACTCTTATTAAGCATAGAGGCAAAGCACATACTTTCAGAATCAAGATTAGCATAATTCAACACTTTTTCAAGACCATATTTAACTTCACCATCAATAACAAAGTCATCAAGTTTGGATGGAAATTTTACATTCCTAGAAGATTTCCTTAAAGCAGTGCTAGGTTGCCCTATATTATCTCCCTTAGAATTGCTTATGTTTTCCTCAATGTCTAAATCAGTCTCAACCCTACCAGTTTCTAACTCAACATCACTTGGTTGCTGTATGTCAGCCTTTCCTAAAGTATTGTCAGAGTTATTAACAGGTTGCTGAGAGTGATTAAGGACTGCAGGATTCATGCTTGTGTTATCATCATAGGGAGTAGAGTCAGCTTTAGAGTTTTGGGTGTCATTTTGATCAAATAAGTCAAAAAAATTCAAGGTATTAACTTCAGGATCTGGACCAAGGATAGTTTTCTTTTCTTTAAACGGGAAAACAGATTCATAAAATCTGACATCCCTAGAATAAAACATAATTCTTTCATCTAGACTCCATAATTTATACCCTTTTTCTCATTAGAATATCCAACTAGAACACATTTTTCAGCATGACTATTAAACTTGTCAGAATTGTTTAAAACAGTGCTAAAACAAAGACACCCAACAATCCTCAGCTGACGCAACACAGGAGCAAAGCCAAACACAAGTTCATAAGGAGACCTACCATTTAAAACAGAAGACGGAGTCCTGTTAATCAAATAGGTAGCAATTAGGATACACTCAGACCAGAATTTAAGAGGAAAACCAGCTTGAAACAATAATGCTCTAGCAACATTTAAAAGGTGCCTATGTTTCCTTTCAACTATCCCATTTTGTTGTGGAGTATGAATACACGAGGTTTGATGAATAATACCATTATTGTAACAAAAATCTTTCATTTGTTTGTTTATAAACTCAGTACCATTATCACTTCTGAACATTTTAATGTATTTACTGAATTGGGTTTTAAGCATGTTGAAGAATCCTTTTATATTGTAAAGCACTTCAACTTTAGGAAATAAGGTAGACCCAAACAGCTCGTGTGTAATCATCAACCACTGTTAGGAAATATCTAGAGCCATCCCTACTTTGAACCCTATATGGACCCCATACATCAAGATGTACAAGATCTCCTAAAGACTTAGTCTTATGGTCACTTAAAGGAAATGGTCCCCTATGCTGTTTTGCCCTATGACATGTTTCACAAGGTTCAATTTTAGTATCCTTTTTAATAATTAGTTTGTCTTTTAAAACACGCAACACAGGTTTAGCAGGGTGTCCTAATCTAGCATGCCACAGATTTGCATCAAGACTAGCATTACACACCTTGTTAGACATAGTAGAACTACCACAAAAGTACAGACCATCAAGCTGATTACAAGTCACCAGGACTTTCTTTGTTTGAGAGTCCTGAATATAACAATTATGTTCATCAAAAGAAACAGTTAGATTGCAATCTTTTGCAAGTTTATGAACAGAAACAAGATTGACACAATAATCGGGAATAACAAACACGTCATATAAGATGACCTTATCACTTAGTTTAACATCACCAATCTTAGTTACTAAAGCACTTGTCCCATTGGGATGTTTGACTTTGATGTTATATTCTGTAACATCCATTTGGTTTATAAGATTAGTGTCATCTGTAATCATGTGTTGATTTGCCCCTGAATCAATTATCCACCCCGCCTTTTTCCCATTATTTCCAAAGTTGGAAAACAATAAGCAGGTTTAAAGTCACATGTAGGTTTAAAACCATTAGTATAACTGTTAAAACAAACATAATTAGACCTACCAGCAAAGTTACGGCCTTGAGTTTCACTTCTGGGCTTATTATTCAACAGGCTAAGCAATTGCGCAATCTGTTCATTTGTTAAACCATTCACAGTAGACGAAAAAGCAGTTTCAGGCATATCAACAACCACATTATTACTAACCCTGCCTCCCTTATTACCACTTGTTTTAGATTTCATCCAAGAGGGGTAACCAACCAGTTCATAACATCTTACAACAGGGTGTCCAATCTTGTTACAGTGTGAGCATTTAAGATTTGGATTAGGGGGTCTAACATTTTTCTTTTTTGAATCAAAAGATTGACTGGTTTTAGCAGCAAATCCTACATGATTATTAGAGATTTTTTCAGAAAAGTTGTTTGAATTTCTGTGAGATTCTTCTCTTGAAACAACAGAGAAGGCTTCCTTTACAGTAGGAAGAACTTCCCTAGTTAAGAGAGAAGTTCTTACAGACTGGTAAACACTGTCAAGACCCATTAAGAACTGCATCAATTTAATCAAGTGGTTGAAATCATTAAATTGTTTGGATGCATCACAAGTACACGTAGGTAGAGATAGAATTTAATCTAATTGTTTCCACATGCAGTTAAGTTTATGATAATACTCCGAGACAGGCATGCCATTTTGAGAAAAGGAATTAATTTTTTGATACAAATTAAAGACCACCGACCCATCAACCTTATCATAGGTTTCTTTTAGTTCTTTCCACACCACAGAGGCAAGTTTAGAATAAACATGACCCAAATATAATTCTTCAGACACAGAATTCAAAATCCATGTAAGAACAATAGAATTACACCGATCCCACTATTTTCCTAACACTTCATCAGTCGTAGATCTAGCACAGGATCCATCAATAAACCCTAATTTATTTTTAACTTGTAAAGCCAGATTCATAGCATTAGCCCAGACATTGTAATTGTCGGTTCCTTTTAGTTTTATATTAACAATGGTCAGATTAGCCGAGTCACTAGGATGTAAGTAAAGAGGGTCACCAGCATCAATTTTACTAACCAAAGTGCCACTAGCAACAAGAGAATCACTATCCTTATCAGGCATGATAACAGGCAATCACAAACAAAATCAGGAAAAAAAAACCAAGATAGAGAACTAAACCCAAAACAGACACTCAAACAAGAAACACAGAAACAGATAATTAACCAAAATGCAACAGAGTGAACCCTCTCTGTGTCCTAAATCAAACCGGTCTTTACTAACCCGGTATCAATATGCCTAGACACACTGACTCAGTGTTGCAAAGGAACGAGAAACAAAAAAAGGTCAGAATACGCTCACAGTGGGTGCGAAAACTTCAGTGGATCAGGCTTGTAACCTTCACTTAGGGTTACAAGAACTGATAAGAAGACAAGAATCAAAGCCTGTTGGTTTGCTCTAAACAGAGAAAGAACTGATCAGAAGAAAAGAATCAAAGCCCGTTGGTTTGCTCTAAACAGAGACCAACGAGACTTCTTCACAGCACAGTAAACCTCAGTGCTAGGGTTTTAAATCTTCAAGTGGACACCAGCGCCTCCTAGCCGATGAATACCACCAGAGATGAAACGGAATTGGCAGATAACTATCTTGAATTAGATAACTACGGTTGCTAATGTTTCAGGTGCAGTTCGGGAGCTTAAAATGGATAAAACGCTGCTTTGGACGGGTAGGAGATGAAGGATCGTGCATGGAATGAAAGAAGAAACAAAACCCAAGAATCAGGGCTTCACCGTAAATTACGGTGGCCACAGTAATTTACGGTGGCCCTGAAACCTGCATTCTTCCACCGTACCACAGTCTCAAACCACCGTAAACAACTTGATGTTCACCGTAATTTACAGTGGAGACCGTAAATTACGGTGGAGGCGACGGACAATTTCGTAACTGCTTCATTAAAACCGTTTTGGGGTGTCTTTTCACATATCTGATGATTGGACGTTTTCTCTGAACATTGGAGGCATTTTGGCTGATTATTGTTGGTTCCAAACATTACAAAACATTTAGTTTGTGTTATTGATTCCGATGAACTTGAACTTTGATGTTATGATGATCAACCGAACCATGTCCGGCTAAACTTGTGGTGATCATCTTAGGTGAAGGTTTCTCTAAAACTCTTGTGTGTTTGTTTCTTTATTTCTAGAATGATAACATTGTGTTTGCTTTGATTATCATGGTGTATGTGTAATTGATTGTAGTTTATTAATTGGTATTGCAATTCTAGTCTAATTCGTACGTTTTTGGTGCCGTTGGCAATCGAGATATCACGGGAAGGGTTAGGGTTGGATATTGATTGATTGATCATCGGGAAACAACCTTGCATTCATATAATCCGAGTACTTTGTTCCCTTTTATCACAACAATTGTTTATACACGAGTTATGTCTATGTAACTCTTTCTAGTTGGAATTTCGCACAAGTGTTTAAAGAAACTGAATCCTAAGATGGTCATTGTTCACATATTCTGAATTAAAAATCCAATCTTGATTAGTAAGTAATTGATAATTTAGTTTTCTAAAACAAACAATCCAAATCATTGATCTTTAATTTCTGCAAAGTAGATTAATTGTAGTTAAATCACAAAGCTATAACATAAACACATTTTCCACATACTCCCTGAGTTTGATACCCAGTTACCACTATCTACTAGTTGTAATTTAGATTAAATTTACGTATACCACAACAAGCATGTCAAATTTTGGCGTCGTTGCCGGGGAGTAGTGCGCAACGTGTGTTAGTTTAATAGTTTTGTTTGTTATTTTCGGGTTTACGCTGGTTGTGTTTAGTGTGTAGGTACCGCAGGTGTATGCATACTAGAGGCTCTCACAAGTCGTCACCACTATCGTTCGATCCGGAAATTGAAAGAACATTGAGGCAAAACAGAGTTCTACTAAGAGAAAACAGAATTGTTGGTTCACCCACTTCACCTATTACACCAAGAAACATCATGCAAGAATCTCAAGTACCACCCATAACGGGTCAAACGACCTCATCTTTCATACCTACTGCTACACAACCATCACCAAACACCACCATACCTAATACCACTACTGAACCTACTCCACCATTTGAAGTTACACCAACCAATACCACGCAACCGATCACTACTCAAGTTGAACCCGCTATTACCTTTAACCCTTCTACCACAATCCCACCATTTTCTCATTTTTCCCCCCAACTACGGGTCAATCATCCTCTACTTATACAATAACACCAAATTCAACCATTGTTCATGCTACTTCATCCTTTAGGCCACAAAACCAATCAGGCTTTCAATATTCAACTCTTCCCTTTGGGCAATCTTCGGGAATTCAAGGGGATGGATACGATGATGGTTATGAAGAGGATTTTAGAGGTTATGAGGAGGAAGGTTTTTCCTATGGGGGTGATGGTGGATATTTGGGACTACAAGGGGGAGCAGGTCAACAAAGTCAACCGATTTTCAAGATATGGGTAGATTACCGGTTGGAGTGCAACACATTAGACCGCAAGGGCTACAATTGCAACGCCCTACACC
Organism: Helianthus annuus; assembly: GCF_002127325.2. NCBI lineage: Eukaryota > Viridiplantae > Streptophyta > Magnoliopsida > Asterales > Asteraceae > Helianthus > Helianthus annuus. The sequence goes on along the minus strand of NC_035449.2, from coordinate 51,190,189 downwards.
GCTACATCAAGTGCGGCCTCAAAACACGCAACCTCAATTTCAAAGGCCGATTCAACAACAACCACCAATGCATCAATATCAATACCAACCACCATTTGCACCTCAAGTGCATATGCAAGGGCAAATGGGTCAACCAAGAGCACCATTGGGTGCACCTCAGAGACATCATCGGGAAGTTGTACGGGGAATCGAAGCTCACTTCCGGCCTATTATCACTAACAACCCTTCACCGGTAGTGATTCCTCATCATGCGAATGGAAGAACTTTTGAAGTTAGAACAACCGCTCTCCAAAGTCTACCAAAATTCAAGGGGTTAGCAACGGAAGAACCCTATTTTCATTTGGAGACATATGATTCCATTTGCAACACGATTGGAGGTCAAGGGTTTTCCTCGGATGATGTTAAGTTGGTTCTCTTCCAATTTTCTTTGGAAGATAAGGCAAAAAGTGTAGGATCGTGTGTTTGACCCGAATGAGTCGTTCAGAGGAGTTTTACTTTGTTTCAGAGGCGGAAACTAAGAAACAAAGATAGAAACAGCTAGATCTTCACTTTAAACACTGATTTGATTAATCTGACAGCAAATACAATCAAACTTCACACCGGCAGCACTTCGGTATGGAATTCAAGAACGTTACAACTGATCTCGCTTGAACATGTATTTATACTGTTCATGATTTCGCTTGAAAGTAACAGAAGCAGTTCAAGCAGAATCAGTATCTTGTGATTTCGCTTGAAATATGCACATTCAGTTTCGAGCGGAATCATTAGTTCAAGCGGAATCACCTTCTAAACAACCTAAAACTTGATATTTTCTCGTACAACATGCCCTGATCTATACTATCTAGACTAAGACTCGATACAAGACGAAGTCGACAGATGTATGCACTAACAGACTCCCCCTCAGATGTTGACGAGTCGTACGTGTCGAGTCTTCGCATCTTCAGTCTTGATCAGTCTCTGGGCTTCACTCTATCAATCAGCATCAACAGACTCCCCCTTGCAATGTGCTGGCATTCCTTAAGATCATCAGCATCCCCTGCTTCAAGATCGTAGTCTGACTTATATCTCAAGATCACCTAGCACTATTCTTCAATTCAGATTTCTTAGGCATCGGAATCTTGGCTTTCACAGGTTCAAATCGTTGCCTGGCTCAAACCTTCAGGTATCGGAACCTGGCTCTTTTAAACACAAGCTTCTCAGGATCGATCAACCTGGCTTCTCTATATTCAAACATTCTTTGATGTTGTTCCAAGATCGTAACTTGGCTCTCGTTCTGCTCAGGATTGTCACCTGGCTTAAAACATACACCTGCACAATCTCTACCTCAAAGGAAATTCCACACATTTTCACATTTCAAATATAAAGATATGCACTAACTCAGACTTTCTCTCAAATTCAACTGAATTCCTGTTGAACCAATTTTAGATTTGATCAAAACATATTTGATTAAGAACATAGACTCTCCCTCACTACATGTCATCATGTTTAGCACTTGGAGCTTTGAAAATCAGCCCTTCAACACCAGTTGTCAAAAATATTTTTGGATTTTTTCAAAATTTATGCTAAAACACACTAAAAATCTTTTTGGATTTTTGAATATAATGAAATGCGGTAAAGAAATATTTACAGACAATATTTTTGTGAGTTTGTGTAAGAGGATCATATCAGTTTATGAGACATATCACCAACACCGTTAAGCTTTATTTCATTTTAAGTTCTAAACAATTCACCTAGATTGTCAGTATATTGGTCCACTTAAATTTTCACACAAAGTTCAACTGTTTCGAGATACGATATTAATGTCTTAAAGACTTAAACTTATCCGTGTGTCCCACTACTTGAATATACTCCCGTATCCAGATCCCAATATTCAGTCTTACATATGAGTATACCACAGATGATATCTGTAAAGGGGTTAGATGCGAAACCGTGAGAGCTCAGGTCAAAACTTCCGTTCAGAAGAAAGATGACGGTTCGACTTTAAGTGTGTCCCCTTTAGAGGATCTTTTGTTTCAACAGCAATGACTATCAATTTTATTGTTTCATCAATTTGCTGAGGGCGTCGCTTTTTCAAGCATTTTCGGAAAGTATTATACGGGGACTAGGTCAGAATTTCCATTCAGCAGAAGTCCCGGGATAATACCCCAGATATCACTGAGTATAAAGACCTAATATCTCAGAAAGAGGGACCTTTCAAACAAGATTTCGGGGGTTACCCATATATCCAAGACGTTGTTACCCACGATATAAGCAACTTTGAATTTTAGGTTTATATCTTGTCACAATTTACTAAATGTGCAAAAACCTACTGGCACATCATCAGTGAGATTGTTTATCACAATTTACCTTTCCATTTCTTTAGCATGTTGTGATCGTCCACTGATGTACTATCATTTCCAATTTTTGACAACAAAACTCGATTTTGATTTTATCATGTTTTGGAATTTTTCAAATTTTCTAATGTGTTTATCATGTTTTTGAATTTTTCAAATTTTCTAATGTTTTTGGATTTTCTGAAATTTTCTACTCCCCCTAAAATGCAAACACATTTTAAAGAAAGTTTGAAAACAAAATGAGCTCTTGACCCACTCGGTAGAAAGAAATTTGAAAACAAACTATACAGGAAGTTGACAACCGATATTGAATTGCTTCAATTCGCCATCCACTCGGCATAAACAATCAGAACTCCCCCTTTCACAAACTATTTTCTCATTATGATTTCAAAACACTTAAGTTTGTTTTAATCAAAATGATTTTTCCGGAAAATAAGTTTGTTTTTACCATTTGTAGGGACTGGTTCATCATCTTGTTCACTCAATCACATATATGAGGATTACATCAAGTTCAAATTAATGACCTTGATGAATCACTTGTAATATCCAACCTCTTACCACTTGTAAGTATATCCAAAACATTTAACCAACATGTAGGAATAAACCTCTACACAAACCATTTTACCAATCAGGATGCCGATTCCTGCTTCGCATTTACCAACCTGGAAGCTCCGGTATAGTCCTTTACCTGTAAAAATTTACCACACAAACTATTTAAACATGAATGATGCCGATTTCTGATCCACGATTACAAACTTGGGATCTTCGGCATAGTCCTTGAGACTTCAAGAGAAAAGAATTTCCACCCAAGTCTGACCAACCTTGGGTGTTTTTAGCTCTTTAAGGTCTTGTTCAGTTGGGTTAAAAGTTGCTTTCTTTGTAGAGTAAAAATCTTTAACCCCTTTTACTTTCCCATCAAGCATTTTCCCAAATATTTTCTTAACATTTCCATTGAATGCTGTCTCGACATCAAACTCTGTTTTCTCAGAATAATACTGATCTGAAATTTCAACTTTACCAACTTTCTGTTTAACTTTTTCAAACTTCAGTGATGGAAACTCATCATCATCTACTGAATACACAGATTTTTCTTCCTTTTTCTCAACCTGGGTCTCCACTGATTTTGTGGAATCAGATTCATCGCCGACCTTCTCATCACCTTTCTTAACAACCCACACTTGGTTGTCTTTTGCTTTCTTTTTGTAAAAATTTTTCTTTGAACATTCACCAACTTCATAAGTTGAATTTTCAAAAATTTTGAAGTTTTCAGTTGGCGGTTCAACATCAACAACTTTTTCTTTCAGTTTTCCAGAAACTCCCTGTTTTGTCTTTGTAACTCTCGGACAATTCGGTGCAATGTGACCAGCTTTGTTGCACTTAAAACAGGTTCGAGTTTCTTTTGGGTGAAACACTCCAGTTCCTTTCCTTTTCTTTTCAGCAAGAAACTCCTGGTTTGATTGTCTCCGGAAAGGTTTCTTCTGCTCTTCCTCAGTACTTCCACCTAAAACAAATTCTGTTTTGGTTTTAGAATTTTTCTCATTTTTATAATTTTCAGGTGGTGTAAAACCCAATCCTTTCTTTTTGTAGCTACCATTATGGTTTGGTTTCTTTTGAAAACCAGAACCAGAATTATAACCCTTTTTCTTGTTTAAACGTTGTTGAACTCTTGAAGTGTATTTTTTTAGGTTTTCCAGTAAGATTTAAATCTTTTATTTCAGAAATATTAATTTCTGTCATTTTGAAAACCTTTTTGATCATTTCATATCTAACACTTCTTATTGGAAACTCTTTTCTATAATATAATTTGTCAGAATCATTCAAAGTATAAACAACTTCGAATGTTTCATCATTCAAATTCGATTTTGATAACAAAAACTCTTTACTGTAAACCCGTTTAACCGATGATTTTTAACTGTTGACTGACGAACTTGACCCTCCAGACTCAGACTTTGACTCAGACTCCTCATCAGTATCCAACACCTGATCGACCACCTTTTTGATTAACTCAGACTCATGATCAGTGTCAGACGATGTGAAAATGATGTCAATGTTTTCTGGTAATTCATCAGTTGTATCGGTTTTTAACTTTATATTGACTGCTTTTTGAACTTGCTCCTCATTTGGTTTTCTGGGAGAATAACCTTCCCAGATTGGAGGCGGACACTTGTTATAGCTAACAGTCGGTTTCTTACCAGTATCTTTCTTGTTTGGCTTGTCATCTTTGAAGGCTTAAAAACCTGCAACAGTCGGATAAATTCGATCAATAAGATAATCAGAACTAGAATAACTCTGCAATAAGCGTCTGATTCTCTCATTCTCAATTTTCTCAGTTTCCAACTCTTGTTTCCACTTAACACTTTCTTCGATGTAGAAATTTATAGCTTTTTGCTTCGACATTGATGTGTGTAAAATGCAACATATAAATTACATCAAATAAGGTATAAAACTAACCCTTTTTAAGTACTAATGTTGGAAAAAGAGTGTTTTTGTCTTCCTTTTGTATTTTCAGGATGAAATGAGCTCAACTTCACAAAAGAAGCAAAAAGACAGCTAAATCTAACATAAATACAAGAAAAGGAACAAAAGTGGATTGCCCAACCCCTCAACAGCATCCTCCCAAGCAGAAAAGAGAAGTCAGAAGACTGAACACGCCCCGTGCTCAGCCAGCACGGGGCCGTGCCCAAGAAGCAGCAGAAAAGACAAACCTATAGAAGCTTCTATTTCCCACCATGGGGCCGTGTCCAGTGAGCACGGGGGCGTGGCGAAAGTACAGCAGGCGCATTAATTGTAATTGCGAATTATAATTAATGAAGAGAGATAGTGTCAGACGGGCACGGGGGCGTGCCCAGCCTTCTGTTCAGCCTATAAATAGGAGTGCTTGGTTTCATTTCAACTCATCCCTTGGCACACCACCTCTCTCACACTTCATCCACCACCCACCACCACCATAACACCATCATCCACCACCATCATCCATTGTCCATCATAGAGTGTGTGAGTCGTCTCGGGATCCAAGATTGATCGTAAGAGTTCTTGAAAATCAAGGCCATGTTTGCCTAAGTCTCTTACATCACTTGGTGAAGACAAGTGTTTAGTATAATAATTTTTATTTTTAATCTTTTACACTTTTTATTTGGTTTTATATTAATGACTTTAATAACTAGTTACTTATGTTGAAGGTGATCTTTCCTTATTGTTTGTCCGTGGCGTCTTGGCAATATTTTACTGTCTATATAAAATAAAAGATTTTCACCATTCATATCTCCATGGTCTATATGGAGGTATGTTGGCTACTTGGTCGGGGGTTAAGGGAACAGTTTGGTAAGGGTCTTGCCCTTGTTCAGCGTTTAGAGGTCCTGCAAGGGACCTGGGTCAAATTTAGTAGGGTCTCCTTCAATGCCCATAGGTATTGGATGGCGGGGATCCAAACTCTTTGACCCCCTCATAAGTTAACTACTATTAATACTATAACCCGGCTATTTAGGACTGTATCCCTGCTGACTCAGACTACTTAGTCGAGGGTAACATCACCGCCAAAAGCGGGGCCTACCATAATTTGCATTAATAACTTAATTCATTATCTTTCAATAATCCGACCCTTTAGGATTGTATCCTTGCTGACTCAAACTACTGGGTTGAGGATAACGTCGCCTTCAAAAGAGGGGCCTACTACAATAACTAAGATAATCTCTTAAACAAGTGCAAAAGTGCGAAAATAATCAAAGGTTATACTAATACACGAGTCGGATCCAAGTGATTCATCTTGTCTATCTGTTTTTATTTTTATTTTATTTTTCAGCATTTAGTTAGTTTTTATTTTCTTAGTTAAAAAAAAACCTTTTCTAACTTTTTGATTTGATTAGACGTTGAGGATAAACCGGTACTAAAAGCTCTTGTGTCCTTGGACGACCTCGGTATCTTACCAACACTATACTATGTCCACGATGGGTGCACTTGCCCATATATGTGTTTAGTGTTAGTAAATATCGTGTTTTATAAATTTAAAACTTGGCTAAAAGTGTAAAAAAAGGGCTTAAATATAAATCTAAATTATATTACACTACACACGAATCAAGTTTTTGGCGCCGCTGTCGGGGACACAAGGATTTTAAGAAAGCTTAAAATCAACGGCCTAATCAGTTTTTCAAAACCTTTTCAAAACGCACGCACATTTTTCTGCATTTTAGTTTAGTTTGCATTTACAGTAGCCTGAACACGCCCCCGTGCTGCATATTTTTAGTTAGATACCCAGATACAGAGTCTGAACACGGGGCCGTGCTCATTGAACACGCCCCCGTGCTCAACGTGACCAGTAACCTTAATTAAAACGCCCAGATACAGACCCTGAACACGGGGCCGTGTTCACCAGACACGGGGCCGTGTCCAGCTTCTGTTTCCGTCTTTATTTTTGTTTTCTGGTCCCGAGACTCAGTTGTAGTCTGCTGAGTGATTCTTATGGATCATTACTCAGGAGGTTACAACTACACCTATGATGAGGATGATTATAGGGGTAATTATTGCTCTAATTATCGTAACACACACTCGGTTCAATATAGTAACTCATATCAACCATCCAATTCATACAACCATTATGAGGAGCCCAGGTACGAGCCATCAACTTCATACACATCCTATGAAGACCAAAGGTATGAACCTCCTCCCTCATACTTATATTTTGATGAACCAAGGTATGAACCTTCATACTCATACTTTGAAGATTCAAGATATGAGCCACCACCTTCATACACTTATTATGAGGAACCATGGTGTGAGCAACCCACCTCATATGAGTACTATGAAGAACAAAGTTTCGACCCTTATCCATCATATACTTACCATGAAGAACAATGGTGTGAACCATCTACTTCATATGAGTACTATGAGGAGCCAAGGATCGAACAACCAGATTCAAGCTTTGAGGATCCCAATTCTTTTTCTCTCACTGAAGTGACCAATAGGATATTAGAACATATTAAAACTATCGAACGTTGCATAAAAGAATCTCGCGCAAGGGAAGAGGAATCCCGCGCAAGAGAAGAACTAAATTGTAACAATAACGTAGAGATAGTTGAAAATGTAAAAATGGAAGAACAAGAAAGTGAAAAACCGACACATGAGTTAAACAACGAAAAAGGTGAGGCCGATAATGTTAAAATACAAGAAGAGTCTAATTTTAAAGAATTTAATCTCTTGTCACCTACTTTCGAAAATCATTGTTTAGTAACTCCTCATGCTAAGTTTTTAAAAGAGTTAAACACTAGTGCTAAAATCAAAGAAATGGTAAGTGTTAAGTTAACTAATGATCAAACCTCGCTAGTAAAAGAAGATCCTTTTGAAATTAACATTACACCGGTTCCATGTTTCTTTCAAAATTCATTTATTAGTAATATCACCATTGATAAAGATCTTTGTGTTAACATAATGCCTAACTACATTTTTGAAAAATTAAGTATTAGTGATTTTTCTCCACTTCAAATACCCATTTTTCTATCCGATCGGAAAGTGATAAAATCAATCGGTGTAGTTGAGGATGTTTTGGTTCAAACAAATCAAATGGTAATCCCAACCGACTTTGTCATCCTTGATGACGCCCCTCTAGTCTTGGGAAAACCTTTTGTACAAACTCATAAAGCTTTGAAAAACCGGAAATTCAACAATCTACCTCTTCAATTAGGGGCATTCAAAAGGAGCATAGATCTTGAGCGTTCAATGAAATATCCTTTTGGCAATAATGACCCCCTAATTGAAGATGAAGATGAACCACCCGATACGATTGAAGAGGATGGCCACTTTGTTGAAGAAGAGATCGCCATAGAACAAACCTTTAAGGTTCTTGATCTAGATGAGCCACAAAATAAGGTGTCTTCTAAAGACCCACCCATTGAGCTCAAAGAACTTCCTAAAGGTTTGGAATATGCTTTTCTAGACAAATTATTTCTTCTAAATTAAGTAGCATAGAAAAAGAGAAATTAGTTAATCTTCTTAAAAAACACAAAAACGCGATCGCTTGGAAGCTTATAGATATTAAGGGAATAAGTCCTTCCATGTGCACGCACAAAATTTTAATTAATGATGATTACAAAACAGTAATTCAACCACAACGAAGAGTAAATCCCAATGTACAAGAAGTGGTTAAAAATGAAGTCATCAAACTACTTGACGCCGGACTAATCTATCCTATCTCCGATAGTCCATGGGTAAGTCCCGTCCAAGTAGTCCCAAAGAAAGGAGGTATGACGGTAATAACTAACGAAAAAAATGAATTAATACCAACAAGAACCGTCACAGGATGGAGAGTTTGTATAGACTATAGGCGATTAAATGAAGCAACAAGGAAAGACCACTTTCCTTTGCCCTTCATTGATCAAATGTTAGAACGACTATCCGGTCATAAATTTTATTGTTTCTTGGATGGTTTTTCAGGTTACTTTCAAATACCGATAGCACCAGAAGACCAAGAAAAAACAACTTTCACATGCCCCTACGGAACTTTCGCATATCGACGCATGCCATTCGGTCTATGTAATGCACCTGCAACATTCCAACGTTGTATGGTAGCCATTTTCCATGACATGATAGAAAAGACAATGGAAGTCTTCATGGACGACTTTTCTATCTTTGGAGACTCATATGACCAATGCCTCGATAACCTCGAACGAATGCTATCCCGATGTGAGGAAACTAACCTCGCCCTTAACTGGGAAAAATGCCATTTCATGGTAACAGAGGGAATAGTACTCGGTCACAAAATCTCAAGCGAAGGTATGGAAGTGGATCGAGCGAAAATAGAAACTATTTCTCGATTACCTCCACCATCCTCCGTTAGAGCAATCAGAAGTTTCTTAGGGCATGCCGGATCTTATAGAAGGTTTATCAAAGACTTTTCAAAAATTTCAAGACCTCTAACAAAATTACTTGAAAAATATGCACCTTTCATCTTTGACAAGGAATGCAATCAAGCATTTCTAACCCTCAAGGAAATGCTAGTCAATGCACCTATCATGATAGCGCCCGATTGGAAATTTCCTTTCGAAATCATGTGTGATGCAAGTGACTTTGCCGTTGGAGCAGTCTTGGGACAAAGAAAAGAAAAGCATTTCCACCAAATTTATTACGCTAGTAAAACGCTTAACGATGCACAAGAAAATTACACAACTACAGAAAAAGAATTACTAGCTGTGGTATTTGCTTTTGATAAATTCCGTTCTTACCTTGTTCTTTCTAAAACTGTAGTCTATACAGATCATACAACTATCAGATACCTCTTCAAGAAACAAGACGCAAAACCCCGTTTGATCAGATGGATTCTACTCCTCCAAGAATTCGACATCGAAATCAAGGATAAACGAGGAGCAGAAAACACTGCTGCAGATCACCTCTCACGCCTAGAGGACCCAGCTTTGGAGGCGACCAGGGACGAGCAAATCAACGAAAAATTTCCCACAGAGTCCTTGGAGATGATGGAGAGTAGACAAGAACCATGGTATGCCGACTATGCTAATTATCTAGCTAGCGGTATAGTCACCAAAGGATGGCCGCATCACCAAAGAAAGAAATTCTTTGCTGATGTAAAGCATTACTTTTGGGAAGACCCTTATCTTTTCAAAATGTGTGCCGACCAGCTTATCCGAAGATGCGTCCATGGTAATGAAGCACGAAGGATTCTCCGTCATTGTCATGAAGGTCCATACGGAGGACATCATGGTGCCGCTAGTACCGCACGAAAGGTATTTGATTCAGGATTTTATTGGCCAACCATTTACAAGGATGCACAAAACCTTGTAAAGGCATGTGATGCTTGCCAAAGATCAGGTAATATTTCTTCCAAAAATGAAATGCCTCAAAACGGCATTCTCGTTTGTGAAATTTTTGATGTGTGGGGACTTGATTTTATGGGACCTTTCCCACCATCAAAAGGAAACAAATATATACTTGTGGCAGTCGATTACTTGTCTAAATGGGCGGAGGCCGAAGCTCTTCCAACAAATGATGGAAGAGTAGTGGTAAAATTTCTGAAAAAATTATTTTCTCGTTTTGGAACACCAAAAGCTTTGATAAGTGATAGAGGTACCCATTTTTGCAATCATCAACTCGAAAAAATATTAATAAGGTATGGGGTCTATCACCGGGTCTCAACAGCATATCACCCTCAAACAAATGGGCAAGCCGAAGTGACTAACCGAGGTTTAAAACGAAAACTTGAAAAAACCGTAGGATTAAATAAAAAGGAATGGGCTGACAAATTGGATGATGCTTTATGGGCCATTCGAACTGCTTAGAAAACCACTATAGGCACAACCCCGTATAAGCTCATCTATGGAAAAAGCTGTCACTTGCCGGTAGAAATAGCTCACAGAGCCTACTGGGCAATAAAAAATGTAAACTTAGACTTAGAAACTGCGGGTAAAAATCGATTTTGTCAAATAAATGAATTAGACGAATTAAGGAACTATGCATATTCTAACTCCGAAATTTATAAAGAACGAATGAAAAATTTACATGATAAATATATTAAGTCTAATGAATTTCGGGTAGGAGATCAAGTTCTGTTGTTTAATTCACGACTTCGATTATTTCCTGGTAAACTAAAATCTAGGTGGTCAGGACCTTTTTCCGTCACCCATGTTTTTCCTCACGGTGCAGTAGAGATTAAAGCTCGAAATGGGATACCATTTAAAGTCAATGGCCAACGGCTGAAACTCTACCGAGGATCCATTGAGGATGAAGAAGAGGAGATCTCGCTTCAAACAGTTAACGAATGAAAAGCATCCACATCATACCCGACATGTTACAAACAAGCGAGTGTACATCAAAAACCGGTAAGTCTTCTAACCATTTTTCGGAAAAAGGGGCATGCACACGAGCACAAAAAAAAATTTAAATTTGCTCGGCACGAGGCCGTGTCCATTGGACACGGGGCCGTGTCGAGGCAACTGTCGGGATAAAACCCTCTTTTCATAACAGTTACCTCATTCCACACGCCCCGTTTTGCCGAAAACGCTCTGGTTCCAGGCGATTTTCCGCAGATTTTCGATCGTCACCTCCACGTTTAACAACATCAAGGTATGATTCTATCATCATTAGTAGTTAGATTAGTCACTTGCATTTAGTTAAACATCAAAAATTTGGGGAAAAATCTAGGGTTCTTCAAGTTCATCCGGATCGAACTTCAAATTTTTGATGCAATCTGTTAGTAGTAGTTTAGATTAGTATAATAGGAAGTAAATACACTTGAATTGTTGATAGATTTGTCCGATTTCTCACTAAAAACTCAAACCCTTGTTTTTGAACCGAAAAAGATGAAATTGGAATGGTAAACGGGTTGTTTTGGGAAAAACGACACTTAGGGTTTCATTTTCGGGGGAAACCGCAACTACTTGGCTAAAAATTTTCAGGTTTTCGGGACCGGGACGAAAAATGAAGTTTTTGGGTTACAGACGCCTGGACACGAGGCCGTGCCCGCTGAACACGGGGCCGTGTCCAGCCTACTGTTTGCAGTTTCTTTAAACATCTTATTGTTTCGTGCTAATTTTTGGTGTATTCTTTCAGATGGCTAAGTTCACAAGGTTCAACACAAGCGAGCTCGATGCTAGGGCAAGATACGAAATACTTCAAACAAGACCCGAGGAGAACCCCAGGCAAGCATGCACGGACCTGTTAACCATGGTGAACCGGCTGGACCGATTCAACAACATCGTTACAGGGCCACTAGCAGTTACATTGAACACTCGGCTTCGGTCGGTGCATCAATGCACCATGGAGTTCTACAGTACTTTCACCTTTACTTCGAGGTGTGACCCGTTCGACAATGAGGGGGTTGCATTTCGGTGTGGCGGGACAAAGTACTCGATCTCCATGGCACAGTTTGGATCTATAATAGGACTGTACGGGGAAAAGGAATCGGGAAATGAAGAAAATACCGGGGGATTACGAGACTTGGATGACAATGAACGTCAAGCCGCATGGGCTCAAATCCGTGAAGGAATCTACACCCCTAGCAGCACCAAGATTACTAAGCTGAGGGACCCACTCTACCGATACATTCACAGGCTCCTCACCTACTCTCTTAACCAACGTCACGACAGTAGTGGCGTTGTAGGGTTGAAAGATTTGGTTGTCCTTCACTGTATCCACAACCGGAAGCCTCTCGATGTTCCATATCTCCTGTTACGAAACATGCATCTCAATCGCCTTGCTCGAGCTCCAACACCTATCTTCTTCGGGGGGTGGGTGTACCGTCTTTTCAAGCATTTCACGAGAATTCCGAGGTCCTTTGAAAGAAGTCCATGGTCGGGACGAGTTTACTACCACATTTGCCGAGCCATGAACTTACTTTATGAGGCGGAAGACGGGACGGTGAGCTTCCAAAGAGCACAAGGCTATACATGGAATCCACAGGAGGCCCTAGTTATTCACGCACCACCTCCCCACTACCAGTACCAACCCCATGGCGATCCGGGTCAATCCTCCTCACAAGGAGGCGGTTTTCCTAACTTCCAAAGCTTACATGATCTTTTGCAGGAAAACCTCATGTGCACCAGGAACACCTACAACTTCGCCAACAACACATACCACCGGGTTGGAGCTGTTGAACGCAACATCAATGATATACAAGACGATATCAGCAGCATCCGGGAGTATATGGCGGGGCATGGGGATGGAGGTGATGATAGCGATGAAGACATGGAGTAGGAGGTTTGGAGGAACGGAAGCGGGTTGATGGCAAGCCCACAGGTTTAAGTCCCTTTTTCTATCAAATAGTTTATGGCCTGCGTGCCAAGTGTTGAACAATTTACTTTCCTTGACTACTTTTATTTTCCGTTTTATTTTTCTTTTACTTTATGCTTGAAGACAATTAACTATGATAATGTAGGATGTTTGTGTTGCTTGGTGTGGTATTAAGTGATGAAACAGGTACAAACCAAGGCTTGGGGTGCTAAACCTTAGCACTTATAGGCCCAAAATGGAGAAACCGGGGGAAGAAACCTGTTTTTCAGGCTTACAGACTGTCCACACGGGGACGTGTCCAGCCGACACGCCCCCGTGTTCACCTCCCAGACCTGCTGTTTGGTTACTGTCCTGCAAATTTTTGCCAGACACGGGGCCGTGTCTAACCAGCACGCCCCCGTGTTCGCCTTCTGTAAGTTTTCGTTACTGGTAGTTCACCACGGGGTCGTGTCCAGACTGCCAGTAACATAAATCTTTGCTTTTTAACACCACACTACACATCCAATCAACCTAAAAATTTATTTTTGGGACACATTGAGGACAATGTGTACTTTAAGTGTGGGGGGGGGGGAAGCTAAAACCTTGAAATTTGCAATTCCTATTAACAAGCCTTACACAAAACTCTATTTGAAACCGCTAATCACCCCAAATTTTTTTCAAAAACTTTTCGTTTTTTTTTACTTGTCTTGGTTTAATTTGAGAATAAAAAGTTTTAATAAGGTTATATTTTTACGAATTTACAACCGATAGCATCGTGATAACAAGAACCAACATTAGAAAATTATGAAACGACATGACAAGCTTGGTTAAAAATTTGATTATATATACTTGATCACATAAAAAAACCCATCCCCACAAAAGTGAGTTTTGAGCCTTTATCGAGCATACAAATTTACATCTTTAAGACTAAATGCTCATTTTTCGTTTCTTGTGTGAATAGCCGCTTGGTTCTTACGACTCTAGAACTTGCCACGACGATTCATTCCCGGTCCTTACCAACTTAAACCCAAGTAAGTAAATGATGGAGGCATTAGGACTAACCATTTTTTTTCTACACCATTATTTTTCAATTTTTTTTACCACCTACCCAAAATCCCCCTAGTTAACCCCTTTGAGCCTAAACCTTTCATTTCTTTACCCTAGAACCCTTTTTACCCACCAAAAACCCTTTTTATTTTCACCCTTTATTTTAGTAACAAGCTCGGTTTTTCGTGAAGACCAAAAAAAAATGATGATGAAGTTAGAAATAAACAAACAAAGCTATTAAAACAAAAAGCTTGTTTGGAGAAATACTTCAAAATAAAAAGTCAATAACACAAAGTGTTTCACGAAAACCGACGCTTTTTACGCTTTTCGCCCTTTTACTAACCACTAACCCAACCACCCACCTTTAGCCCAAGCCTAACCCTTCACCCAAAAAGCCCTCTTGATATTTACAAAGATATATAGTTAAAAAGGAGGAGGATTGATTGCTTGGCAAGCTTATGGTAGGAATAAGTTCCATGCCGCTCTCAAGTGATTCACTAAAAATACACCTTCGGCCGAGTGTTGAGTGATTTATCCCGTGAGGTATGTGAACTTGTATATAAATGAAATTTTAAAAAAGGCATGCTATGCCCAAATAAGTAATTTCTCTTATGAAACGTTCTAAATAAATCATAACGAATAGGATTGTAAATAAATAAAAATAAAACCAAAAAGATCTTGGATTCCCGACACTCTATGACAAGCCAAAAAACCTTCTCTTCTACCCATTCCATTTGGGAGTGTAAGCCACATATTAAAGAGTTTTGCTTGAGGACAAGCAAAAATTCAAGTGTGGGGGTATTTGATGTGTGTAAAATGCAACATATAAATTACATCAAATAAGGCATAAAACTAACCCTTTTTAAGTACTAATGTTGGAAAAAGAGTGTTTTTGCCTTCCTTTTGTATTTTCAGGATGAAATGAGCTCAAATTCACAAAAGAAGCAAAAAGACAGCTAAATATAACATAAATACAAGAAAAGGAACAAAAGTGGATTGCCCGACCCCTCAACAGCATCCTCCCAAGCAGAAAAGAGAAGTCAGAAGACTGAACACGCCCCGTGCTCAGCCAGCACGGGGCCGTGCCCAAGAAGCAGCAGAAAAGACAAACCTATAGAAGCTTCTATTGCCCACCACGGGGCCGTGTCCAGTGAGCACGGGGGTGTGGCGAAAGTACAGCAGTCGCATTAATTGTAATTGCGAATTACAATTAATGAAGAGAGATAGTGTCAGACGGGCACAGGGGCATGTCCGGCGGACACGGGGCCGTGCCCAGCCTTCTGTTCAGCCTATAAATAGGAGTGCTTGGTTTCATTTCAACTCATCCCTTGGCACACCACCTCTCTCACACTTCATCCACCACCCACCACCACCATAACACCATCATCCACCACCATCATCCATTGTCCATCATAGAGTGTGTGAGTCGTCTCGGGATCCAAGATTGATCGTAAGAGTTCTTGACAATCAAGGCCATGTTTGCCTAAGTCTCTTACATCACTTGGTGAAGACAAGTGTTTAGTATAATACTTTTTATTTTTAATATTTTGCACTTTTTATTTGGTTTTGTATTAATGACTTTAATAACTAGTTACTTATGTTGAAGGTGATCTTTCCTTATCGTTTGTCCGTGGTGTCTTGGCATTATTTTACTGTCTATATAAAATAAAAGATTTTCACCATTCATATCTCCACGGTCTATATGGAGGTATGTTGGCTACCTGGTCGGGGGTTAAGGGAACGGTTTGGTAAGGGTCTTGCCCTTGTTCAGCGTTTAGAGGTCCTGCAAGGGACCTGGGTCAAATTTAGTAGGATCTCCTTCAATGCCCATAGGTATTGGATGGCGGGGATCCAAACTCTTTGACCCCCTCATAAGTTAACTACTATTAATACTATAACCCGGCTATTTAGGACTGTATCCCTGCTGACTCGGACTACTTAGTCGAGGGTAACGTCACCGCCAAAAGCGGGGCCTACCATAATTTGCATTAATAACTTAATTCATTATCTTTCAATAATCCGACCCTTTAGGATTGTATCCTTGCTGACTCAAACTACTGGGTTGAGGATAACGTCGCCTTCAAAAGAGGGGCCTACTACAATAACTAAGATAATCTCTTAAACAAGTGCAAAAGTGCGAAAATAATCAAAGGTTATACTAATACACGAGTCGGATCCAAGTGATTCATCTTGTCTATCTGTTTTTATTTTTATTTTATTTTTCAGCATTTAGTTAGTTTTTATTTTCTTAGTTTAAAAAAAACCTTTTCTAACTTTTTGATTTGATTAGACGTTGAGGATAAACCGGTACTAAAAGCTCTTGTGTCCTTGGACGACCTCGGTATCTTACCAACACTATACTACATCCACGATGGGTGCACTTGCCCATATGTGTGTTTAGTGTTAGTAAATATCGTGTTTTATAAATTTAAAACTTGGCTAAAAGTGTAAAAAAAGGGCTTTAATATATATCTAAGTTATATTACACTACACACGCATCAGACATCATTGTGGCGTTCATCATGGTCAATGCATTCTCTCGTTCAGAATTTGTTTTTTGAAGACCAGTTACTGTCCTGTTCAATACATCATAAGATTCTTTCACATAGTTAAGGTTGAACAATAGTTGCTCTTTCTTCATCTCATACTCTGCCAGCTTCTCGTCCTTTGTTGCACACTCCTTGCATGGTTCTAGACACTTCATACAAGGCTTGATAATCTCCACAATCTTTTCTTCTTCGATTATTTTCAATTTCAACAACTTTCTCAGCTTCAATCACCTTTTCTGCTTCACCTACCTGCTCAGTCTCAACAACCTTCTCAGCAACACTTTCAGACTTCATTTCTTTTTGTTCTTTTGCAGCCCGTTTCTCCTTCAGTTTCTCTAATCGATCTGCAAAATAAAAATGAAAACTTTCATGAGAGAGATGAGATTTTGCAACATTAATATGTTTCTCTTCTTCATCATCACTGCTGTCATCAGTTGGAGATTGATCAAATTCTACTGATTTGTCAGAACAGTCATCCGAAGAACCAGAATCAGATGGTTTTGATCAAAGACAACTTCTCTTTCTGAACTTTCATCACTTTGTAAACTTTCATCTGAACTCTGTGAGTATTCTTTTGATGAAACAGATTTTTCATCTTCATTCTTCACACTAACACCAATTGATTTCATCCACTCTGTGAACATATCTGGTTCTTTCACAATCTTGGCAATGAAAGCTTTGAACTCTCCTTTCTCATCTGTAAACATATCCCAGCTAAATCCTTCTGGTAGCCTTTCATCATCCTGAAAGTTCCAGTTAAAGCTTTCTTGATTTCCCAAACATGCTCTCTTTGAATCCTCAATCACTTTTCTACCATGAGCCACTTGTGGTTCTTGCTATTGCTGTTGACCGACTTGTTAGTATATGGCTTTCCGGTAGTAGTCATCTTTTCTAAACGGATTTTTTGCATCATTCGCTTCTCTATTCTTGCATTCCCGTTTGAAATGGCCTTTCTCCCTGCATTTAAAACAAGTAACTTTAGATTTATCAAAACCTAAAGTAGAAACATGTGCATCAAGAAAATCATTTCTCCCAGTAATCAACTTAAACTTTTCTCCTCTCCTAAGGACACTAGCAAGACACCATTTGATGTCCATTAGTTCCATCTCTTCAGCGTCTATCTGATCGTAATCCTCCTTTGTTAGCATAGGATTCCCGATCCGCCCTGCAACCAATCCTTCATACGATAGTAGCACGGAACCAAGTAATGCCATGTGATCTTTTGCAACCTCTTCAGAAAAGCTTTGTCCATCTGGAAGATTCAATGCAATGTTGCATTGTATCACACAACCATTTCCAATTTTTGAACTTTGATGCTGAAAACTTGATGTTGTTTCTTTTGGATTAATACTCGGATATGAAGAGAAACCACTGCTTTTGTTTGAACTTTGATCAACTTTTTCAGATGAGTCACCAGCACTAAAAGCAGTTTGTATCTTTGGGCTTCTTTCAGCTTCTGGAACACTACCTTTGTAGTACATTTTCACATCTTGTTGACCACTCGGATTGGTCATCCTAGCAATCTTTAGCTATTCCAGATCTTGACCTTCAATTTTCTCAATGAACTGAGAAATTGTTAACCCATCATAAACTCCAGTGTTTTTCAAGATCATCAAGTAAGTTCCCCACTCTTTTTGCGGTAACGCATCAGCTAGCTTGTCTACCCACTCTTCACGATCTTTGGTTATGCTCAACATTGACATGGATCGAACTAAGTGGCAGTATCTTTCGATAAGCTTCTTTGTATCTTCTCCGGGCAAACTGGTAAAAAGATCAAATTCTTTCTTAAGTAGTGCCTTATTGCTTTTAATCATATGTTCAGTACCCTCAAACTTGACTCTAAGAGCATCCCAAATTGACTTTGAAGTCTTGTCATGTTGAAGCAGTACAAAGATGTCTTCTTTGATGGCTTGCTGAAGTAGACTGATCATCATCTTTTCAGCTCTATACATTTCACGTTCTTTGTCATTGAATTCTGAGATTTCTTTTATAACTTCCAGCTCAGTCCGTGGTGGAACATACCTCTTCAAAATACATTCCCCTGATCTTAGATGATTAGCTTATACCCAGTTTTCGAAACGATCTTTCCATCCGTAATATTCCTCAATGCTCATTAGCTTCGGGGGTTTTTGAGTAGTTCCCGTTTCGTTTTCCAGATTCATGTTTTGAGCAATCGAAGCCGGAGTAACTGAAGATGTGGCGAACGCATTGTAAAAATCATCACCCATGATGAAAATCAGATTCAAGCGAAATAATCCAAATCAGGTTCAAGCGGAATACCTGCAAACAGGACAACCTTCAAGCGAAATCAGTAAGTTCAAGCAAAATCCCAGATTTCGCTTGAATTTCAAGCGGAATAAGAGTGAAATCTCGAGCGGAATCAGGTTTTAAGAAATATCGCAGATTTCGCTTGAAATACTTTCAAGTGGAATAGGATGATTGAAGCTGAATCACAGGTCTTTCAAGCGAAATAGCAGATTTCGCTTGAAATTTTCAAGCAAAACAATCAACTTCGAGCGGGATCACTAGATGGTCCGTTCAAGCGGAACCACTTCGAACATCAATTTTACCCATTTTTAGTCCGAATTTTAGCATGAAACTTTCAAGGATTTGTTAGTTTGTAGTTTTAAACAGTCCGTGAAAATTTGAACTGATTTTAACCGTGAAATCTTGAAATTTTGAAAGAAGATGTAGAAAAATAGAGATTTTCAAGCTGAATCGTATAGAACTCCTCCTATTGAGCTCTAATACCAGTTGTAGGATCGTGTGTTTGACCCGAATGAGTCGTTCAGAGGAGTTTTACTTTGTTTAAGAGGCGGAAACTAAGAAACAAAGATAGAAACAGCTAGATCTTCACTTTAAACACTGATTTGATTAATCTGACAGCAAATACAATCAAATCTCACACCGGCAGCACTTCGGTATGGAATTCAAGAACGTTACAACTGATCTCGCTTGAACATGTATTTATACTGTTCATGATTTCGCTTGAAAGTAACAGAAGCAGTTCAAGCGGAATCAGTATCTTGTGATTTGGCTTGAAATATGCACATGCAGTTTCGAGCGGAATCATTAGTTCAAGCGGAATCACCTTCTAAACAACCTAAAACTTGATATTTTCTCGTACAACATGCCCTGATCTATACTATCTAGACTAAGACTCGATACAAGACGAATTCGACAGATGTATGCACTAACAAAAAGATGGTTTCATACTCTACCCTCCGCATCAATCTTTACATGGGCCGACATGCAACAAATATTCTTGGATGAATATTACACCTCTCAAAAGACTAATGATGCAAGGAGAGGATTGAGAAGCTTCCAACAACACTCGGGGGAGATGTTTCATGAAGCCTTCGAAAGGTTTAATATGATGTTACGGAATTGCCCTCATCATGAGATCCAATTATGGGAGTTGTTGAACGCGTTTCACGAGGGGTTGAGTTCGGAGGATGCACGGGATTTGATGTCGATCACTAATGGCACATTCGGTACAAATTATGAACATGTTGATTGGGCATTTTTTGAGCAAATGGTGGTGAATTCCAAGAGGAAGGCTCCATCTTCAAGGCGGGCGAGGCATATGACACAAAGGCCACAAGTGCATGGAGTAGAGAGTGGCAATGCTCAAACCACAAACCAAGTCTACAATGTGTGCACTAATTGCAATGAAATAGGCCACATGGCGGAAGTTTGTGTAGCGGGGGTGGTTGATGAACAAGTAGAGGAAGTGAATGCAATTCAAGGGGTGGTCGAAATTTCAATATGAACTCCAACACATACCACCCGGGGTTACGAAATCATCCTAATTTCCGTTATGGGAATGCGGCGAACCAAGCTAACCCAAACTTTCAAGGAGCTCAAGGTAACTTTGCACCTCGTCAACAATACAATCAAGGCAATTATCGGGGTGGAAACAATTATGGCTACCAAGGACAATTTCAACAAACGGGTCAAGGTGGTTCGGGTCAAAACTCATCAAGTGGGAATGAAGTCATAGATATGCTTCGGGCTATGCAACAAGATATGCAAAAACGGAATCAACTTGATGAAGTTCGAATGCAAAAGGATGAGGTTCGTGACAAGAGCATTCAATCACTAACGACCCAAATGGGTCAATTGGCGACCAACGTGGCGGAGTTGAAGAAAAACAAAGGTCAACTTCCTAGCGACACCAAGGTAAACCCTACACATGGTTCGTCATGAGGTAATAATAGTCATGTTAGTGTATTGAGAAGTGGTAAAGAGTTTAAAGCCAATTTGTTACCGGAATTGGTTGAGGGGGTAGTTGAGGATGTCACGGGTAATGAAAATGACGATGATGAAGTTACACCGGTTAAACCTAAAGAATCAAATCTTAAAAAACCGGGGTTGGG
The DNA here is from genome assembly GCF_002127325.2 of Helianthus annuus. Classification (NCBI taxonomy): domain Eukaryota; kingdom Viridiplantae; phylum Streptophyta; class Magnoliopsida; order Asterales; family Asteraceae; genus Helianthus; species Helianthus annuus. Next base: position 51,169,174 of record NC_035449.2, on the reverse strand, counting down.
TGAAAATGAAAAAAGTGAAAAAGATGAGGGTGAACCGAGTCAAGTCCCGTTTCCATCGGCTTTACTTGACCCGGGGAAGAAAAATTTTATCGCATCAAGAGGTCCCCAAAAAGAAGAGTTGTGGGACATGTTTAAACAAGTCAAAATCAATCTTCCACTACTTGATGCAATAAAACAAGTACCCGCTTATGCAAAAATTTTAAAAGAATTATGCACATAAAAAAGGCAACAAAAGAAGAAAATTCCTAAGCGGGTGGATTTAACCGGGCAAGTAAGTGCGGTTTTGAATGGGGAGCTTCCTCCTAAGCTCCAAGATCCGGGTACGCCATTAATAAATATACAAGTTGGTAATTTTAAAATGGCAAAGGCATTACTAGATCTTGGAGCCGGGGTGAGCATTTTACCGGGAGGCTTATATGACCAATACGACTTTGGTCCATTAGCAAGAGTGGAGACAACGGTTGTTTTGGCCGATTTGTCTCATAAGTTACCCCGTGGATGGTTCAAAACGTGATTGTGAAAATTGATGAGTTCTATTACCCGGTTGACTTTTTAGTCTTGGACTACTCATCCGCGGACCCAAAACAACAACAAAATGTTATTTTGGGTCGGCCATTTTTGAGCACCGCGCATGCTGTGATCGATTGTAGATTTGGTACAGTCGATATGACTTTTGGAAACCGGAAAATGCGTTTGAATGTTTTTACTAACAATTCTAATGCTATTGGTGTTGATGAGTGTTTCATGGCAAATTTAGTCGACGGATGCAACCCGCACGAGTACGAGGAGGATGGCATAGATGTTTGTTTGTGTGATTTTTCTGAACAGGTACATGCTTGTGCATTACGGGTTGAAGAGGAAAAACAGGATGATATGGCCTTGAAGGAAGGTCGACCGCCATGGACTCACCAATTTGAAGGCTTGCCGGTGGAAATAAATTCTGGTACTAGGCCGTCATTAGAAGAACCACCAAAGTTGGAGCTCAAGGACTTGCCAAGCCATTTGAAGTACGCTTATTTAGGGTATAATGACACTTTACCGGTCATTATTGCATCTAATTTAGAGATGGCGCAAGAGCAAGCATTGTTGGAAGTTTTGAAAGCAAACAAAGGAGCTATTGGATGGACGATTTCCGATCTCAAAGGAATTAGTCCATCAATCGTCATGCACAAGATAATCACCACCAAAGATGCAAAACCGACACGAGAAGCTTAAAGGCGATTGAATCCGAACCTAAGGGAGGTAATAAAGAAAGAGGTAATTAAATGGTTGGATGCGGGAATTATCTATCCGATTTCGGATAGTGCTTGGGTGAGTCCCACCCAAGTTGTGCCTAAGAAGGCCGGCATTCAAGTAGTCAAGGATGAAAATGGTGAACAAATTTCCACCCGACCGGTCACCGGGTGGCGTGTGTGTATTGACTACCGAAAATTGAATGTCGCCACTTCTAAGGACCATTTCCCGCTACCTTTCATTGACCAAATTATTGAAAAATTATCGGGTCAAAAATATTACGGCTTTTTGGACGGGTATTTGGGTTACAATCAAATAGCAATACACCCGGATGACCAACACAAGACCACCTTCACTTGTCCATATGGTACCTTTGCCTTTCGGCGAATGCCATTTGGCTTGTGCAATGCACCGGCAACTTTCCAACGATGTATGATGAGTATTTTCTTGGACATGGTTGGAGAGTTGCTTGAAGTGTTTATGGATGAATTTTCAATTTTCGGCACTAGTTTTGAATCTTGTCTCAACGAATTACAAAAAGTTTTGAAAAGATGTGTTGAGAAAAATTTAGTGCTTAGTTGGGAGAAAAGTCATTTTATGGTGCAAGAGGGAATTGTGCTAGGCCATGTGATTTCGGAAAGGGGAATGGAGGTGGATAAGGCAAAAATAAGGGTAATTTCATCTTTGCCACCACCGAAAAATGTTAAGGGTGTAAGGTCATTCTTGGGACACGCGGGTTTTTATAGACGTTTCATTAAAGGTTTTAGTGTTATCACAAAGCCTTTATGTAATTTGTTGTTAAAAGATGTTCCATTTGACTTTACTGACGAATGTTTGCAAGCATTTACTGTTTTGAAGGAACATTTGGTCAAAGCTCCCATCTTGCAACCGCCGGATTGGTCAAAGCCATTCGAGATCATGTGTGACGCAAGCGACACTACAATTGGTGCAGTTTTGGGTCAACGAGTTGATAGGAAGCCGGTGGTAATTTATTATGCAAGCAAGACTTTATCCGAAGCGCAACTGAATTACACCACAACCGAGAAGGAGTTACTAGCGGTGGTGTATACTTTGGATAAGTTTCGCTCGTATATTTGGGGGAGCAAAGTGGTGGTATATTCGGATCATAGTGCGGTCCGATATTTATGGAGAAAAAAGATGCCAAGCCTCGTTTAATCCGGTGGGTATTGTTGTTACAAGAGTTTGATTTAGAGATCCGAGACAAAAAAAGGGAGTGAGAACGTAGTAGCGGATCACTTGTCTCGGATCCCGGTGGATGGAATTGACCATGTAAGTGAAATAAACGAAAGGTTTCCCGACGAGGAACTCTTAGCCGTTTCCACCTTTGTTGCATCGTGGTATGCTCATTATGTAAACTACCTAGCCACGGATGCCATCCCAAATCATTGGACCAAAAAGCGAAGACAACAATTTAAGGTCCAAGTCAAGCAATACATTTGGGATGAACCGGACCTTTTCAAGATCGGGCCGGATCATGTTATTCGGAGGTGTGTGCCTGAAACAAAAGTGTTGGAAATTTTGACTCATGCCCACTCATCCGCATGTGGAGGTCACTTTAGCGGGCATAAAATGGGTCATCGGGTTCTCTCATGTGGGTTTTATTGGCCCACTATTTTCAAGGATGCGTGTGAGTTCGCAAGAAACTGTGTAAATTGCCAAAGGATGGGAAGCATTTCCAAGAGGGATGAGATGCCATTGCAACCAATTTTGGTTGTAGAAGTGTTTGACGTATGGGGCATTGACTTCATGGGTCCCTTTCCAAATTCCAACGGGTTTTTATACATTTTGGTGGCAGTGGATTACGTATCTAAGTGGATTGAGGCTATTGCAACGAGAATAAACGACCACTCAGTTGTTTGTAAATTTGTTCAATCCAACATCTTCTCCCGTTTTGGTATTCCGAGGGTCATTATCAGTGACGGAGGATCACATTTCAAGAACTTTAACTTCGGAAAACTGTTGAAGCGATATAGTGTGAATCACCGGATTGCCACACCTTACCATCCGCAAACGAGTGGACAAGTTGAAGTGTCCAACCGTCAAATAAAAGAAATTCTCATGAAGACGGTAAGAACGGATAGGAAGGATTGGTCGAGCAAGTTGGACGATGCATTGTGGGCATACCGAACGGCCTACAAAACTCCAATCGGCACAACACCTTACCGGATGGTGTACGGAAAGGGTTGTCACTTACCGATGGAGTTAGCGCATCGGGCATATTGGGCAATCAAGACGGTAAATGCAGATTATAATGAAGCGGGAAAGATAAGAAAGTTGCAATTGACTGAAATCGAAGAACTTAGAGACGAGGCATATGAGTGTGCATCGGCTTACAAAGATAAGCTCAAGAAAGTACACGATGCAAAATTGAGGAAGAAAACATTTTAAGTGGGTCAAAAGGTTTGGTTGTACAACTCAAGACTCAAGATGTTTGCGGGCAAGCTTAAAAGCAAATGGATGGGCCCATATGTCGTTCGGTGAGTTGGGAGGTTTGGTTATGTAGATATCCAAGATGAGCAAACGAACAAACAACAAACGGTGAATGGACATCGCTTGAAGCCATACTTGGAGGGGAACGACATAAACAACTTGGAACTTGACAAAATGAGCTACATTCTACGCCCGGTCGATGAAGAACAACCATAAAAGGCCTAGGTTTGGTAGTGTAAATAGCTAGCATTTTATTTTATTCGTTTTGTATAGTTTGCACAATTGTCGTATTTGCTTGAAGTCCGTGTTTGAAACAAGTGTGGGGATATTAGGGTCACGAATTGCTCTAACATTGTGTTGAGGACAACACGGGACTTTTGAGGGGGTAGGGTAATTTTTACATGTTTTTGAAAAATTTTAAAAACACAAAAAAACTGAAAAAAAATTGAAAAAAATATAAAAAAAGACACTTAAAATTGGAGTTTTTGGCGATGCAAAAAGGCCCAGAGGCCACCGTAATTTACGGTATGTACCGTAATTTACGGTGGAAAGTGAAAAAGTTGGGGCTTTACGGTAAAACGCTACTGAATTACGGTGGGATTTTTGTGCCAGCATCCACCGTAATTTACGGTGGACCTGGCGAGTTGAGGGGTCGATACGGGTGCTGCAGTTACATAAAAAAAAATTAATCAGTCACGTGAATTAACCCCATCCACTCGTTTCCTTTCACTTTTCTCCTCCATTCATTCTCATCTATCACTTTCAAGTTCCCCACAAAATCTCCAAACTCCATAACCTTCCAAGCTTCATATCTCCTTCAATTCTTAGCCAAATCAAGTGAAATTTAGGTCTATCTTGACTAATTTTTCACGTACTTGCTGATTTTGCCAAGAGATTTGCGAGAAAACGAAGTTTTCTGGTCCAAATCACAAACCCTAGGTCCGAAAATTTTGGGGGTTTTTGAAGTTCTTGCTTCACTTGTGTTTCTAGCATCTTCAAACAAAGGTATGGAAGTTTATTTGCTATGTTTTGATGATACATTGTGAAAAAGAAGGTTATTAGTATTACTTGTTCATACCCACTTGCTTGTTCTTAGGTTTTGTCATGAAAATGGTTACTTGAACATGGTTATGGTTTGTAGATGTAGGTTTGATGATTAAAGTAGTGAACTTTTGGGAATCTCTACATTGTAGAGACAACATGCCCAATTTTGAGAAAATAATTATAAAATTTTTGGTTCACTAACATCTACAACCATAGTAACAAGCAAGTGTGGGGATGTCTTGGAGAGAAGGGACTAACTTTTTGTGTTTGGTTGTGTTGTTTGCTTTGCTATGTGTGTAGGAAAATGGTACGAACGAAGGAAAGAGCGGGAGCTAGTTTATCCTCTTCGTCTAAAGGCAAAGGAAAAGAGCCGGAAGTACAACCAAAGAAGAGGCAATACTTGGGTAGAGTTAGTGAGAGTGAAAGCGAGGATGAAGAGATGGTAGAGTTGGATCCGGCTAACAAGCCAAGATGGGAGTCGGGTCCATTGGATGAACAACCGGATGAATGGCAGCCAACATTATTCCATGATAGTATGAACCGATTGAAAAATAAGGCAGCTGCATTCATCTGTGAAAGGGAGGTGAGAGAGGTTGAATTTGGCCCATTCAACGTGTTTGCCCAATTCCGCGCTCTAGGATGGGAGGCGGCTCTCAATTGTTATGATAAGGATAGCAAGAATTTATTCATGGATGAAATTCAAGAATGGATGGCAACCCTCAAGTGCAACACATACGATAGGCCGTCACAAATAACGTTAACGGGTGAGGTGAATGGGATTAAGGTAGAGATGTCTTTTGATACACTCCGAAAGTTGGCAAGGTACGACAGTCTACCGGCTCGTGACTACATGATTCCTAGCCTTGATGACCTTTTGATAAAACCGGAGAAGCATCCTCATTGGAATGATATGTTAGCGGCGTTGTTCTTGCCCGGTACTTATAGTGGAGTCTTGTACTGGAAGAATTTGAAAATTGAATCGAAGTTGTTGTTAGCGATTTGCAATTTAAATGTCATTCCGCGAAGAGGAGATAAGGAGCAAGTGAGGTACCCGAAAGTACCCGTTCTCTATTCGTTACTCAATGGGTCTCCGCGTTTTCCAATCCGATATTTGATTATGAACCATATCTGGATTTGCCGAAACAAGTTGGGGAGAGATATTGTCCCGTATTGCCGGATTATCACGGGATTGATGAAGCAATTTAAGGTAATTACGTCAGAGGAGAGGACACCCGAAAAGGCATCAGCCTTTTACTTTACAAAAGATGGGTATCGGGTGGACCTACACCCAATCGGAAAGGTATCATAAACTCAAGTCGGAGGGTTAGCGATGGCGAGCACTGAAAGTTGATGCAAGAGCTCTTCTACCGGGAGAGGACGAACCGGAAAGTGATGCGGAACCTCCAAGTGGTGATGAGGATTATGTGGATGAACCTCATGGTGGTGAGAATGTGAATGTGGGCCAAGGGGGCCTAGGTGGAGGATATGGTGGTGCCTTCTATGATTACACGGAGCGTTCCTATGAGCCGAATTGGGCTTATGACGGCACGATGCAAGAAGTTATCGAGAACCAACGTCCTCCGGCACCCATTTTTGAATCATGGTCGGGTTCGGAGCGCACGTTATTTGATCAACAAACGATGATGAGTGCTAGTATGGAGCGATCTTTGAAGCATAACTTCGATCGTCAAGAAGCATGGAATCGTGCACACGCTTACACCCATGAGCTAGAGATGAACAACCAGTATGAAGATGACCAAGCAAGAAGGATGCATGTGGATTGGCATGTCGGGCGGCCCGTGGTTGTTCATCCACCTCCGATGGATTATGCGTCTTTACCACCCTACGATGGTAGTGTATCATATCCAACCCCGCCGCTCCATCATTCACAATGGTTAGACCCGCGTCAACAACAAGGAGCATCCCAACAAAGTGGAAGAGATGATGTCTTCCATTTTCGGACCGCCTCAACCACGCTACTATTAGTCAGATCGTGCTCTTTCTTGTACATTTTGTGAATATTTGTTTGGTTTATTATGTTTATGGTCGGGTGGTTGGGTGGTGTTAGTTTGTTAGTTGTTTGGTTTTGTGTCGGGTTTGTGCGAGTTGGTGGTGTTATGTCTTTAAAAAAAATATAAAATGAAAAATACCAAAAAAAAATTTATGGTTTGAGTGTTGAACTTTTGGTTGGTGTTGAACATTTTTAGCGATCAAAGCCTCTCAAAACCATACATTGGGGTCAATGTATCCCAAGTGTGGGGATGAGGGGAATTTTTGAGATTTTTGAAAAATTTTAAATCAAGCGAAATAATGTGAAAATTTGAAACAACTTGGATTAACCCCGAATGATGCACCGACAACCCTTAATTACCTTTGTTCTTGGTGAGAGTTGAAGCCACACGTGTATATAAATAATGCTTGTCTTTGATGAGAGTGGCAACGGGTGGGGGTGCATTAGAACTTGTGCCTTGATACGGTTTGAGTCCTTAGTTGGACGTGAATGCGAAAAGGATAAGGGCATTTAGGTAGCCTCGTCGTTGGTGTGTGCGAGAGGGGCGGGGGTTTGGACATTTAGTTGCCCATTTTGTGCCTTAAAGCCTATCGTTTGTTGCCTCTTAGCTAGTTCCTAAAAGTTACCCAACTTAATCCGGCCTTATAGTGTTAGTAGTAGTTGTAGTATTTTGTAGATACTTTTGATGTTATGATGTGTTTGCTTTGATTGAAAAAAAAATGGATAAAGCAAAAGAAAAAGAAAAAGATTGATGTTGCATTGTCTTGTACATAGTAGTTAAGTTTGGTATTTGTAGTTTGTTTCAGTTGTGTAATAAAAGACCAGGTAAAGTTTTCGCCACTTCATATATATTCCATTTCCTACCCATTCGCCTAGCGTTGTTATAACCTTCAAGCCCCTTTGATTTGCATTCATATTTGACACTTAGAGGAGGAGGACCGATTTAGGTACAAGCTTATAGTTGTGACCCACTCGTTTGCCTTTTTGTGTGTCTAGCTTATAGTTGCTAGTGCTTACTTGTTGCCGAGAGGAGAGACATAGCGTGGGGTGCGTTATTTTGGGTGTTAAGAAAAGGGATAGTAAAAGGATTGCATGTTTGCGCTTGATTTATGTTGATCGCTTGTTTTAAAAATGGTTTGATGAGTTGCTTGGGACAAGCAACGGTTAAGTGTGGGGATGTGACGGGTGGTCCATGGGACAACCCTTAGTGATGTTAAAAGACGAGTTTATCCCTCACTTGATCATGTAATTATGTTGAATTAGATAACTACGGTTGCTAATGTTTTAGGTGCAGTTCGGGAGCTTAAAAGGGATAAAATGCTGCTTTGGACGAGTTGGAGATGAACGGGTCGTGCACGGAATGAAAGAAGAAACAAAACCCAAGAATCAGGGCTTCACCTTAAATTACGGTGGCCATCGTAATTTACGGTGGCCCTGAAACCTGCATTCTTCCACCGTACCACAGTCTCAAACCACTGTAAACAACTTGATGTTCACCGTAATTTACGGTGGTGACCGTAAATTACGGTGGAGGCGACGAACAATTTCGTAACTGCTTCATGAAAACCGTTTTTGGGGTGTCTTTTCACATATCTGATGATTGGACGTTTTCTCTGAACATTGGGGGCGATTTTGGCTGATTATTGTTGGTTCCAAACATTACAAAACATTTAGTTTGTGTTTTTTGATTCCGAAGAACTTGAACTTTGATGTTATGATGATCAACCGAACCATGTCTGGCTAAACTTGTGGTGATCATCTTAGGTGAAGGTTTCTCTAAAACTCTTGTGTGTTTGTTTCTTTATTTCTAGAATGATAACATTGTGTTTGCTTTGATTATCATGGTGTATGAGTAATTGATTATAGTTTATTAATTGGTATTGCAATTCTAGTCAAATTCGTACATTCTTGGTGCCGTTGGCAATCGAGATATCACGGGAAGGGTTAGGGTTGGATATTGATTGATTGATCATCGGGAAACAACCTCGCATTCATATAATCCGAGTACTTTGTTCCCTTTTATCACAACAATTGTTTATACACGAGTTATGTGTATGTAACTCTTTCTAGTTGGAATTTAGCACAAGTGTTTAAAGAAACTGAATCCTAAGATGGTCATTGTTCTCATATTTTGAATTAAAAATCCAATCTTGATTAGTAAGTAATTGATAATTTAGTTTTCTAAAACAAACAATCCAAATAATTGATCTTTAATTTCTGCAAAGTAGATTAATTGTAGTTAAATCACAAAGCTATAACATAAACACATTTTCCACATGCTCCCTGAGTTCGATACCCAGTTACCACTATCTACTAGTTGTAATTTGGATTAAATTTGCGTGTACCAAGACAAGCACGTCAACTACCAAGAATCCGTGAGTAAACAGTGGTCTTCAACGATCAATCCAGAACTGATCGGATCCCTAGAACGCAGCGGACAGCAGAACAATGAACCCCAAGAGCACCTAGTGCTCTGATACCATGTCAAGAACACGATATAAAAAACAAACTGATGTTAGTCGGCACATATTGCCGCAATGAACAAGCTAATAGGTTGCCTTATACGATTACAAGTATCAGATTCTGCAGATATGTAAGATGATCTACTGTAAACAAGAAGAGGGCAGGCCAATCAGCTCTCGAATAAACAGGGGTGACACCCTAGACTGGTGCTGATGTCTGAACAAAAAGGAAGCAGCGATCCCTAAAAGAGAGATGACCGATAGTGTTGTTTTTGTGTGTGTCTCCCAAGGCCAGCGCCTTCTTTATTTAAAGGAAAAGGGTTGTAGCCCTACTCGAATAGAAGAGGCCCAAAGACAGCCCAACAAGACCATAAGCAGCAGCAGCAACGGATATATGAAACACAAAAGGAAAAGGTTATAATAAATGGAAACATATTGAATTGATAATATTGACCAAATATTTGAATTGATAATATTGACCAAATATATAATTCAACATGTCCTTAGCATGAAGAGTTTTTCAAAAAAAAAAAAAAAGTTGATTTTTCACCTTGATGCCCCATACTTTTCATCTTTTTGCAAGTTTTTCGTTTTACGTTCCGTTCTATATTTTCCAAGTTAGCACGCCGCAACGTACGTGTGGGGTTCGACGGTTTTTCGTCATTTTTTCCCGTTTGACAGGTCCGTCGCAACACGTCTATTTTTCCATGTTTGGCAAGTTCGTCGCAACGTGCGGGTCCTAGACCATCTTAGTTATTTTTTTCTATGTTTTACGTTTCAGTCTAATTTCTTCACATTAACACGCCGCAACGGGCGTACGTGGTTCAAAGATTTTACTTTGCTTTCCGTTCGGTTTTAGTTTTTTTCTTTTTAATTTATTTTGTTTTTACGAGCTTTTCTGGTGTTGATGGTCACCGACAATCGTGTAGCAATAATGCAATTTGACATGGTTTTACGCCCACACCGCAACGCAAGGATGGTTTAATACTAGTTATAGTTTAATTAATAGGTAGGCATCATAGTATCATAATAATCATAATAAGAATATATACTAGATGGGGATCCATATTAAATATAGAAAGTTGAAGTCACGTGTGTGTGTCTCAAGTGGCAAATGGAGATGAAGAGGTCATGCATATAGTGGGATCATGTTAGTAATTTTCAAATAAGATGTATTGTGATAGAATAAAAAGGAAACGGGCTATGGTTTAAAAAAACATATATAAAAAAATGTGTCAAACTATTCAATGGGTCGATCTATTTATTAAAGCTGGATAATTTAATCTACAGAGACTTCTTGGTATAATTTTGGTCTTAGCCCAGTCCGAGGGTTAAAAGCCCGATCCACACTCTAAAGACGTTTAAATCGTTTGATTTTTAAATGGTATTTATGGATGAAGATCTCTTGGGCCATTAATGTTATTAAACAACAAAAGTCAGGCCCATGTTTTAATCTCTTCATCGCTCAAGTACAATTTCCCTGCCCTCGTTTGAAAAGGTCCATTTCGCTTTATCATACGGGATTCGTGTTTAATCTAGTGGGCCGTGATCTAAAAGTCTATTGAAAGGACGGTGTTTGAAATTTAGCAATTTTTCGTGAGTTCGTTAATCGTGATAAAATGGCAACCAACCTGTGAGCTTGGTCAAAGAACGCAAACCCTCCACAACAAAGTCATTCTTCGACATAGGCTCAGATGTGTTTAGGACTTCCATTATCAGATAATCCTCCTCCATAAAACCCAAAGATGTATTCTGGAAATTGTGGTGGCATCAGTAGTGCAACACCGCAAAGTAAACATAAAATGGCAAGAAATTTGTATGGTTGGATTCCAGATTCAAATGCGGACAATACTTATACGCAAAAGGGTTTAGCACCATCTTGGTTTCAGCCTCTTATACCGTCAAATAACCTTCCACCACCAAAAATCAATCATTGGGCTAAACCTTCTGTCAGTTGTGATCGGACTGTAAAATCGAGAAAGGACAGTCAAACAAGAACTGTGTTCTATGCCGAAATTGTCAAGAATGTCAGTGATGGTGAATCCTCGGGAAAAGATGATAGTTCCAGACATAGCGGTAGTTCGGATGAAGATGCTACAAGTTCAAGCGAGGATGGATCCGAAGGTCCATCGAGGGATGTTGTTGTTTTTGAGGCAGATGGGTTAATGTCTGAAGATGAATCCAGACAGGTAAGTATCCATAACTCTATCTGTACTAAGTATGTTAAATGTGATAAATGTTCTGAGTTAGGTGTTAAATTGTCTGAATTAGAAAGTAAATTTGACTTGACATTTATCCACAATAAAAAAAACTGATCGTGGATCTCTTAAAAGGCACAAATGCTAATATGGTTCTTAAAAATCATGAAAAAGAATTTAAAACCATAATTGAAACTTTAAAGAAAGATCTTTCCGAGCTAAAGAAAACTGTTTCAAGAAAACAAACTGCAATTAACAATTACATTAGCATGATCGAGGAAACAAAAAAGGAATTGGCATGTGCTAAGTGTGAAAATGAGGCGATCCAGCTTAAATTGGATAGCTATTCCAACTGTCGGAATGTGTTGGATCACATCATTAACATACAAAAGGAGAAAAGGGATGCCAAGTGCATTGGGTACCAAAAGTGTCCTCCGCCAATCAGACACAATTATACCAAGATGCCTGATAAGGAGGATATGCCTCATTTTGAGCCATCAGTCCCATTGAACTTTGAGGAATCCACAGATGGGCTCGGATACAAAAAGGAAATATCTTCCAATCAAGCTTAATCAGCTGACGTCAAGGATTCAGCATCCATACAAAATCAGGATCCTCCAGTCATTGTTGAGGATTGTGATAGTTCGAATGATGAGTCGAATGAGGACGGACATAAGCAGTCAAACACGGCGACAAAAGAGACAAATATACCTCTCGAGAATCACATTCTATGTGATCCTCCAGCAAAACCGTGTGTGACTGCTCTTGTCAAGAGTGTTGAAGCTCATGTTGGAACCTGTGAAAGTGCGAACTTGCTTTATACGTTAATCAATTTTGACAAAGTTTACTCAAACAAATATTTTCCCATTAAAAATGTTAATCGATCCTTGGTTGATAAAGTGTTTGAGGATTCAACTAGTAAATTTTTGGGAAAGTCGAGCCCAAGAGTTTTAGTAACTCAAAGTTCTCCTATACCAAAAGCCGAAGTTCGGAAACAATATGGAAATAAAAAACTTCCTGATCAACAAAAGCAAAATCACACTAATCAAAGAAAGAGAAAGGGCAAAAGAACTCAAAACAAGAAGAAGTTTCAAAAGATAAACTTTGTGAAGTCTCAGGGGACTGATAAGATTGAAACTTTTGAAAACAGATCTAACACGGATTTTGTTAAACAAGTTCAAATTTTGAAAAGAAAGAGTCAGAACAACTACACACAACATACAAATTGTTGTGATGTAGGACTAAGTACCTCGAGATCACGAAGTTCATTATCAAGTTTTTACTGTCATGATACCCTGAGGTTTGTTGAGCAGAGATCATGATTTAAATGCGATGAGTATGGACACATTATCAGAAACTGTCCATATTTCATCAAGGGAAAAGCAAAAGCTGATGCCCCACATGGAAACTCTTACCGATCACGATATGTTTCACTAAAACAAGACTTTTGGGTTTAAAAAGAAAGAAGTTGAAACAGAAAATTTAACAACAAAAAGAAGTTGAAAAGGTGTTAAAAACTGAGCGTGTCCAAACACAATATGTTAAAACAAATGTTAAAAATGGAAAACAACAACAGATTTAGAAACCAAAACCAGTACTAGTTTCAGGGGGAGCCTAATCAATTCTGAATCATCAAGAAATCAAGGTCACAATTCTTGATGATACCAGATGACCCAAGTCAACTATGGATTGGGTCCCCCTTTCCAACTGATCTTCAATCGAGTGTGTAGGATGTTCCAGGAGGAACTATTGATAATCGTAGGATTGTTAATAGTGGAGCATCCAGGCACCTGATCAGCGACATGAGGCTCCGACACAATGTTAAATCTAGGAGAATAATGTTGCCTTTGATGGAAAGAGAAAAAGAAAAGACGAAACTGTCCGGTGAAGGAATGATGATGAAAGAAGTTGAAAACTTCGATAAGATGAAAAATGTGCCAAAATTTGATTGTTATGGTTTTGATCGGGTCAAGAGGATAGATTCCAACGAAATGTATACGTTTGCCGCACGTCTGAAGCCTTTTAAAGATTCATGGCTTACTTCCCATAAGAAGTTTACGTCCTACAAGATGATCGTGCAGTGTATATTTCTCTATGATGTGACTGAAGAGAATGTGTTTGTTGAACAAACCAACTGGGTGTGCGGATACCTTGGCGTGGATTGAATAATCGCAAACTACTTCTCAAGGAGAAAGACGAAGACCTTTGCTGGTGCAAAAGTATGTGGAAGACATCATGTATAGACCGACCAATGATGATCTGTACAAGCTTTCCCACATGCTCACTTGATTCTTACCAGCCGGACCCGGAGGTTTCTGATCTTGTTGCTGTGAAGAGATTTCGAAGTTATTTGAAGTAGCTACAAGATCGACTTTGAAATCCACAACGGGTGGATCCAGTTTGGGAGGGCACTCAGATTCATGGCAATGCACGAAGCAGTAGCATGATTATGGTTTTGAATTTTTAATCTTTCCGATCTTTGTCGATATTTAAGCTGCTTTGCGAATTACTAACATCTCGTACATCACTCCTTGACCAAACACATTGATCTTGAATATCACCTCACACGTGATTGTTTCAATATGAAACTCGTCAATGTTGTTTTGGTCCACACCGACTACCAACGTGCCAACTCATTTTTCCAAAATTCGATAAATCAATTTTTGATTAATTTAATTTTGGTAAATGACATCGAGTTAAAACATGAGTTACTCCACATCGGGAAATCGTTTTTGTGAATATTTTTCTTGAGAAAATTCAAAAAGATTTTTTTGAAAGTTTAAATTTACTTTTTGAATTGTAGGGGGAGTAAATCCAAATAAGAAAAATACAAAAACATTAAAAAAAGTTAAAAAGGACAAAAACAAGAGAAAAACGAAAAATGAGTTTCCTGGCGAGAAAAAGAGAAAATGATAGTAAATCAGTGGTGTGTCAAAACCTCTTTGAACTTAAAATGAGAAACGATAAGTAGTTCTATTAATGATGTATCGGTAGGCTCACAATCATATTGAAGTGTGAAGGGTGATATAAACATAACGAACTGAAGACTGTCTGGGAACCGCTCATTGGCATATGGTCTTGGAACCGAAATTTCGTTTGATAGATTACTGAGGTTCAGAATTACGTGATCTTTATGCCGTTTATCATCTGGGTATCATGGTTGTTTCTTTTACCGAAAACCACAGGGACGCAAGTCTAGAACTTCTATGATACCATACATACGTATACATACTATACATACATGTATATAATACATACATGTATATAATACATACATGTATATAATACATACATGTATATAATACATACTGCAAACGACCATCAATAAGTGATAAAAATATCAAAGTCACCCTCGAATAAGTGATTCTAAATCACATTTATCATCCAAGAGTCAAGTTCGTCTCTTTGTCGGTGCGATGGTACTAACCTGTTCACGGACTTGCTTTCGTGCCCTGCATGCAGTGAAAATCAAGTTCCTCATAAAGAAATGATTTTATCACATAGGGCTTGTATTCATCTTCAAATAAGTGAGTATCTCACTTCATATACATCAAAACAAATGATAAACGGTATACTCACCAGTAAGATGAACTCTCATGAATTCCTTGATACGGGAATATGTCGTGAGTGGATGAACACAGGTCAGTCAGTATAAATCATACCTAAACGTATCCCCAAGTCATTTGATTACATCTGATTGTTGAGTTTAAGTGGACAACAATATCGATAATCGTTATAGGATGCTTATCTAAATACTAACTAATTGATCAACAAGTATGTTTCGACATGACCGTACACTGATATGATTCCTTGACCTCGAAACAAGCAAAAAGAATGTCTATAAATATGTATTTATTGCTTTCCGTCTTTACATTTGAAAAATGAAAAATTCCAAAAAGATTTTGTGTGTTTTAATATAAACTTTATAAAAAACCAAAAAGATTTTGCTTCTATCTTATTTTTGATTAACCGATGTTGGAACTCGTATCTACCTACCTCAAAACCTGATTGAAAGCCGTAAAACAATCGCATCTTCATAAATGGTTGAAGTAGACAAGTTTTGAAAGTTAAAGATCTAAAATTGAACAATTTTGAAACTTTTAAAGTGTTGTCGGTTGGTAGTTGAATGAGAGTTGGTCTCATGTGTGTCGTCTGTTAATATTCTTTAAAATCAATCCTTAGTGAGGTTTTCATTTGAAAAATTCTCTAAGATTGGCCAACACCCTAGCGCTTGTTCTCATTATGCATTTAGCTCAGTTATGGGTGCAGATGTGGCATTCGAACAAGCTAAAGGCAAAGAGAACTTGTCAGATGACAAGCTTGGAGTGACGACACGACATGGATGCAATCAGTGGATCAAGATGATCAAGTTGTAACTAACCACTCTTTAACATCACGAGGATCTGAAGCCTTAAAGATCATAGATTCACAGGAAACATTCAAGGGGAGTTTGTTGATGCACCTCTTGACTGTGACACGTGAAGACTTTCGCAGATCCTGCAGCGTGAAGAACAAACCATCACCAGCAACATCCAAGGGGGAGTTTGTTGATGCACTTTTGTGTGGATGTGGCTCGGTTCAGTTCAAAATCGACGTCGTGACATTCCTCCATTGTGAGACCCAGAGAACGACATATGAATGACGAAGACACGAGAATGGCACGATAGAAGATGGATGACATCATCATGATGCCATGATGACATCATTATAAAGTATGTCGACATAATGCATGCATGCTCTATCTTGTATATCGATGTTGCATGTTATACATGTATATCGATATAGATCACATCGGTATATGATGTTTGTTTCGATACATTATGTAAATTGACATGTATCGATATAGGTGTATCGATATAGCCTATATCAATACATGTTCAAGGTATGTCGATGTGTATCATGTGTTTCGATATGTATCGATGTGCTTCATTATGGGTCGATGTAAGACACCGCTGGTATGAGTATAAATACTAGCAGATGTCTCTCCGTTTAGAGAGAGCTTGCAAGAGCTAAAGAGAGAGAGTTCCGGTGAGTGCTTTATATTTGAAACTCTGTCAAAATCAATACACAGAACAGTTTAACGTTGATATCTTTGCGTATTGTAACTCTTTCGCTTGGTTTGTGCCGTAGCTTGGATTCCACACTCGCTACGGCATCCGAAACAAGAAATCATCGTAGTCCGACGATCCGTATCGGGACCTACAGTTTTATTATCTTTCCAATGAGTATACTATTGCTATACTTTTGAAATAAAAAAAATGACATTAACCGGGTGTTCGTGAAAGTTGGTGTTTTTATGGAGATTTCGAAAAACGCCATAAAACACCCATTTAAAAAAATGCCATGAAAAACCAAGTTGAAAACACAATAAAACACTCAGTTCAGAAAAATATCATGAAAAACAAAGCTGAAAACGCCATAAACCCCAATTCATTTTTTTTAAAATAGATCAACAGTATATTCGTTGGAAAGATAAAAAACGCTAGATTTATGGTGTATTTTTCTTTAAAGAATCACGTATAAAAAGTTATGGACGTTTAAATATGATGGGAGAAATGGTATGTGATTAGCTTGTGCACCATTGTTTTAATCTTCCTATTTTACCCCTCTTGGGTGTTATAAGGGTCGCGGTATTTAGAAAAATGTTACTGCATCAATCTCAGCTACAAATCACAAAGATCTTGTGGCTGAGAATCGTTCCTACCGGTTTTACACTTTTAGACGTTTTTAGATGAACAAAACACTATTTATACATACATACATACATACATACATACATACATACATACATACATACATACATACATACATACATACATACATACATACATACATACATACATACATACATACATACATACATACATACATACATACATACATACATACATACATACATACATACATACATACATACATACATACATACATACATACATACATACATACATACATACATACATACATACATACATACATATATACATACATACATACATACAGTTTATATATTTTTATATTTTAGCTGCTAATGAACTTACTTTTTATTGACTCTAATTTATTCTGTATTTGGTTTAACTTGATATGTATCATGTTGAACTTGTTTTGCATATGTTTTCTAGTTATTTAATAGTAATTTGAATTCTTAACTTGAAATTTGTTTATTAAACTTCCTTTTTAGAAACCAAGCCGATTCGAGTCAACCCAAGCTCGAGCTCAAACTTCTAACTCGATTTCAAATCTGAGCCAGCTCAAATTAATTTCAAGCTAAACCTGGGCTTGCTCTAGCTTAGCTCGGCTTAACTTGGTTCGGCTCAGCTCGTTAAGAGCCCTATCTATGATCGTAAAAAAGTAGTTTTTCAAGCACTACACGGATCAAACATAGAAGTGATGCTTGGAGTTCTGAAATTAGAACTCCAATAAGTGGCCTCAAGTCGTGAAAACGCACGAGAATGGATGAAGAGAAATGTCAGGAATCATTCATTAGACATTATATCTCATTACATAACCATTGGAAACGAGGTTAAACCATAAGATACTACATTGACTTGGCTTGTCCATCCGGGTTTGACTAATATGCACGAAGCAATTGTGTTTCATGGACACAATGATCAAGTCAAAGTTTCAATTATGGTTGATACGACTTTGATCGGGCTCAGTTTCCCTACGCCGCAAGGCACCTTTAACAGCGACATTAGGCCTTACATCGATCCATCATAGGGCTCCTAGTTGACATCAACGCACCATTGCTTCTTAACATCCCTATAGATATTTTAGGTACATTTCATTGATCATATTCAGGGTTATTAACTAGTAAACTTGTTACCAAATATCCTTTATGTGCCCCTGTAGTTATGCAAATAATCTGCACGATATCTCAATTGCGTATGCTACATTTATATCTCTTGATATCGTATGCTGAATTTGATTTTATTTTAATAATCTATGTTCCTTAATTTTTTTTGACAAACATTTTGATATAAATTGTAAAAAAAAAAACATAGTTATTAAAATAAAATATTTTCTTTGCTTCATAAACTATACCGAGCACCAGTACTTCACTAAATCGAATGGATACCGACCACACAACATTGGTACTAACACCGGTATTCGTTTTTATGGTTTCCGGTTTTGATAACATGTCATTTGTCATTTAGTTTGATTTTTCTCTGATAACTTGTGATCACTAAAATGTTCGGTTTTTGTTTTTATGGTTAATGTTTTTTGGTATCGTAAAGCATACCGAGTACCAATGCCGTACAGCCCGTGCCCAACCGATAACATAGCTATCGGTGTCCGTATTTATTTCATTTGTATGGTTTTCTACACTTAATGTTAGAACTTTATTTTTTTATTACATAAGGCAACTTTTGTGTAATTAAACATATTACCATTACAAATAAACTTTCCATTTAATGTATGTTTCCTCTGTATCGCGCTGAGCAATTTTCACTAATTCATTTAATGTACTAGTTTTTCTACCTCACAATAACAACTCAACTATGTAACATAATGAATAGTTAAATTTTTCCTAAGTATATGATTTCTTCACTGATATAAGTGTATATGGTAAGACTTAAACAGCTAGCCATCATTCTGTGCCACCGAAGTATAAAAAAAAAAAAAGAGTTAATTGCCATTTTAGTCCCTGTGGTTTGGGCCAATTTGTCAGTTTAGTCCAAAGGTTTCATTTTTAACATCTAGATCCAAAAATGTTTCATCGTTGTCATTTTGGTCCAACTGACTTAACTCCATCCATATCTGTTAACTCTGCCAAGGGCTTTTTGTCATTTCATTTTTCTTTTTATTAACCCTTTCTTCTTAATTGCCAAAAATGCCCTTGGCAGCTTTAACAGATATGGATGGAGTTAAGTCAGTTGGACCAAAATGGCAACGATGAAACATTTTTGGATCCAGATGTTAAAAATGAAACATTTGGACTAAACTGGGAAAATGGCCCAAACCACCGGGACTAAAATGGCAATTTACTCAAAAAAAATGTATGATGGCTATTCGGACCATAAGACTATACCTATCCCCTTTTCACTTGTATTTTATCGTAAAAGACGTACGTTAATTTAACCAGTAAACCAAATTTATAGTGCAATCAAACGTCCAAAACCATCATTTGTCACTTTATGAACGTAGAAGTTAACACCACCTAAACATGTGATGCCAATTATTCAGTGTTTTGAAAAATAAAACTTACTGTCAAGCAGCCATGATTATATTATTTTATATAACTTAAATGTAAATGTCGGTGAAATTTACATATTTTTCTATTAATATATTATAAATTAGCAACATATAAATAAATGCATATAGGTGTTGTACCTCATGATTTTAGGTATTTTTTTAAAAAAAAATTGATATGACACTTTTTAACCAATAAGTGTTAATTCTACTAAGCTACAGTCATTTGATGTTATCATTCTATGTAATTCATAAATACGTTTTATTTTGCGTTATAAGGACATACAACATCTTGATGTTTTTAATCTTATTGAAAAAACGTTGAAGTTACTTTGAAATAAATGTATTAAGGGGGAGGGGTGGTCACTAGTGATAGATTTCTATCACTCCCAATATCCAATCAAATCATGCCATGTCATCACCCAATATTCTATCACTAGTGATAGAATTGTAGTGGAGGTGGTATCACTAGTGATGTGATTCCAATGTACAAGTATTAATACACAATGTACAAGTCATACACATTCATTCATCAATATGTTCAACGCGTTATATAATCAACAAGTTATTCCTATCACTCGTGATGGAGAGTCCATAACGGACCGCCTCCTCCGCCTAAAACATGGAGGCGGCGGTGTTAGTGATACTATCACTCGTGATGGGAAGTCCATAACAAACCGCCCCTCCCCCTAATACATATTTTTTTTTCTAATGATAACCTAACATAGTCTTGAATACTCCATATTGCACAACAATGATACTTCTGACAAGACTACACTTTATCAACATGTCTAGGAACATAACTACATGCATTGGTAGAGAAGGGATAAACTCACCCATTATTTAAGACCTCCTATCATGGGGCGTAGGTGGTGACACGTAGGTCGCATCATGGGCACAAACACCACACACCCCAATGCGAAAGGGGAGTCGAGCGAACCACGAGCCTGAGCAAGGATTTGATGATTTTTAATTTTTGTAATATTAATATTAAATAATATACTCATCCAATCATATTTAGTCTTCTTAACTTAATACCGTATTTTAAATAAAGCCCCAATAAATCCCCACAACACTCATTTGATAGTGTGAAGTGTAGAAAGAAAAAGGATGCATGTGTGTTGCCTACGTGAAAGCATTTTTTTTTCAATAAAACTCTAACAAAGCCCCCATAAGTCATAACACAATGTTTAAGAGTTAATAAGTTAATATCATATAAATGTAGTGTAATTTTATTTTGTTTTCACACACATAAACCCTATGTAGTACCCATAAATTCTATGTATTACATGAAACATAACCACATGAAACATAACCTCATACAATGGTAGAGAAATTATAAACGATATGGTGTTTGGTCATAGGGTGGTGGCAGAGGAGATAGATGATGGTTAGTGGTGATGAATGACGGGCTTATTAGCTCATGCCAGGGACAACAAAAAACCTGAGCCCGGTGGATATACCAGATATTCGACGGGTATAGGATTCGTCTTAAAAGAAAATCTGCGGGCATGGAACAAGTGTGTAATTAGATAATACTCATGCTGATTACCCGAAACCACATACCCCTTTACTCGTAACGTATACTCAATTATATACCCGATTTCTTCAACATTCAGTTTCTTTTAGCATTTTTCTATTAGTGTTTTATTTAAGTAGGCTCATTATGTTGAAGATTAAATTTTCTTTTGAAATATGTATTTGATAATATTATGTATATATTGTATGTTGTTAAGTATACACATAAATTTTTATAAATTTTATAATGATATCATTTATTTATGAAAAAACTTATATGTATGTAATGCGTAATAGTTTAATTTGTATTAGCTATATAATTTAAAAATTATTTAGTAATTACAATAGTAAAATTGAAATGTACTAGAAAATCCCAATGGACATTTTTAAAAAACTAAAGGGTATACCCAACAAGTAATACCTGACACATATGAAACAGGTATTGATCGGGTATGAGATATGATTTTACAACTGGATATACAAGATTATCAATACACATGACCCAGGTGTGGCTCGGAGTTAGCAGTTGGTGCAAAATTCCTCATATTTTCATGTTTTCTCTTAAAGATCTTTTTTCTATTTATAAAGGATTGGATGTGTCTGAGAAGAAAAAGGAGGCGGTTCAAGGAATCATAATGATATCGTGTTGGAGCATATGACGAGCCAAGAATAAAGTTAAATTTTCGAATGATCCGGTCAAAATCGAAGGTATCTTAAGTGAAATTAAGGCTTTAAGTTTTTTATGGTATTCTAATAGATCGAAGCATAAAGGTATAGATTGGAAGGATTGATGTTCTTTTGTAAATATGTAATTATGTAGTTGTTTGTCGGCCCGGCTTGGATCGTCGTTTTGTTTAATGAAATTTACCTTTTAAAAGAAATACACATGACCCAAACATAACCCGTTACCATCGATCCTTGAGCCAAAAAATGTGAGACTAGGATAGCGCTGTTATCAAATAGCATGAGACTAGACTAGGAGTGATTATTTATTTGGGTTAATAATTATAACAATAGTAATAACACCACTATATTAGTAATAGAACGGGGAAAATTCACTAAAAAGTGAGTTTTGTCTAAGTAGTTTAAGGATTATGGAGATAACATGTAGCACTTCTTATAAGTAGGATGAAAGAGTATTATGGTCCTAATACACAAACCCTCACCTTTTTGTTTTCTTAAACATACAACACAAAAAATCTAGTAAGTACAAAAAAAATATAGCATAAAAACACAAAACATGCAGTACAAAAATCCATAACAAAAAATCCAACACAAAAATGTTATACAATACAACACAATTCTTTAGGTTTTTTTACTTTTCATATTTTATATAGTAATATGATTCTCAAATTATAGATAAAAAGATGTTCGATTTTATGGTGTAATCTTTTTTAAATAACGTCGTATAAAAAGGTTATGGACATTTAAAGAAGGGGGCTAATATGTATGTGTCTTGCATGTGGAGAGCAAATGTCAACAAATAGGGTTTTTTTCAAAAATGCACTTGTGCTCTTTTTTTCCTATATTTTCATCTTAGGCATTGATTTGAAAAATGAAAGGTCAAGATCCATTCTTATCCTACTTAGGAAAAAATGTTTTGAGTAGTGGTTCTATTAGATAACTACGACGGAATTCTATATATTGAATAGCTTCAGCTCATGGCTCAGTCGTAGCATTTTGCAATGACATACCTAAGTTCAAATCCCGCATGGGTGTGCTATTTAGTGCAAATCCCAGGTGTACGGAACTTGGGGTACAATTAGGCTATATGGTGGGGAATAAACACATCAGGCCACATAGACGACACATAAGCAAAGGGCTTCATTGTTAACTACCATACAGTGGGATAAAACCCCATAAAACCCTTGTCATCATTACCTGATCATTAAATTTATTTAAATTAAATCATTTTTTTTAAATTACGCAACAAATAAAATAAATCTATAAATGCTTAACACGACATATTATAACAAAATACAAAAAACATATTATTCTATTCGTCTTCGCCGCCATCATCGTCATCAACACGGTTAAACCAGATATGCTCAACCAAATCCGATCAAAGATTCATATGTGTATCCCTATCACATATCTTCATTTGGATAGCTTCTTTCTCGACGTAGTTTAGTAGTGGGTTCGTCGATTGAAAGGTATCGTCAAATCGGTACAAAGGCTATGCCCATGTCCTCCAAGATCATGTTATGCAAGATAATACACGTATACATTACGTTTCACATTTTTCTATTTTCAAATATGCTTAGGGGTTGGGAAATAATAGTCCATCATTTCTTTAACACTCAGAATGACCGTTCGACATCGTTTCTTGCCAACTCGTGCTTTCTATTGTGATTCACACGTTCAGTGCCATTTAGGCATGAAAGATGATGTGTGTGTAGTGTCATATATTTTTATGTATATTTCTTAGCCCTTTTTAAAACTTTGGTCAAGTTTTAAATTTATAAAACACGATATTCTACTAACACTAAACACACATATGGGCAAGTGCACCCATCGTGAGCGTAGTATAGTGTTGGTAAGATACCGAGGTCGTCCAAGGAAACAAGAGCTTTTAATACCGGTTGATCCTCAACGTCTAATCAAAATAAAAGTGTAGAAAAAGGTTTTAACATGAAAATAAAAACTAAAATGTTGAAAAATAAAAATAAAAATAAAAATAAAACAGATAGACAAGATGAATCACTTGGATCCGACTCGCCTTTAGTGTAACCTTTGATTATTTCCGCACTTTTGCACTTTTTAAGAGATTATCTTAGTTATAGTAGTAGGCCCCTCTTTTGAAGGTGACGTTACCCTCAACCTAGTAGTTTGAGTCAGCAAAGATACAATCCTAAAGAGTCAGATTATTGAAAGATAATTAATTAAGTTATTAATGCGTAATGTGGTAGGCCCCTCTTTTGAAGGTGACGTTACCCTAGGCTAAGTAGTTTGAGTCAGCAGGGATACAATCCTAAGTAGCCGGGTTAAAGTTTTAATAGTAGTTTACATATGAGGGGGTCAAGGAGTTCGGATCCCCGCCATCCAATACCGGTGGGTATTGAAAGAGATCTTACTAAAGTTGACCCAGGTCCTTGCGGGATCTATACACTGAACAAGGCAAGACTCTTACCAAACCATTCCCTTAACCCCCGACCAGGTAGCCAATTTTCATATAGACCGTGGAGATATGAATGGTGTAAATCTTTTATTTTATATAGACAGTAAAATAACGCCAAGACACCACGGACAAATGATAAGGAAGATTCACCTTCAACATAAGAAACTAGTTATTAAAGTCATTAATACATAACCAAATAAAAAGTGCGAAAAGATTAAAAATAAAAAGTATTACACTAAATGCTTGTCTTCACCAAGTGATGTAAGAGACTTAGGCAAACA
Source organism: Helianthus annuus (assembly GCF_002127325.2). NCBI lineage: Eukaryota > Viridiplantae > Streptophyta > Magnoliopsida > Asterales > Asteraceae > Helianthus > Helianthus annuus. Next base: position 51,144,665 of record NC_035449.2, on the reverse strand, counting down.
TGGCCTTTGATTGTCAAGAACTCTTACTATCAATCTTGGATCCCGAGACTACTCACACACTCTATAATGGATGATGGATGATGGTGGTGGATGTGGGTTGTGATGGTGGTGGTGGGTGGGTGAAGTGTGAGAGAGGTGGTTTGCCAAGTGATGGTTTGCAAATGAGCCAAGCACCCCTATTTATAGCCTGCACAGAAGCCCGGACACGCCCGTGTCCATTGGGCACGGCCCCGTGTCCACCCATCTTCTCTTTCTTCATTAAATGCAGTTTGTCTGCATTAGTTGACCACGCCCCCGTGTCCGCTGGGCACGACCCCGTGTGCAGAAGCGTATCTGTACTATCAAGATTTTCCTAGATTCTGCGAATCTTAGAGTTGACCATGGCCCCATGTCCGCTGGACACGCCCTCGTGGTGGGTGATAGAAGCTTCTACAACTTTGTCTTTTCTGCAGACACTTGGGCACGCCCCCATGCTCATTGAGCACGGGGCGTGTTCAGCCTTCTATTCTCTTGTTTTTGCTTGGGAAGATGCTGTTGGGGGGTCAGCCATGCCACGTTTATTCCTTTTCTTGTATTTATGTTAGATTTAGTTGCCTTTTTGCTTCTTTTGTTCATTTGAGCTCATTAATCCTGAAAATACAAAAGGAAGAAAAAACACACTTTTTCCAACATTAGTACTAAAAAAGGGTTAGTTTTATGCCACATTTAATGTGGCTTACACTCCCAAATGGAATGGGTAGAAGATAAGGTTTTTGGGCTTCTCATAGAGTGTCGGGATTTCCAAGATTCTTTATTAAGTTTTATTTTTAATTATTTACAATTCTATTCGTCATGATTTATTTAAAACAATACATAAGATAAATTACATATTAGGGTATAACATGCCTTTTTAAAATTCCATTTATATACAAGTTCACATACCTCATGGGGGATCACTCACATTCGGCCGAAGATGTATTTTAGTGAAATACTCGAGAGCGACATGGAACTTACTCCTACCATAAGCTTGCCAAGCAATCAATCCTCCTCTTTTTTAATTATACACCTTTGTAAATATCAAAAGGACTTTTGGGAGAAGGGTTAGGCTTGGGTTAAAGGTAGGTGGTTGGGTTAGTGGTTAGTAAAAAAGGGCGAAAGGCGTAAAAAGCGTCGGTTTTCATAAGACTTTATTTTTATGACTTTTATTTAATGAAGCATTTCTTCAATCAAAGTTCTTTTTGATAAACTTGTTTGTTTATTTCTCCTGGCTTCATTATCATCATCATTTTTTTTTTCGAGAAGTCATGAGAAAACCGAGCTTTGTTACTAAAATAAATGGTTTAAAATGAAAAAAGGGTTTTAGGTGGGTAAAAGGGTGTTTGATTTGGGTTAAGAAATGAAAAGGTTTAGGCTCCAAGGGGTTAACTAGGGGGATTTTGGGTATGTGGTAAAAAAATAATGGTGTTGAAATAAAAAGGGTTAGTCCTAATGCCTCCATCATTTACTTACTTGGGTTTAAGTTGGTAAGGATCGGGAATGTATCGTCGTGGCAAGTTCTAGAGTCGTAAAAATCAAGTGGCTATTCACACAAGAAACGTAAAATGAGCATTTAGTTTAAAGATGTGTATTTGTATGCTCAACAAAGGCTCAAAACTCACTTTTTGTGGGAATGATTTTTATGTGATCAAGTATATATAATCAAACTTTAACTAGATTTGTCATGCCGTTTCATAATTTTCTTATGTTGGTTCTTTTTATCACGACGCTATCGGTTGTAAATTTGTAAAAATATAACCTTTTTAGAACTTGAAATTCCCAAATTAAACCTACACAAGTAAAAAAAATTAAAAAATTTTGAAAAAATTTGGGGTGTTTAGCAGTTCCAATAGAGTTTTGTGTAAGGCTTGTAGTTAGGACTTGCAAAATTAAAGGTTTTAGCATCCCCCCCCCCCACACTTAAATTACACATTGTCCTCAATGTGTCCCAAAAATAAGTTTTAGGTTGACTGAATGTGTAAAAAGATGTGAAAAAGCAAAAATTTATGTTACTGGGCGTCTGGACACGGCCCCGTGGTGTCCGGGCACGGCCCCGTGTTCAGATTGCCAGTAACAGGAAACAAAATAAAGTAACAGAAGGCTGGACACGGGGGCGTGTTCAGTGAGCACGCCCCGTGTCTAGGTACCTAAACTGGGCATTTTTCTGCAGATGGTTGAGCACGGGGCGTGTTGGATGAGCACGGCCCCGTGCTGAACTTGCTGTAATGAAGAAAAATTGTCGGGTGGCCTTGTTTTTGTGCATGGGGTATTGGTTCAAGCTTCCCTTGGTATCCTCCACCATCCCGAGTGTGTTTTAACCATTACAACATCATGCAAACACCAAATTAATTAAAACCATCATCCATTCAAATAGAGAAAGTTACATAATAATTCTAATAAATTATAATTCTAGATAAATAGGTCAAAAGAAACACAAGAAGTCTAAACCAAGAAGTTCTAGCCTAAAGTTTATTCTATTAGCAAAATTTCCGGAAAGATAATTCGCTCGGTTGGATGCGGCTCGAAAAACTTCTTCCTCCGGATATGGGTCCCTCATACGTCGGCGAGCCATTCCTCTATCTCCCTTGGGAGAAGAAAGGCGGGCTCATATGCATCAGTTTGAGGGGGTGCAACCTCCACCGGGACTTCTTGCAATTCCTCAAGAGGAGGTTCCGTGGGGATGTCATCCCATCTGGTGGGATTATTGACTCCAAGTGTTAGGTTCCAATCCTCTTAAGGGAGGATTGGCTCCATGGGAGGCGTCACAAGAATATTCAACCTCTGGTGCAAGAGGTTGATTTCTTGAAAATTGTTTTCCAACCCCACCGTAAGATAATTTATACGGTCTATGAGGACCTCCTCTACCGATGTCATCTCATCAAGAGCTTCATGTAATGCCATCATGTAGTGTACGAGAGTTGCTTCGATTGAGGACCTCCGCTCTCCTCGACTGTTTTTGGAATGAGCTGACGAAGTTCCACTGTTTTGGCTTGACATTCTACGAAAACAAACTGAAAAGAGTTCATTTTAATGAAACAGTAACCTCGGACACGGCCCCGTGCTCAATAAGCACGGCCCCGTGTTCACCTTTCTGCAGGTTTTGGAACAAGGAATCTTGGAGTTTCAAATTATTTTTCCAACTTAAGAAGCGTTTTTTAGCATAAATAACTTAAAACAATGTTGTAAAACTTATTTTTAACAAGATTCCTTGTACAAAAACCTAACAAACATCACAATAAAGCTTGGAATCATGGTGTCCTCAAGCTCTAATTGAGGTGTTGAGGTAAAAAAATGAAGAAGAAGAAGGGAATGGACAAGAGAGGAAAGGACAAGATGGTTGTTGAGAACCTTCTTTTAGAAAATACCTAGGATGGTATGTGTGAGGATCTCACAAAATCTCTATCCCTGGAATGGTCCAAATGTGCAGGATTCTTGGCTGCATTTATAGAAAACGATAGCACGCTGCACACAGCCCCGTGTCGGCTGGACACGGCCTCGTGTGCAAATGAGATCCTGACACATTTTGTCCGTATTCTGACAAAAAGTCAGAAAGGAATCTTTTGGTGGACACGGGGACGTGTTGACCTGGGCACGGCCCCGTGTCTAGAAGCTGTTTATGAAGTTTCGTCTATTTTTAAGGAATTTATCCGGATCGGCGGTTCCTTACTGGATGGAACAACCCCAAAGTGTCACACCCCCAAAATCCACCTGCGGAGTATCACCGCTTGGGAGCGTGACTGACCAGGATCAAGCCACCAATCATATTGAACACGAAATAAATAGTAATAATTATCCATCAATACGAAAGGTGTTTATCAAACCAACATAATTAAGTATAGCGGAAGCATTAAAGTAAAACCCAACATAAATGTTAATGTTTGAAACGTCATAAGTGTTTAGTAGGTAATCACGATCCACTTGCCCACAACGACCTGCTCCTCCTTGTGCAAGCTCCATTAGTACCTAAGGTCCTGCAAGGCATGCAGCAGAGAGTCAACAACTAGTTGAGCGAGTTCACAGAAAGTAAATGCGTAACAGTAAGTTCATGAGTATCAAGTGGCTCTACTGGGCCAATATAGGTTTCTATTGGTGGGGGCTTCCCATGTTATTAATCCACTAGACTATGTGTGACCATAAGTGTTCTTCACAACCGAGAACAGTAATACGTACAAGTTTACGTAGGGTTTACGTAAGTATCCTTCATAACCGAGGATAGGGTACGTGGGGGTTTACGTAGGTTTTACGTAAGTGCCTGACACAACCGAGGCAGTAGTGAGTATCCGTTCACGCAGGTTTTACGTGAGTATCCTTCACAACCGAGGATAGCGAGTAACTTAGTTATACGTAGGTTTTACGTATGTGTCCTGCACAACCGAGGACGATGGTATGGTAGTCTAGTAACAATGTCCGTATGAGTCTATTCAACCTTATCCTTATCAATCCCATTCCCAACACCCCGGGAATCCCATGCCTTGGTAAGAGTGTGAACTCACCTTGGTTTGCTCGGCAGATACACAAAAAGAGAGGGTTCTTGAACTAGAGTGGTCAACCACGTCCTAACAGGGTTACCACACAAGTCAGGTTTTGACTTCAAGTAATGCACGTATAAATCATACAAGTCTACACGTTACTAACACGTATTGATCATGGCAACATCTTAGCAGTCAAGTAATATCAAGAAACCCAATAATATCTGGCCCAACATGTTGTGCGATCCACAACATGTTGTGCGATCCAATACCCCGGCCCAAACACATAAACAATCCATTAACATACTCGGCCCAAATTAAATAGTACATGAGTGCATTGTGCGATCCGGTTTGTGTTGTGCGACTGGATTTGGGCTTGTTCGGCCCAACTGATAACGAACCCGATGACTTGTGCTCCCCACAGTTCTTGTGCGACTGAGGATCTCTTGTGCGGTCAAGACATCTTGTACGACCGGATGTCTTGTGTGATCGAACCAGCTTGTGCAAATGGACCTCTTGTACGATCAAGAGGTCTTGTGCGATTAGTTCAATCATCCCAATAATCAAGCAAATTCGGTTACAACAATCACTAACAGTTTCCTTATTTTCATATCAATCAATTAACACAATATCCAATCATATGATTAATCTAATATCGATCAAACAGGCCATTACCTCATGAATTCGTATGAACCCTAATTCACTAAGAATCATATGAATAACAACCCGAAATCCTCGATCATAAGCATCTAAGATTTAATTATCACACAACAAATCATCCAATAGAACATGATATCCGGGTTAGCATCTACTCGGTTTTATATCTACCATATCATCCGATTCATGTAAATCTATAGCCGGTTAACAAACATTCGGTTATCATCAATTCAAAAACAATCCCAATATAGAACATGGTGGCCGATTAACATCTATTAGGCTCATGATTATTTTCATACAATCCGATTCAGCACATACATAATCAATCAATCATAAGCACATATAACATCATTCAACACCACATCAATATAAAACACTAACCGATTGGTAAGAGGTGATCCGATTCGGGAATGCTCTTCGAGGGGAAAGGAAGTGATGCCGTCGGCTTAGAGAGAGAGAAGGGAACCGATCTAGGGTTTTGTGTGTTTGAAGTGTTTTGATAAGAATGAGAGATGGTTGCTACACTCTAAGAGTTATGCGTGTGAGGTGTGTGGGCCGAACCCCAACATGGGCTGCCCTATAGTCCGTTTACAAGCAATACGGCCCAATGGCCTTGTGCGGTCGAGTGGGTGTGTGGGTTGTTGTGCGATCGGATCAAGTTGTGCATTTAATACAAACATGCAATACATACACACATGCACATAATAGCATCTAATAAATCAAGATTCACATAAATCACAACACGTTCACATTCGTTACATACAATACAAAGACGGGTTCGAAATACGAGTTGTCACATTATCCCCAACTAAAAAGAAATTTCGTCCCGAAATTTGGTATGCACTCACTGAGGAAGCTAGGTAAGTTCAATCGTTCACTGGTTTTTCCTGGGGTGTCACATCCTCCCCCCGTTGATCTGGAATTTCGTCCCGAAATTCCGCAGTAGTAGCTTCAGCCTCAGTAGTGGTTGCATTGGTTCTGAATAACTGGGGGTACTTTTCTGTCATCCTATCTTCGCGTTCCCAGGTGTACTCTGGGCCACGTTTGGAGTTCCAACGTACTCGAACAAGAGGGATTCTCTTGTTTTTGAGGACCTTCACATCCCGGTCCGTGATTTCAACTGGTTCCTCGACGAACTGCAACCGCTCGTCGATAGTGAGTTCTTTGAAAGGAATGATAAGGGTCTCATCTGATAGGCACTTCTTCAGATTTGACACGTGAAAGACACTGTGAACTGCACCGAGTTCAGCTGGTAGGTTTAGCTTGTAGGCCACCTTGCCTATTTTCTCAATGATCTCGAACGGTCCGACATATCGCGGATTTAGTTTGCCCCGTTTGCCAAAACGAACCACACCCTTCCACGGTGAGACTTTTAATAAAACCCGGTCCCCGACCTGAAATTCCAAAGGCTTTCTACGCTTATCCGCGTAGGCTTTCTGACGGTCGCGTGCTGCCGCCATGCGTTGTCGTATCTGTGCTATCTTTTCCGTGGCGTCCACTACAATCTCTGGACCTGTAATCTGACTATCCCCCACCTCTGCCCAACAGAGAGGTGACCGGCATTTACGCCCGTACAATGCCTCGAATGGAGCGGCTTGTATGCTAGTGTGATAACTGTTATTGTATGAGAACTCCACCAAAGGGAGGTGCTTTTCCCAGCCGTTTCCGAAATCGATAACGCATGCCCTAAGCATGTCTTCAAGTGTTTGAATCGTTCGCTCAGACTGCCCATCCGTCTGAGGGTGATATGCTGTGCTCATGTCTAACCGTGAGCCGAAGGATTTGTGCATCGCTTGCCATAGCTCTGACGTGAATCGTGCATCCCGATCCGAAATGATGGAAGTGGGCACCCTGTGCCTCGAAACAACTTCTTTAAGGTAGATGTCTGCGAGAGTGGAGAACTTATCCGTTTCCTTTATAGCTAGGAAGTGTGCAGACTTGGTGAGTCGATCCACTATCACCCATATGGTATCATTCCCACGCTGGGATCTAGGTAGGCCTGTAACGAAATCCATGGAAATTTCTTCCCATTTCCATTGAGGTATCTTAGGCTGCTGAAGTAGGCCCGCTGGTTTCTGGTATTCAACCTTGACTCTCGCACAGGTCAAGCACTTGCCAACGTAAGTAGCGATGTGGGCCTTCATGCTAGGCCACCAGTATGTAGTTCTGATGTCATGGTACATTTTATCCGATCCTGGATGTACCGAATAGCGTGACTTGTGAGCTTCATCCATTACCAGTTCGCGTAGACCGCCACACAGTGGGACCCAAATACGCCCCGTTACATAGTAGGCGCCGTCTGCCTTCTATTCTAATCACTGTCGTGAGCCGCGTAGGGCTTCAGCCCTGACGTTTTCGGGTTTTAGTGCTTCGATCTGAGCAGTTCGTATCTGTGCTGGAAGGCTAGACTGAATCGTAAGCTGTAGCGCTCGCACGCGCCGAGGTAAAGTGTCTTTCCGACTGGTAGCGTCAGCCACAACATTGGCCTTGCCTGGATGGTACTTGATGGCGCATTCGTAGTCGTTCAGTAGTTCAACCCATCGTCTTTGACGCATGTTCAAATCCTTCTGCTTAAGGATATGCTTGAGACTCCTGTGATCGGTGTAAATCGTGCACCTGGTACCGTACAGGTAGTGTCGCCATATCTTAAGCGCGAAAACTACAGCTCCCAGCTCTAAATCGTGCGTTGTGTAGTTCCGTTCGTGAATCTTGAGTTGGCGTGAAGCTTAAGCAATAACCTTGTCGCGCTGCATTAACACACATCCAAGACCCTGGATGGATGCATCACAATATACTACGAAATCGTCCGTGCCCTCTGGCAATGAGAGGATAGGTGCACTGCAAAGTCTATCCTTTAGGTGCTGGAAAGCAGTCTCCTGGGGCTCTCCCTAGCGATAGGTGACACCCTTCTGTGTTAGTAGCGTAAGCGGCTGAGCAATCTTTGAAAAGTCTTTAATAAACCGTCTGTAGTAACCCGCCAAACCCAAGAATTGGCGTATTTCCGTTGGCGTACGTGGTGCAGGCCAGTTCCTGATCGAGTCTACCTTGGATGGATCGACATGGATCCCATCCTTGTTCACTACGTGGCCTAGAAAGTGGACTTCACGAAGCCAGAAGTCACATTTCGAAAATTTAGCGTACAGCTGTTCCTTCCGAAGGAGTTCCAGAATAAGGCGTAGATGCTGCTCGTGCTCCTCCTGACTCTTGGAGTAGATTAGGATGTTGTCGATGAAGACAATGACGAACTTGTCAAGATAGGGTTTGCACACCCTGTTCATAAGGTCCATAAACACAGCAGGCGCGTTTGTTAACCCGAACGGCATGACAAGAAACTCGTAGTGACCGTAACGAGTTCTGAATGCGGTTTTGGAGACGTCCTCCTCTCGGACTCTCAGCTGATGATAACCAGACCTCAAGTCTATCTTGGAATAGTAACACGACCCTTGCAACTGGTCGAATAAGTCGTCGATGCGCGGAAGAGGATAACGGTTCTTCACCGTCACCTTGTTGAGTTCACGGTAGTCGATGCACATCCTGAACGTACCGTCTTTCTTTCTCACGAACAATACTGGAGCTCCCCAAGGCGAAGAGCTTGGACGAATGAAGCCCTTTTCCAAGAGCTCTTGTAGCTGCTTTGACAGTTCCTCCAATTCTGATGGAGCTAGACGATACGGTGCGCGAGCTATGGGTGTTGCTCCTGGAGCGAGCTCGATTTGAAATTCAACCTGACGGTGAGGCGGTAACCTAGGTAATTCTTTAGGAAACACCTGAGGGTAGTCGCGAACAATTGGAATATCCTCCAATTTCTTTTCCTTCACTAATGCATCTGAAACGAGTGCCAAGATTGCGGTGTGACCCTTCCGCAGACACTTCTGAGCCTTCAAGAAAGAGATGATGCCTACCACTGCACCACTCTTGTCACCTTGAACTTCGAGAGGTTCTTGCCCAGAACGTGGAATACGAATAATCTTCTCGCTGCATAGAATCTCTGCCTGATGTTGGGATAACCAATCCATCCCTATGACGATGTCGAAGCTTCCCAAGACTATGGGAATAAGGTCGATCGAGAATGTTTGCCCGGCTAAGACGATACTACAACCCCTGACTATTTGCGTGGCTTCTAAACTCTTACCATTAGCTAGTTCTACGACGTGTTTATTGTTTAGGGGTGTTGATGTACGTTTTAACAATTTACTCATTTTCAAAGACATGTAACTTGTATCCGCACCCGAATCAAACAAAGCAGTAACGTAAATGTTGTCGAGAAGAAACTTACCCATAACGACGTTGGGATCATTCCTGGCGTCACCCTGCCCTAACACAAATGCACGACCCCTTGCCTCGTTGCCGTTGTGGTTTCCCCCGTTGTTGTTGTTGCCATTGCCCTGATTGTTGTTATTGTTGTTGTTGTTCTGGTTCCTGTTTAACTGAGGGCAGTGCCTTTTGAAGTGACCTTCTGCACCACAATGAAAGCATCCCTTGTTGCCCTGTTGCTGATTCTGCTGTGCTTGTGGCTGCTGCTGGTTCTGGTTCGTAGGACGAGGGCCTCTACAATCCTTAGCCTCATGACCCATCTTGAGGCATCTTTGACAGCGACCCTTGTTACACTGGCCACCGTGGTGTCTACCGCAGTTGTTGCACTTTGGGAGGTTCCCTCGATATCCGCCCTGCCTGTGACTACCTGAAGAGTGCTGGCTGGGACTCTGATAACTGTCAGTCTTTCGCTGCTGGGCCTGAGACTGAACTGAAGCTGATCCCTTGCTGGAATCCCCATCCCATTTTCTCTTGCTGTCACTGGGAGTAGTAGGAGTAGCTGAAGTAGTAACGGTAGCAGTAGCGCTGATACGTTTAGGCAGTTTGTTCTGATCCACTGCCTGGTCTGTGATGCGGTGAGCGAGGCGTTGAATATCCTGGATGTTGTCAAGATTAGCCGAAGTAACATGGCTCTGGATCTCTGGCGCCAACCCTTTGAGATACAACTCAATGCGCTTAATTGGAGGGTCCACCATAGTTGGACACAGCACGGCCAGTTCGTTTGACCTTTTGGTGTAAGCTTCAATCTCTGATCCAGTCATCTTCAGATGGTAAAACTCATCCTCCAGCTTATGGATGTCTTCCCGAGTACAATACTCCCTCTTGATCAGTTCCTTGAAATCATTCCAGGGTGTGGCGTTAGCAGCTGCCAACCCTAAGATCTGAACTTGGGCGTTCCACCAAGTTAGTGCTATTCCTTCTAGCGTGCCAGTGGCGTATTTCACCCTACGAGCCTCAGGGCATTCACACATTTCGAAAACTGACTCGAGCTTCTCAAACCAGTGGAGGAGTCCAACTGCCCCCTCTGTGCCGCTGAAAGTACTTGGACGACAGTCCATGAAGTTCTTGAAAGTGCAGACAGGTTGCTGCGCGTGTTGACCTATTGTGTAGGAATAGGACGAGATTAAATACGAGAGTTAATGCAGGATCTAAGGATCCTAGTATGAGTCTATACTGCAGGGTATACTACCTGCTTGAGCAGCTGCAAGTGCCGCAGCAACTTGAGCTTGAACGAGAGCCTCTAGCTGGGCTTGAGTCATGTTGATTCGCCCAGACATGATCTTCATAGTAAAAGTAACGTAAGTGAGAGTTGTTCGCGAGTAGGGCGATGACAGAAAAGTGTAAGCACGTAGGTATTCTCATGTAATAATATCATGTGTATCTAAGCGTAATACGAGCAAAGTTCTATATGGTTCTAGCATGCAGGTAATAAACATAAACCTTATTACCTAGAATGTCGAGTCTTGCACGTGGAGCGAAGCGTCGTTGTGGATCGTTGAGAGCACTGTACTGGTTATAGTCTGGTTTTAATAAAAACGTTTTCCCCATATTAAAACCAAGTTCTCTATAACCAATGGCTCTGATACCAATCTGTCACACCCCCAAAATCCACCTGCGGAGTATCACCGCTTGGGAGCGTGACTGACCAGGATCAAGCCACCAATCATATTGAACACGAAATAAATAGTAATAGTTATCCATCAATACGAAAGGTGTTTATCAAACCAACATAATTAAGTATAGCGGAAGCATTAAAGTAAAACCCAACATAAATGTTAATGTTTGAAACGTCATAAGTGTTTAGTAGGTAATCACGATCCACTTGCCCACAACGACCTGCTCCTCCTTGTGCAAGCTCCATTAGTACCTAAGGTCCTGCAAGGCATGCAGCAGAGAGTCAACAACTAGTTGAGCGAGTTCACAGAAAGTAAATGCGTAACAGTAAGTTCATGAGTATCAAGTGGCTCTACTGGGCCAATATAGGTTTCTATTGGTGGGGGCTTCCCATGTTATTAATCCACTAGACTATGTGTGACCATAAGTGTTCTTCACAACCGAGAACAGTAATACGTACAAGTTTACGTAGGGTTTACGTAAGTATCCTTCACAACCGAGGATAGGGTACGTGGGGGTTTACGTAGGTTTTACGTAAGTGCCTGACACAACCGAGGCAGTAGTGAGTATCCGTTCACGCAGGTTTTACGTGAGTATCCTTCACAACCGAGGATAGCGAGTAACTTAGTTATACGTAGGTTTTACGTATGTGTCCTGCACAACCGAGGACGATGGTATGGTAGTCTAGTAACAATGTCCGTATGAGTCTATTCAACCTTATCCTTATCAATCCCATTCCCAACACCCCGGGAATCCCATGCCTTGGTAAGAGTGTGAACTCACCTTGGTTTGCTCGGCAGATACACAAAAAGAGAGGGTTCTTGAACTAGAGTGGTCAACCACGTCCTAACAGGGTTACCACACAAGTCAGGTTTTGACTTCAAGTAATGCACGTATAAATCATACAAGTCTACACGTTACTAACACGTATTGATCATGGCAACATCTTAGCAGTCAAGTAATATCAAGAAACCCAATAATATCTGGCCCAACATGTTGTGCGATCCACAACATGTTGTGCGATCCAATACCCCGGCCCAAACACATAAACAATCCATTAACATACTCGGCCCAAATTAAATAGTACATGAGTGCATTGTGCGATCCGGTTTGTGTTGTGCGACTGGATTTGGGCTTGTTCGGCCCAACTGATAACGAACCCGATGACTTGTGCTCCCCACAGTTCTTGTGCGACTGAGGATCTCTTGTGCGGTCAAGACATCTTGTACGACCGGATGTCTTGTGTGATCGGACCAGCTTGTGCAAATGGACCTCTTGTACGATCAAGAGGTCTTGTGCGATTAGTTCAATCATCCCAATAATCAAGCAAATTCGGTTACAACAATCACTAACAGTTTCCTTATTTTCATATCAATCAATTAACACAATATCCAATCATATGATTAATCTAATATCGATCAAACAGGCCATTACCTCATGAATTCGTATGAACCCTAATTCACTAAGAATCATATGAATAACAACCCGAAATCCTCGATCATAAGCATCTAAGATTTAATTATCACACAACAAATCATCCAATAGAACATGATATCCAGGTTAGCATCTACTCGGTTTTATATCTACCATATCATCCGATTCATGTAAATCTATAGCCGGTTAACAAACATTCGGTTATCATCAATTCAAAAACAATCCCAATATAGAACATGGTGGCCGATTAACATCTATTAGGCTCATGATTATTTTCATACAATCCGATTCAGCACATACATAATCAATCAATCATAAGCACATATAACATCATTCAACACCACATCAATATAAAACACTAACCGATTGGTAAGAGGTGATCCGATTCGGGAATGCTCTTCGAGGGGAAAGGAAGTGATGCCGTCGGCTTAGAGAGAGAGCAGGGAACCGATCTAGGGTTTTGTGTGTTTGAAGTGTTTTGATAAGAATGAGAGATGGTTGCTACACTCTAAGAGTTATGCGTGTGAGGTGTGTGGGCCGAACCCCAACATGGGCTGCCCTATAGTCCGTTTACAAGCAATACGGCCCAATGGCCTTGTGCGGTCGAGTGGGTGTGTGGGTTGTTGTGCGATCGGATCAAGTTGTGCGTTTAATACAAACATGCAATACATACACACATGCACATAATAGCATCTAATAAATCAAGATTCACATAAATCACAACACGTTCACATTCGTTACCTACAATACAAAGACGGGTTCGAAATACGAGTTGTCACACAAAGTGCCTGAGATACCTTAATTGCTCTAGATTAAGACGAGAACGCAAGAGGTTGACGGTGAGGGTGATTCCTATGCTAAATGTAGGTGGACAAGTCCAACCCTTTCCCGGGCTCTCATTAAAGAAGGTGTATGCCGAATCGATCAGGTCTATGTATGCACCGAACGAAGTCGATGGGGAGTCCTTCACGGCACAATCGACACATGGACGACTATCTCTCAAGTCTTCGCTAGAGTTAGAGGTAATATCGGGAACAACGAAGTTGTTTTTATTCGAATGCGATCCCAACAATTCTTCTTGGGTATCGTCTTGAGATGGAAAGTCCAACTCAAGTTCTTTTAACCAATTAAGAATTAAATCATCTAGTTGAACTCATCAAGAAGCATTTCTCCTAGAAGATTCGATTGAGAGCATTCGAGGGAGAGATAAGGATTATTTTTACTTCCGCCCCTCTTAAGGTACGGGAAAACAATGGGTCTATATAATGGGGCTTATAATTTAAAAAATAACATTCTAAAATCTTTATGGGGGCCACCACATATTTGACACCACGTACCATAAGAGGGCCGGTAGTAAAAAAAAATCAGTATCCTCATGTTTGTGTCAGAAATTACCAACCGTCGGGATCTTACGGTTCTGTTTTCAGTAACTGAAGCTTGGGCACGGGGCGTGTTGAGTGGGCATGGCCTCGTGTTCAGCTACTGTCTGACATAAAACAGGATTGCCAGTACCAAAGATTAGGCACGGGGCGTGTTCAGCGGGCACGACCCGTGCTGAGCTCTGCAGAAGCTGAAAAATTAAGAAAAAATCCTAAAAAATAGAAAAATAAGAAAAACGATTACGCCGTTGATTCCTAACTTTCTTAAAATCCTTGTGTCCCCGGCAACGGCGCCAAAAACTTGATGCGTGTGTAGTGTTATATATTTTTATGTATATTTTTTTAGCCCTTTTTAACACTTTGGTCAAGTTTCAAATTTATAAAACACGATATTCTACTAACACTAAACACACATATGGGCAAGTGCACCCATCGTGAGCGTAGTATAGTGTTGGTAAGATACCGAGGTCGTCCAAGGACACAAGAGCTTTTAATACTGGTTTATCCTCAACGTCTAATCAAAACAAAAGTTTAGAAAAAGGTTTTAACATGAAAATAAAAACTAAAATGCTGAAAAATAAAAATAAAAATAAAACAGATAGACAAGATGAATCACTTGGATCTGACTCGCTTTTAGTGTAACCTTTGATTATTTCCGCACTTTTGCACTTTTTAAGAGATTATCTTAATTATAGTAGTAGGCCCCTCTTTTGAAGGTGACGTTACCCTCAGCCCAGTAGTTTGAGTCAGCAAGGATACAATCGGATTATTGAAAGATAATTAATTAAGTTATTAATGCGTAATGTGGTAGGCCCCTCTTTTGAAGGTGACGTTACCATCGGCTAAGTAGTTTGAGTCAGCAGGGATACAATCCTAAGTAGTCGGGTTAAAGTTTTAATAGTAGTTTACATATGAGGGGCTCAAGGAGTTCGGATCCCCGCCATCCAATACCAGTGAGTATTGAAGGAGATCCTACTAAGGTTGACCCAGGTCCGTGTAGGATCTATACACTGAACAAGGCAAGACTCTTACCAAACCATTCCCTTAACCCCCGACCAGGTAGCCAACATATCTCCATAGAGACCGTGGAGATATGAATGCTGTAAATCTTTTATTTTATATAGACAGTAAAATAACGCCAAGACACCACGGACAAATGATAAGGAAGATTCACCTTCAACATAAGAAACTAGTTATTAAAGTCATTAATACATAACCAAATAAAAAGTGCGAAAAGATTAAAAATAAAAAGTATTACACTAAATGCTTGTCTTCACCAAGTGATGTAAGAGACTTAGGCAAACATGGCCTTTGATTGTCAAGAACTCTTACTATCAATCTTGGATCCCGAGACTACTCACACACTCTATGATGGATGATGGATGATGGTGGTGATGGGGGTTGTGATGGTGGTGGTGGGTGGGTGAAGTGTGAGAGAGGTGGTTTGCCATGGGATGGTTTGCAAATGAGCCAAGCACCCCTATTTATAGCCTGCACAGAAGCCCGGACACGGCCCCGTGTCCATTGGGCACGGCCCCGTGTCCACCCATCTTCTCTTTCTTCATTAAATGCAGTTTGTCTGCATTAGTTGACCACGCCCCCGTGTCCGCTGGACACGCCCCCGTGGTGGGTGATAGATAGCTTCTACAACTTTGTCTTTTCTACAGACATTTGGGCATCCCCTGTGCTCATTGAGCACGGGGCATGTTCAGACTTCTGTTCTCTTGTTTTTGCTTGGGAAGATGCTGTCGGGGGGTCGGACATGCCACATTTATTCCTTTTCTTGTATTTATGTTAGATTTAGCTGCCTTTTTGCTTCTTTAGTTCATTTGAGCTCATTTAATCCTGAAAATACAAAAGGAAGAAAAAACACACTTTTTCCAACATTAGTACTAAAAAGGGTTAGTTTTATGCCACATTTGATGTGATTTATATGTTGCATTTTGCGCACATCAAAAGAGTTTTCACCAACATAGCCCACTCCGGATAAATACCATTGACAAGATAATTCACATATTTGTACTCCACATCATTTTGCATAAAATGATGAATTTTGTGCATCCCCGTCTATATCATTGTGTGCACCAGCCAAACCAAAAAATGCATGCCAAATCTAGAAATCTTGAGACGCGACTGCTTGTAGTATTAAGGTTGGACCATCATGGTCACTAGGGATGAGATTTTTTACCAAAATACCGGTATCATACCGGTACTGTACTGATGCCCTACCGATGTCGTACCGTTTAGATCATAAACAGTACCGGTATCAGTAATAGGTTTTTCAAAATTCGGTATCGATAAAAAACGGTATCGGCAAAGGTATTTTTCGGTAAATACCGGTATTAATACCGAATTTAATAATGAATTCCAAGAGGTTTTTAGGTTGGATTACGAAGAGTCCAACTAATCTTACTGGCTACTACAATATACTGAACTAATATATAATAAAACCTAAACCTAAAATCCTTTATCATTCTATAGAACAGTCTGCGAACAATCAAGAGTCAAGAATCCAAAATCCAAATCCATTTTTCTTCAAGGTATTCAAACAACTCCAAATCCACGTTTCATGTTTGCTTATTTTTTCTGTTTTCTGCATTAATATTTATAAATTGCAATACGTCAGACATCAATGTTCATGTTTTCCTTAATATTCTATGATCAAGAAAACATTATTTTTTATTATCATATGGAATTTCCATTCCTTGAATTTGTCACGACGCTGATTCATATGCAAAACGAAAGAGGAAAAGAGAAAATGCAAAGCGATTAGCGAGATTAAACCAATATCAAATTTCTTTTGTTTGGTTATTTTTAATCAATTATTGTAACACCCCATGTTCTAAAGTCAAAGTCAAAGTCAAAGGAAGAAAAGATTGTTAATTGCGATCTGTCACTCCTTGCTTAACTATTGATTGTACACCGTGATTTGTAATAGAATCCTTTTATTTATTTGCTTTAGTTGTATTATGTTGAGTATCTATTAATAATCGAGGTTTAATCGCATGTTTATCGCTAATCTATTTATCACATCGCAATCGCATTAGCAACTTGACTTATAGGTTCTGTATATTGTTTTACGTGTGTGTGCTATTTATGTGTTACTTGTGCATGTTTACTTTATGTTTGTGGTGATTAATCGAAATGCAATCACAACTCTATCTTGACGTAATCTAATCGCAAACGCTAAACGCAAGTTATTGAAGATGACTGTATGTTAGATATAGTATTTGTGTGACTATTCGCTTGAACGCATCGCAACGCTCAACATGCAAAACGAAACACCAAAATCCAACTCGCCGGATCACTCGATCGAATGACCGAATGGTCATTCGTACGGATGACCATTCGATCAGGTGGCCATCCGATCGATGTGCCATCCGATTTAACACCTGCACTCCTCTTTCCACTTTTAGCAACCTATAAATACCCCTGTCACATCACCAACAGTGATGTGACAGCTCTCTCATTCGACCAGCACGCTCAAACCTACTTTTCCTTCGATTTCTCGCGATTCTTGTAAGTTTCCAACTCAAATCTTGTACTTCTATGATCTATACACACTTCTTCATCATTTTCACCTTTGAATCTTAACTTTTAACCATGAAATCAGCGGATTTGAGGTGTTCTAGGGTGATGTCATCATGGAGTTCTTATAAACCTCAAGTTTTGGCCTCATTCCACCAAGAACAACTTAGATCTAAAGGATTTCCACATGATTTAACACTATTTTCATCTAGATCTAAACATTTTCAAGGTTAAAAGGATTGAAAGATGGTTTTGTAACTTTCTTTCAACTCTTTTTGTAACACCCCATGTTTCGAAACTCAAAGTCAAAGTCAACATTGAGGTCAAAGGAAGAAAATATTGCTAATTGCAATCTGTCACTCCTTGCTCAATTCACGTTTTGACTTCTTTGACTTATAGATAGTCTAATTATGTTCTTACGTTAGTTGTATTATGTGGAGTACTTATTAATAATCGATGTTTAGTCGCTATTTATCGCATGTTTTATCGCTTATCGCATCGCAATCGCACTCGCAACTCGAATTATGCATTCTGGATATTGTTTTACGTGTGTGTGTGCGCCTTTATATGTTACTTGTGCATGCTTATTTATGTTTATGTTATGTTGATTAATCAAAATGCAATCGCAAACTCTATCACATCACAACGCTCGACACACGAATTGAAATAGCAAAACTCATCGCGCCGAACACTCCAATCGAGTGGCCAACCGATCGAGGTGCCACCCAACCGAGTTGTCACCCGATCGAGCTGCCACCCGATCGGCCAGCCACTTTCCCCACTTTCCTTTTATGGAAACCCTATAAATACCCCTCATATGTCAACATCACTTGATGTTGACAGCTCTCACTTGACCAGCTCGCTCCAGCCTCTATTTCTTCCGATTTCTCGCGATTCTTGTAAGTTTTCAACCTAAATCTTGTACTTTCTTGATCTACACGCAATCCTACACCTTTCTATCTTTTGAATCTTAACTTTTAACCGTGAAATCACTAGATTTGAGGTGTTCTAGGACGATGTCATCATGGTGTTCATAAGAACTTCATGTTTTGGCTTCAATCCTTCGAGAACAACTTAGATCTGAACGATTTCCACATAAATAAACAAAGATCTTTCATAGATCTGAACATATTCACGGGAAAAAGGATTGAAAGATGGTTTCTAACTTTCTTTCAACTCTTTTACACTCAATGCATTCAAAGCCGATAGAAACGGACCTTGTTCTAACCTTCTAATCCTTCTTGGTGATGTGTTGGCTCAAGATCTGAGTTCTACCAAAGAAACAACCGATTCCGGGTTAAGCATAACCAACCATCACGAATCTGTGAACGGGTCAGATTTGGGTGATTCCTGTCCGATCGGGTCGCAAGGGTCTTAACGAGGTTCTGTTGCTTAGCACGTAGTCACAACGTCTCGAGAAAACTGCAACTATCTAAACAACCAAGTGTAAAGACGATCAGGCTACCGGGACAGATTCCTGTCTGATCGGACAGCCGTCCGATCGGACTGCCACCCGATCGGATTGCCACCCGATTGGCTTGCACCTTGGTCCCACACTTCAAACTTTGTTTCATCTTTAGGATAACTGAACGGCGAACGGATTACCGTCCGATCGGGTTGCCACCCGATCGAGCGACCATCTGACCATATGACGTTTGGGACTTCAACACTTAAAAAATTTTCAACATGTTCAATGCATTACCAGTTCTAACGGATTGCCACCCGATCGGATTGCAATCCGATCGAGTGACAAACTGCTGTGAACTTGTTCTCACTGAAGTGTCATACTAATCGGATCGCCGTTCGATCGACCGACCTGAAAGGTAGAGATACTTCTCTGTTTTCAAAATGCTACAACGAAAACTTCGAAAGTCAAGCCATCATACACAAACACATCCATCCCAAACGAGGTAACAATCCAATCGAATGGTCACCCGATCGGAGAACCATCTGAACGGATTGTCACCCGATCTACTGGCCATCCGATTGGATTAGCATCCGACATACGGTGTAAAGTGTCTCCTGTTTAAGCGTTATGCGTGCCGCTTATCGTTTATGCTATCGTTCTGATCAGGTTAATCTCACTCTAGCGCTCCCTTCAATCCATCATCGCAATGAGTATACTCGAACCCTTTTTGCTTTACGCACTTTTGGGTGTTACATACGTTACTTATTCTAAATCACATCGAACACACTACACAATACTTTAACGCTAACCGTTACCGCATGTTATATGTGACTTAATGAATGCTTGTTTGTTATGTTTACACATGGATTGTTGTCTACCTGCCTTAGCAACGATAGTACTATAGTTTGGACTCAGCACCTGTTTACTCAGGGGTTGTTAAGGACAATTAATTACATGGGTCACAGTGGTGAACATTTATTACGAACTTCCTTGCGCAGTCAACCTGCAGTCATTGGTATTTATAGGATCATGTCGATAACTTACGTGCTTCATTTTACACTGTGTACGTGCTGGTTATGTGTAAATGATTCTGAACTCTATTATATCTATTAAACTTGTATGCTCACCTTTACACTATGTGTATTGACTTTTTCTTTAACGTATGCGGCAGGTGCTTAAGATGTTTAAATGCTTGGCTTGCTGTGAAATCGAGGCTAGGAAAGGTCTAGAAACCAATAAACGAATTGTCTGTACTTAAATTCTGAGTTGTCGAAACAGAACAATTTGTCTTGACTTTGCCTGTAATAATTATGTTACTTTTTATGTCATGGTATGGGACATGATGCTTTAAATAATTGGTAATAATAGTTGTTATGGAAACTTTTGGACAATATGTTTCGCTCAGTGCCACGCCCCGATGTTTCCGCCATCGGTTGGGGTGTGACAGATTGGTATCAGAGCCATAACTATAGGGAATTAGGTAAGACTCGACCTAATCCGGGTCGATGTCTTAGAAACGACCTAGTCTATAGTTAGGTACCAACAGACCGACTTGTGCATATCCTTAGGGATTTTGTACAAGCTTACTTGCTATTTCTCGCTTTTCTCGCTTACGCTACACTATCTGCACACTAATGTTCAAAAATGAACGAGCGATTAGGTCGAGATTAGGTGTGAAAACCGCAAACTCTCGACTAAATTGCTTGTTCGACCCACATTCTGTCACACCCTGGCTTATGCGGAAGCGTGGGTTTATTTGCTTGTTCGACCCACATATTCACAACAATGCTATATGAAAATAAAACACATGATGTTCATCCATTCATCAAGTTTTTAAAAGTAAAACACAACAGCATTGTTTTAAAAAGTCGACACAACAAACCAAATACAACCATGACATAATGTAAACATGTTCAACGACATAACCAAAAGACTTGACTAAAAACACAGTTTAAGACTTGTAACCCGTCCAGGCAAAGGTCACACTTCCTAAACTTGGATGACATCATTATTCCTACGCAGCTTGACGTGATGCATACCGTGCCAGATCCACTAATTTCCTGAAATACATGTAGTTTGAAAAATCAACAAAAAGTTGAGCGAGTTCATGTAAAGGTGAGTATGTATAAACCTTTAAAGTATGTATAAAAGTCCCTGGTATGTAGCAATAAGGAAAAAAGCGATCACCAATGGGTTTCAAAGCCACTTGTATGTGTGAGAAAGTGTAGGGAAACTCAAACCTAGCAAATTTGTTACCGGGCTTCGGCTGTAAGACACAGTTACCTCTATGGGCCTCCCCGGCCTCACGGATGTGGGCTCGCTACACCCAAATAGATCTATCACTCTTGTGTCCCTCGGTCCTACAACGAGGATTAATGGCCTCAAGTGTTGTACCCACCCCTCACATGATCTAGTAGTATAAACCCTCCCTACGCTAACCATACCATGTAATAAATGTTTGAAATCAGTATGTAACATGTATTTCACCCCCGAAGTTGTAAAACTGAAAATAGTTAAAAGAAAAAGGGGGACATGAACTCACAGAAGTGCGTATCCAGAAACGTCAATCTCCAACTCTATCTGCTGCGTGACGACCTACACGTACTAATGCCTATTAGACGGATGGTCGTGCCTTGGCTTAGGGTTTAACGTTTTTGGTAAAATAGTTAGGTAACTATTTCGTATTCACACTTCTTATTTTATTTTATAAGTATATTTCCTTCCCAAGGATGGGAGTTTTTATACATGTACATGTTATAATTCCGAAAATATATTTTTAAGTCTCACTTGAAAAATATATTTAAATTATTTGTCTAAAATGTTTTAAATTCCAAAATATATATATTTTTCCCAAAAATATTATATTTTACTTCATACATTTTTTCCAAAATAATACTTATCAAAATATACATATAAGAGTACTTTTCAGAAATACTACATAAGTTACGTTTTAAAGTTCGCGTTGTAATAGCAATACTTGTGTAACTAAAATGTTTATTTTGTGAGAGCGTTGGTATTATTTTGGAGTCTTAATTTCACAGTATTTTCAAGTTATATTATTTTTACCCTAAAAATAATATATCTAGTACACAAAATAACAAACAATCACACAAGCGTTTTATTATAAAATATATATTCTAAATATATATTTAATAAATTTTATTTACGAAAATCCACCTCCGGTACTTGGTATTTTTGTAATAAATCGTGGCGAAGTTTATTTTGAAAACCAAGTTAAAAATATATTTGTAAACGCTTGTTAGAAAAATATTTCTAAGTGTTGTAATTCTAGTAAAATTTCGCCAGAGTTTCCTCTGTAGATGGAGGTGTCCATGCTTTTTAGCATATCATTTTCTTTTGTAAAATCAATCAAACAATTATCAATCAACAATATACAATTTTTTATCACTAATCTTGACAAAAATAAGCATGAACTATAAACTTATGAGCTTGAAAGTTTGTAAAAATATGTAGTAAGTTACTATCATACTTAGTAGGTCTTGTTATTTTTAAAAATATGATTAGTTTCTTGGAAACTTTATTTTTAAAGAATGTGCATTTTCACAACCTCTAGTCATGATTTACAAAAATATTTCTTTGTCAAATTTTCTTTCTACACAAGTGTTCCTACACTTGTTTACCCACTAAAAATGTTTTTAGTTCATACAAGATCCGGGTTTTAACAAAACTAGTATCTTTCACTTGGTTCTTCCGAAAACCCACTCATAGATCCTTAGATCTACAAGTTTATAACTTTATTTTTCAAGAAAACTTATATTTATTAAAGTTCAAAGTTCATGTGTGGATGGTTTCATCATCCTTCATATCTTTAACCTTTACATCTTACTAGTTCATGTTCTTAAACATGATCTAGCAAGTCTAGGTGATGAACCATCTTACTTCTACTAACAAACAACATGTATTAAGCATAACAACACAAGATCAACATGATTTCAACATCATTTAACCGTACATCTTCTCTTTATCCACTCTTTACCCTTTATGTTCAAGACTTGTTTAAGTTCTTTTAGAGTTTCTTAACATTTTATCATTCAATAATCTATTAACCACTAAAAACAAGAACAAGATGAAGATTTGAAGCACTTACTACTAGCACAAGGCTAGGGGAGAAACAAAGCGTAAAAGTGGTGGATAAAAGAAAACAAGAGTGGTCCTTGAGCTTCCGAGTGCACCAAGCTTGCTTGTTGGACCTCTAACACCTTTGCTTCTTAACATGTCCCCACACCATGACCATCGAAGGGGGGGGGGTAGGGGTAGGGTTGTAATCTTTGTTTACATGTTTAGTAAGGAACTAGTTAGAGTTTAAAGGATATAGTTAGTGGATTATTATGTGTTATGTAATATAAGGTGTGTAAGGGTGTTCGGGGACCCTAACTAGCTCAGAAAAGTTAAAACAATGTGTTTGGCAATATTTTTATGTTCTGGGTAAAGTCTGGTTGTTCGGTTGGATGTTGATCCGTTAAAGTGCTAAATAAAGCTTTAAAGTGTCTTTTATATTGTTTTTAGTGACACATTAAATTCCCAACACTTTGGAAAGTGTCTAGGACTATTTTGCCAAGTTTTTGCACCTTACTAGCATTGTTAAATGCTGAATTTTGGTATTCAGTGCAGAATTCTGCACTTAAAGAATGTTTTAGGCACTTCCGGGCACTATAACTATCTCCTAGTGACGCAGTTTTATGATCCTCACCTCCCTACACTCCCTACTAGTGTAGTATTCTATTCCTGGCTCATTCTGGCCTCAAAAATATTGTCTGTCTAGGTGCTGGCATTGTCAGCATGTCTTTATGGTTATCCGTTGCGCTCACTGTGCTAACTGTGCTTTGTGCATCAAGTTTGTCACTATTGTTTGTGTGTAATAAATTGAGTGACAGTAATGAAGTGTGATGCATGAGTATGTATGTATCAGAAAACAGAAGGCAGTTTAATCACAATTGTAATCAAGCACAGTAATTAAGCACTAATTAACTATTAATTAATTTGTACGGATACCTGGATTTGTGAGGGTTGTCACACATTCTATCTATGAAACACGAGAATTTGCGTTGAATCAGGAGTGAAATCCATAATTTAATGCAGGTCTTTGTCCATATTTTTTTTTGTCAAACAGGAACAAAGTTGTCAAGTCAGGGGTGAAACCCGAACCTTCATGACTTATTCCGCCCTATTTTGTTCTACAAAACTCTCACCAAAGTCTCGACGGACTCCAACGACATGAAGTCATGCTATGACTGGAAGGATGCTTACCTAAATACTAGGTCTTTGTGCGTGATGATATCTGGGGTATTATACCAGGACTTCTGATTTTGCGGGAGCAATAGCCTAGTCCTCGTATAATAGTTTGCATAGCTTTAATCAAAAGCCCACCCTCAGCATAAAATGATGAAACGTTGAAAAATGCTAATCATGTGCTGTTGAAAAAAAGATCCCCAAACAGGACACACCGAAAGACGAGCCATCATCTCTCTATCTGAACGGAAGTTCTAACCTGAGCTCTCATGGTTTCGCATTTATCCATTTACAGATATCATTAGTGTACACTCACCTGTAAGACTGAATATAGAATTCTGGATACGGGAGTATATTCTGAGGTGGTACACGCGAATAAGTTTAAGTGCTTAAAACACTAATCTCGTATCTCAGAACAGTTGAACTTTGTGTGAAAATTTAAGTGGATCAGTATACTGACAATCTAAGTGAATTGTTTAGAACTTACAATGTTTAAAGCTTAACGGTGTTAGTGATTTGTCTTAAAAAAAACTGATATGATCCTCTTACATAAACTCACAAAATATTGTTTGTAAATATTTCTTTACTGTTTTTTCATTAAAAGCCAAATGTCAAGATTTTACATACCTTATGATCCCCTTGCTTGGGTGTTCATTAATCCATGTTCGGTTGTGTTTGTGCATCATTCGGACCTTCAATTTGATACATATACGTGGATTAGGGTTTTGGCTCCTTGGGGAGCCCCCTGAGCTCGATCCAGAACACACACTTCAAGTGTGTGTTTTGTTTTGATTTTCTTTTATTAGATAACCTTGTTAAGTTATCCCATTTTAACCCCTCGTGTTTGGTTCGTTAATAAGTAGGCCACAACCTACTTATTTCTGATAATATTCCCATTTATTAACTAGGTTAAACATTCCTAGTTAAATTAGTGGGTTCAGGAAATCTACAACTTAGTTTATTTTAAGTCTCGTTAACTCGGGTTTCGATAAACTTTATTTTCCCAAAAGCTTTTGTTCAGCTTTTATTTAATATTAGGCTTATTCATTTAAAAATCCTAATATTCACTGGGTTACTTTTACCCCTAACGATAATTTACCCGTTTTTTTAGTACTAACGTAGTTTAACTACCAAATCTGTTTTCGTGGTGTTACAATACGGCCACTATGAGTTCGTTGTTATGCCTTTTGGTTTAACCAACGCACCCGCGGTTTTCATGGATCTGATGAATCGCGTGTGTAAACAATTTCTTGACCATTTCGTCATTGTATTCATTGATGATATCCTGATCTATTCCAAATCCAAAGCCAAACATGCGCAACATCTACTTTTGGTTCTCGAACTGCTCCAAGGGAATCGACTCTATGCCAAGTTCTCCAAGTGTGAATTTTGGCTGGAGAAGGTTCAATTCCTCGGTCACATTGTTAATAGTCAAGGTATTCATGTCGACCCCGCAAAGATCGAAGCTGTTAAGAGTTGGGTTACACCAAAGAACCCGTCTGAAGTCCGTTCTTTTCTTGGACTAGCGGGCTATTATCGACGATTTATCGAAGGGTTCTCTAAATCGTCGTGCTGCTTACTTCTCTCACGCATAAAGACAGATCTTTTGTTTGGGGAATTGAACAGAAGTCTGCCTTCCAAACCCTCAAGAATATGCTTTGCAATGCTCCTGTCCTTGCTTTACCAGATGGAAACGATGACTTTGTTGTCTATTGCGATGCCTCGAACCTTGGTCTTGGTTGTGTTCTCATGCAACGAGACAAGGTTATCGCTTACGCATCTTGTCAACTCAAGATCCACGAGAAAAACTATACAACCCATGACCTCAAACTAGGCGCAGTTGTTTTTGCGTTAAATATTTGGCGACACTACCTTTATGGTACAAAGTGTACGGTCTGCACCGACCATAGGAGCCTACAACATATCTTCAGCCAGAAAGAACTTAATATGCGTCAACGCCGATGGGTAGAACTTCTCAACAATTATGACTGTGAGATTCGTTATCATCCAGACAAAGCAAATGTCGTTGTCGACGCCCTCAGCAGACGAAGCTATTTGCATAGCACCCACAATGTTCCAGCCCAGCATCATCTCGAAACCCTTATCCGTGAAGCCCAACATGCTTGCTTTACTGAGCGAACTTTGAAGAAGGAAAGGATTTACCACGATGGAGCCCATCTTGTGAATAAGTCGAATGGGATATTCCATTATCTGGAGCGAATTTGGATCCTTAAGCGGACCGATTTACGACAGACTCTAATGGACGAAGCCCACAAATCCCGATATTCTATTCATCCCGGTGCCAACAAAATGTACCAGGACCTTCGCTACAAGTACTGGTGGCCGAGCATGAAGAGAGATATCGCTCTCTATGTTGGGAAGTGCCTGACTTGCTAGAAAGTCAAGGTCGAGCATCAAAGACCCTCTGGCTTTCTTGAACAACCCGCGATCCCTATGTGGAAGTGGGAAAGTATAGCTATGGACTTCATAACGAAACTCCCGCGCACGTCATCAGGTCACGACAACATCTGGGTTGTCGTTGATCGTTTGACCAAATCTGCTCATTTTCTGCCGATACGAGAAGACTACAAGGTAGAAAGATTAGCCCGAATCTACAACGACGAGATCATTTGTCGACATGGGACGCCTCGCGACATCATCTCTGACCGTGATGCTCGGTTTACCTCGTGTCTATGGGAAACGTTTCAAACTGCTCTTGGTACTACGCTTAATCTAAGTACCGCTTTTCATCCCCAAACCGACGGTCAGACTGAAAAGAACGATTCGTACCCTTGAAGACATGCTCCGTTCGTGTCTCAAAGACTTCGGTGGTAATTGGGACGCTTACCTGCCTTTAGTCGAATTCTCGTATAATAACAGTTATCATTCCAGCATACAAATGGCACCGTCTGAGGCATTATACGGGAGAAAATGTCGATTGCCTATTGTATGGCACGAGATCGGGCACTCACAATTAACCGGTCCTGAGCTATTGCAAGAAACGACTGACAAAATCCTCCAAATTAGAGACAATCTGCTAAAAGCTCGGAGTCATCAGAAAAGTTACGCCGATAGACGACGCAAGCCCCTTGAATTTGACGTTGGCGACCATGTACTCGTAAAGGTATCACCTTGGAAGGGTGTGGTTAGATTCGGCAAGAAAGGAAAACTCGCGCCTCGATATGTTGGACCCTTTAAGATTCTGGAAAGGATCGGGAAAGTGGCCTACAGACTCGAACTACCGGAGGAACTTAGCAACGTCCACCCGACTTTCCACGTGTCAAACCTCAGAAAGTGCCTGGCTGAGCATGATCTGTATGTACCTCTGGAAGATCTCTAAGTAAACGAAACACTACACTTCGTGGAGAAGCCTGTCGAGATCATGGATCGCCTAACCAAGCAGCTCAGACGCTCGCGCATTCCCATTGAAGGTTCGATGGGAAGGCAAACGAGGCGCAGAGTTCACTTGGGAACTCGAAAGCGACATGAAGGCGAAGTACCTGCAGTTTTTTGTTACGGCTGAAGCCTAATTTCGGGACGAAATTCCCTTAACAGTGGGAGGATGTAATACCCCGTGTTTCGAAAGTCAAAGTCAAAGTCAACATTGAGGTCAAAGGAAGAAAAGATTGCTAATTGCAATCTGTCACTCCTTGTTCAATTCCTATTTTGACTTCTTTGACTTATAGATAGTCTAAATATGTTCTTACGTTAGTTGTATTATGTGGAGTACTTATTAATAATCGATGTTTAATCGCTATTTATCGCATGTTTTATCGCTTATCGCATCGCAATCGCACTCGCAACTCAAATTATGCATTCTGGATATTGTTTTACGTGTGTGTGCCTTTATGTGTTACTTTTGCGTGCTTATTCATGTTTATGTTATGGTGATTAATCGAAACGCAATCGCAAACTCAATCGCAATCGAATCACAGACGCTAAATGCAAGTTATTTAGGATGATTGTATGTTAGATATAGTAGTTGGGATTAAAAGTAATTTGAATTGGGAACTCTATCGCATCGCAACGCTCGACACGCGAATCGAAACAGCGAAACTCGTCGCGCCGAACACTCCAATCGAGTGGCCAACTGATCGAGGTGCCACCCGATCGGGCTGCCACCCGATCGAGTTGTCACCCGATCGAGCTGCCACCCGATCGACCAGCCACTTTCCTCACTTTCCTTTTATGGAAACCTTACAAATACCCCTCATATGTCAACATCACTTGATGTTGACAGCTCTCACTCGACCAGCTCGCTCTAGCCTCTATTTCTTCCGATTTCTCGCGATTCTTGTAAGTTTTCAACCTAAATCTTGTACTTTCTTGATCTACACGCATTCCTACACCTTTCTATCTTTTGAATCTTAACTTTTAACCGTGAAATCACTAGATTTGAGGTGTTCTAGGATGATGTCATCATGGTGTTCATAAGAACTTCATGTTTTGGCTTCAATCCTTCGAGAACAACTTAGATCTAAACGATTTCCACATAAATAAACAAAGATCCTTCATAGATCTGAACATATTCATGGTGAAAAAGGATTGAAACATGGTCTCTAAGTTTCTTTCAATTCTTTTACACTCAATGCACTCAAAGCCGATAGAAACGGACCTTGTTCTTACCTTCTACTCCTTCTTGGTGATGTGTTGGCTCAAGATCTGAGTTCTACCAAAGAGACAACCGATCCCGGTTAAGCATGAACAACCGTCACGAATCTGTGAATGGGTCGGATTTGGGTGATTCCTGTCCGATCGGGTCATAAGGGTCTTGACGAAGTTCTGTTGCTTAGCACGTAGTCACAACGTCTCGAGAAAACTGTAACTATCTAAACAACCAAGTGTAAAGACGATCAGGCTACCGGGACGGATTGTCGTCCGATCGGACAGTCTTCCGATCGGATTGCCACCCGATCGGCTTGCACCTTGGTCCCACACTTCAAACTTTGTTTCAACTTTAGGAGAACTGAAAGTCAAACGGATTACCATCCGATCGGGTTGCCACCCGATCGAGCGACCATCTGACCATGTGACGTTTGGGACTTCAACACTTAAACAATTTTCAACATGTTCAATGCATTACCAGTTCTAACGGATTGCCACCCGATCAGATTGCAATCCGATCGAGTGACAAACTGCTGTGAACTTGTTCTCACTGAAGTGTCATACTAATCGGATCGTCGTCCGATCGAGTCGTCGTTCGATCGACCGATCTGAAAGGTATAGATACTTCTCTGTTTTCAAAATGCTACAACGAAAACTTCAAAAGTCAAGCCATCATACACAAACACATCCATCCCAAACGAGGTAACAATCCAATCGAATGGTCACCCGATCGGATGACCATCCGAACAGATTGTCACCCGATCGACTGGCCATCCGGTCGGGTTGCCATCTGATCGGATTCCCATCCAACATACGGTGTAAAGTGTCTCCTGTTTAACCGTTATGCGCGTCGCTTATCGTTTATGCTATCTTCTGATCAGGCTAATCTCACTCTAGCGCTCCCTTCAATCAATTATCGTTGTGAGTATACTCGAACCCTTTTTGCTTTACGCACTTTTGGGTGTTACATACGTTACTTATTCTAAGTCATATCGAACACACTACGCAATACTTTAACGCTAACCGTTACCACATGTTATACGTGATTTAATGAATGCTTGTTTGTTATGTTTAATATGTATTGCTGTCTACCTGCCTTAGCAACGATAGTACTATAGTTTGGACTCAGCACCTGTTTACTCAGGGGTTGTTAAGGACAATTAATCACATGGGTCGCAGTGGTGAACATGTATTACGAAGTGTCTTGCGCAGTCAACCCACAGTCATTGGTATTGATAGGATCATGTCGATAACTTACGTGCTTCATTTTACATTGTGTACGTGCTGGTTATGCGTAAACGATTTCGGACTCTATTATATCTATTAAACTTGTATGCTCACCTTTACACTATGTGTATTGACTTTTACTTTAACGTATGTGGCAGGTGCTTAAGATGTTTAAATGCTTGGCTTGCTGTGAAATCGAGGCTAGGAAAGGTCTAGAAACCAATAAACGAATTGTTTGTACTTAAATTCTGAGTTGTCGAAACAGAACAATTTGTCTTGACTTTGCCTATAATAATTATGTTACTTTTTATGTCATGGTATGGGACATGATGCTTTAAATAATTGGTAATAATAGT
This sequence comes from Helianthus annuus, assembly GCF_002127325.2. Taxonomy (NCBI): domain Eukaryota; kingdom Viridiplantae; phylum Streptophyta; class Magnoliopsida; order Asterales; family Asteraceae; genus Helianthus; species Helianthus annuus. Next base: position 51,114,409 of record NC_035449.2, on the reverse strand, counting down.
TATTATGGAAACTTCTGGACAATCTGTTTCGCTCAGTGCCATGCCCCGATGTTTCCGCCATCGGTTGGGGTGTGACACTTTTACACTCAATGCACTAAAAAACTGATAGAATCGGAGCTCATCCAGGCCTTCTACTAGTGAGGTGTCGGTTCGAGATCTGGTTCCTGTCAAAGAGACAACTGATTCCGGGTTGAACATGAACATCCATCTCGAACAGATAACTGATCGGATTGGGGTGATTCCCGTTCGATCGAATAACCTGGGTCTGATGGAGTTCCTGTTGTTTAAACACGTTGTTATACCGTCTCGAGCACACTGCAAAACTTTAAAACTTCGCAAATTTTTCAATGTTCAAAACAATCAGATTGTGGGACGGGCTGCCTCCGATCGGATTGCGATCCGATCGGATTGCACTTGACCGACAACACTTAACATTTTCATAATTTTTAAGGATCATCGGTTACTGACGGATTACCATCCGATCGGTAGACCATCTGATCGAATGACAATCCTGCTATGAACTTGTTTTCTGAGAAATGCCTCGCCGGACGGATCGCCATCCGATCGAACGACCTGAAAGGTAGAGATACTTCTCTGTTTTTAAAATGCTACAACGAAAACTTCAAAGCCATCATACATAAACACATCCATCCTAAACGAGTGGCAATCCAAACGAATGGCCATCCGAACGGATTGTTATCCGATCGCATGACCATCCGTTTGGATTGTCATCCGGTCGGATGACCTTTCGTCACTTGTTCACTTGCACCGTTTAACGCGCCGTTCTTCGCTTATGCTATCGTTAACTGTTCAGGCTAATCTCTCTCAGCGCTCCCTTCAATCCAAGAGAGTGTTTATTTACTAAACACGATCTGTGAGTATACTCGATCCCTTTTTGCTTTACGCACTTTTGGGTGTTACATACGCTACTTATTCTAAATCACATCAATCACACAACGCAAACACAATTTACACGCTAACCGCTCTGCATGTTATACGTGTTATTCGATGAATGCTGGGAAAGTAAACGCGGCGCATAGTTTACCTAGGAACTCGAAAGTGACATGAAGGCGAAGTACCCTCAGCTCTTTGTTACGCCTGCCCTAATTTCGGGATGAAATTCCCTTAAGAAGGGGAGGTTGTAACACCCCATGTTCGAAAGTCAAAGTACAAGTCAAAGTCAAAGTCAAAGGAAGAAAAGATTGCTAATTGCGATCTGTCACTCCTTGCTTAACTATTGATTGTACACCTTGACTTGTAATCGAATCCTTTTATTTATTTGCTTTAGTTGTATTATGTGGGGTATCTATTAATAATCGAGGTTTAATCGCATATTTCATTGCCGATAACCTACTAGCTTCGCATTATACGTGTTACATGCTGGTTATGCGTAAACTCGCATTCGCTACTATTATACTATCGAACTTGTATGCTTATACTGACCTCTATTTTAACGTATGTGACAGGTGTTTAGGATGATGTGCTTTACCTGCTTTGTGGAATCAAGTAGGAGTGAGAGTCTAGAAACAAACAATTTAAATTATGAGTTGTCGGAACAATGTTTTGCCTTGAGATGTCTATGTCTGTAATAATTGTTTTACTCTGATAAGTTATGGTATGGGACATAATGTAATTATCTGGTAATTTAGTTGTTATAGATTTCTCTTGAACAATCTGTTTCGCTCAGTGCCGCGCCCTGATGATTCCGCCATCGGTTGGGGTGTGACAGATTGGTATCAGAGCCATAACTATAGGGAATTAAGCAAGACTCGACCTAGTCTGGGTCGATGTCTTTGAAATGACCTAGTCTATAGTCTAAGTACCAACAGACCGACTTGTGCATACCCGGTCAGGGTTTTGTATGAGCTTACTTGCTAATCTCGCTCGCACCCGCTCAACACTACCACTGCACACTATTTTCAAAAATGAACGAGCGATTAGATCGAGATTAGGTGTGAAAACCGCGAACTCTCGATTTGGATCGCTTGTTCGACGTATTTTTACAATAAACAAGAGAATTTGCGTTGAATCGTGAGTGAAATCCATACTTTGACGCAAATTTTCCTTTCTATCTCATGATTTTATCACACCAACAGGAATAAAGTTGTTAAGTCAGGGGTGAAACCCGAACCTTGATGACTTGTTCCACCCTCAATTTTGGTTTTACAAAACTCTCACCAAAGCCTCGATGGACTCCAATGACTCGAGTCACGCTGTAACTAGAACGATGCGTATCGTTCGCCCAAAATCGAGGCGATAGCACAGTCCAGAAGGCCAAAGTGTGCACTTAGAGTCCTTGTGAACAGTCGAACCACTTTGGGTAGTCAACGTCTATCTAGCCAAGACAATCTATTCTCGATTTTATGTGTTTTCGATTCTGGATTTCGCCGCCGCTAACTCTGATATTTGTCGCTTTTATATGGAGCTTTATGTGTTTTATGTGGTTTTAAATGTTTATTTGTTAGCGTTTTGAGGTACCGATGGTTTCGATTTAACGTTTCTGCTCTGCAAAACACACAACTCCGACACCGCGTTAACAAATCGCATGCTATGTTACTCGCAATTTCGCTATTCGCACTCCGACAGCTGTGATAGATAGGTGAATACGTGCAATATATGTAGGTGGATACATGCAAAATATAGTGGATTGCGTGCCTATGTGCTTATATGCTTATGTGTTTCTATGCTTACGTGGGCTATGTGCTTCTGTGCTTATGTGGATTATGTGCCTACGTGACTACGTGATTAGCGTTTTGACTAAGTAGCTTTTGGAGATTCGCTAGACTATGCTAGGATTAATCGAAATTATGTTTGAGTCCTGTGGCAATGTCTGTTGCAGACAATGTCGTCATTCGGATCTCACCCCGCTCGCTCTGTTCGACACAATAACAAGGACAAGCGCATCGCTGCTCTAGTTGCGAAGCAAATGGCGAAAGTTATCCCACAAATTGTCAGTGAGCTGAATGAAAATGCTAGTAAGTCCTCAGAAGAATCCAGGACAGATTCCCCTAAAGCTACTTTTAGCTTCAAGCAATTCAAACCCTGCGGCCCGAAAGAATTTACCAGAGAGGATGGGCCTACGGCCATGTTTCAATGGTTTGATTCAATCGAAGTCACCCTGCGCCAGAGTGGTTGTCCGGAAAACCTTCACACTGTTAACGCCACCGGCGTCTTCCAATCCCGAGCTCTAGATTGGTGGACGGCCGGGAGGAACAAACGAGGGAATGATGCAGCTTACGGGTTGACGTGGGATGAGTTGCAGGACATCATGATGCGAGAGTTCTGCCCTCCCCACGAGCTCCAAAAGTTGGAGGACGAGTTCTGGCATATCAAACAGGAGGGTGGTGACAACACTGGTTTAACTGCTCACTTCAAGCCGATGAGTTTCATCTGTCCGAGTCAAGTTACTACCCCCCGAGATTACCATGAAGAAATACATCCGTGCTCTTCCGGATTGTGTGGTTGATTTCGTGCAAGCTGCGAAGACGACCACTATTGAGGAAACCTACCTGCTCGCTGCTGAGATCAACGATAAGCGAGTCAGGGCTGGTTACTTTGATAAAGCCTCCAAGAATCTTCACCAAATTACCGCTGCACCCACCGCTAAAACCGCCGCCGCACCGCAAGCATCAAAATCCTCCCGCCGCAAGAGAAAGAACAACAACAAAAGTAGCAAGAATTGCGCTGTCACAGCCGCCGTTCCACTCCAAGCTATCTCTGCTCAACCGCAACCCCAGAACCGCCAAGTAGCGGCCCAAGTGACCACTGCACCGCCGGCCAAGCGTGCATATACTGGTCCTCACCCGCTCTACCCTACCTGCACTTATCATCATCCCGTTGGGATTGCTTGCAGATTCTGTGTTCACTGCAACCTGTACGACCACTTTACTGCTAATTGCCGTACTGGTCCACGTCAAGCTCTAGCGCAAGGCCAAGCTCCTGCACCACAAGCTCTCCTTCCTGCTCCTCAAGGCCAACAAGCAGCTCCTGCACCCGCTGCTCACGCTAGAGCTTGCTTTGCATGTGGTGATCCCAACCACTTTGCAAACATGTGCCCCAACAGAGTGGTAAAGCAAGAGCCACAACAGCAGCCGCAACAACATCAACAGCAGCAGCCTCAGCAGCAGCAGCAACCAGCAGCCCGCGAACGTACTTTCAACATTAATGTCCGCCAGGCTCAAGCAGAAAACAATGTGGTTAATGGTACGTTCCTTGTGAATGGTATATATGCTTCGTGTTTGTTTGATACTGGAGCAAGATAGCTATTTTGTACCGTTTGAATTCGAAAAGCTCCTTAATCGTAAGCGCGCCCATCTCCCCTCGACGTTCGATGTTGAAGTTGCCACTGGAAGAACCGTCGCTGTCAATTCCGTTCTACGTGATTGTACCCTTGAACTCAACAATCATGTCTTCCCTATCGACCTTATTCCGATGCAGCTTGGTAGTTTTGACATCATAGTAGGCATGGATTTTCTTCGTGGAAATCATGCTGAAATCGTTTGCTTCGATAAGATGATTCGTTTCTCGCTCGCTAATGGTGATCAACTTTGTGTGTATGGCGAAACTCCTTCGATAGGTCTCAAACTCATGTCATGTGTCCAAGCGAGCAAGTATCTCCGCAAGGAATATATAGCTTTCTTGGCTAACATTGTAGTAGCGGAGAAGGAAAAGAAAGAGAAGGCAATAGATAAGGTGCCTGTGGTTCGTGATTTTCCTCGTGTATTCCCCGACGATTTACCTAGTTTACCCCCGAGTCGTGATATCGACTTCCGTATTGATCTCATTCCTGGAGCAAATCTTGTTGCTAGAGCTCCTTATCGACTCGCTCCGTCTAAAATGCGCGAACTCTCAAGTCAACTCCAAGAATTACTTGACAAAGGCTTTATTCGCCCTAGCACCTCCCCTTGGGGCGCACAAGTTCTTTTCGTCAAAAAGAAGGACGGGTCGTTCCGGATGTGCATAGATTATAGGGAGTTGAAAAAGATGACTATTAAGAATCGCTATCCTTTTCCCCGAATCGTTGATTTGTTTGATCAACTGCAAGGTGCTACGTGTTTTTCAAAGATTGATTTACGCTCAGGCGATCACCAATTACGCATTCAAGAGGAGGATATACCTAAAACCACTTTTCACACTCGATACGGCCACTATGAATTTGTTATTATGCCCTTTGATTTAACCAACGCACCCGCGGTTTTCATGCATCTAATGAATCGCGTGTGTGAACCCTTTCTCGACCGTTTCGCCATCGTGTTCATCGTTGATATCCTGATCTATTCCAAGTCGAAAGCCGAACACGCGCAACATCAACGTTTGGTTCTCGAATTTCTCCAAGGGAATCGACTCTATGCCAAGTTCTCCAAGTGTGAATTCTGGCTAGAGGAGGTTCAGTTCCTCGGTCATATTGTCAATAGCCAAGCTATCCACGTTGACCCCGTGAAGATCGAAGCTATTAAGAGCTGGGTTACACCCAAGAACCTGTCTGAAGTTCGTTCTTTTCTCGGACTAGCGGGATATTATCGTTGTGCCGCTTACTTCTCTCACGCACAAAGACAAGCCTTTTGTTTGGGGAACTGAATAAGAGACTGCCTTTCGAACTCTCAAGCATATGCTCTACAATGCTCCTGTACTCGCTTTACCTGACGGAAACGATGACTTCGTTGTCTATTGTGATGCCTCGAACCTCAGTCTTGGTTGTGTTCTCATGCAACGGGACAAGGTTATCGCTTACGCATCTCGTCAGCTCAAGATCCACGAGAAGAACTATACAACCTACAACCTCGAGTTAGGCGCAGTTGTTTTTGCGTTGAAGAGTTGGCGACACTACCTTTACGGTACCAAGTGTACGATCTTCACATATCATAAGAGCCTACAACACATCCTCAGCTAAAAGGAACTGAATATGCGCCAACGCCGATGGGTTGAACTTCTTAATGATTACGACTGTGAGATTCGTTATCATCATGGCAAAGCAAATTTCGTTGCCGATGCTCTAAGCCGACGAAGCTATTTGCATAGCCTCCGTAATATCCAAGCCCAACATAATCTCGAAGCTCTCATCAGTGACGCTCAACATGCTTGTTTTACCGAACGCACTTTGAAGAAGGAAAGGATTCTCAATGATGGCGCCCAGTTAGTGAACAAATCAAACGGGATATTCCATTATCTAGATCGAATTTGGATTCCTAAGCGCACCAACCTACGACAGATTCTGCTAGACGATGGCCACAAGTCTCGATATTATATTCATCCCGGTGCCGATAAGATGTACCAGGACCTTCGCTACAAGTACTGGTGGCCGGGAATGAAAAAGGATATCGCAGTCTATGTTTCGAAGTGCCTGACTTGTTCGAAAGTCAAGGCCGAGCACCAAAGACCCTCTGGCTTACTCGTCCAACCCGAGATCCCTGTGTGGAAATGGGAGAGTATAGTTATGGACTTCATAACGTAACTTCCTCGCACGCCATCAGGTCACGACAGCATCTGGGTTGTCGTTGACCGTTTGACTAAATCCGCTCACTTTCTGCCGATACGAGAAGACTTTAAGGTAGAAAAATTAGCCCGAATCTACACCGACGAGATCATCTGTCGACACGGGATGCCTCGTGACATCATCTCTGACTGCGATGGTCGGTTTACCTCGCGTCTTTGGGAAACGTTTCAATCTGCTCTCAGTACTACTCTCAATCTAAGTATCGCTTTCCATCCCCAAACCGACGGTCAGACTGAAAGAACGATTCGTACTCTTGAAGACATGCTTCGCCCGTGTGTCATAGATTTCGGTGGTAATTGGGACGCGCACTTACCATTAGTCAAATTCTCGTACAGTAACAGTTATCATTCTAGCATTCAGATGGCACCATTTGAGACATTATACGGAAGAAAATGTCGATCGCCTATTGTATGGCACGAGATTGGAGACGCGCAAATTACCAGTCCTGAGCTGTTGCAAGAAACGACTTACAAAATCCTCCAAATTCGACACAATCTGCTGAAAGCTCGGAGTCGTCAGAAAAGTTACGCCGATAGATGCCGCAAGCCCCTTGAATTTGACGTTGGCGATCACGTACTCCTAAAGGTATCACCTTTGAAGGGTGTGATCAGATTCAGCAAGAAACGAAAGCTCGCACCTTGATATGTTGGACCCTTTAGGATTCTGGAAAGGATCGGCAAGGTGGCCTACAGACTCGAACTACCGGAGGAACTTAGCAACGTCCACCCGACTTTCCACGTTTCAAATCTCAAAAAGTGTCTAGCTGAGCAGGATTTACAAGTACCACTTGAGGATCTACAAGTGGACGAAACATTACACTTCGTGGAGAAGCCTGTCGAGATCATGGATCGAGAAACCAAGAAGCTCAGGCGCTCACGCATTCCCATTGTGAAGGTTTGCTGGGAAGGCAAACGCGGCGCAGAGTTCACCTGGGAACTCGAAAGTGACATGAAGGCGAAGTACCCTCAGCTCTTTGTTACGCCTGCGCCATAATTTCGGGTCGAAATTCCCTTAAGAAGGGGAGGTTGTAACACCCCGTGTTCGAAAGTCAAAGTACAAGTCAAAGTCAAAGAAAGAAAAGATTGCTAATTGCGATCTGTCACTCCTTGCTTAACTATTGATTGTACACCTTGACTTGTAATCGAATCCTTTTATTTTTTTGCTTTAGTTGTATTATGTGGAGTATCTATTAGTAATCGAGGTTTAATCGCATATTTCATTGTCGATAACCTACTAGCTTCGCATTATACGTGTTACATGCTGGTTATGCGTAAACTCGCTTTCGCTTCGCTACTATTATACTATCAAACTTGTATGCTCATACTGATCTCTATTTTAACGTATGTGACAGGTGTTTAGGATGTTGTGCTTTACCTGCTTTGTGGAATCAAGTAGGAGTGAGAGTCTAGAAACAAACAATTTAAATTCTGAGTTGTCGGAACAATGTTTTGCCTTGAGATATCTATGTCTGTAATAATTGTTTTACTCTGATAAGTTATGGTATGGGACATAATGTCAATTATCTGGTAATTTAGTTGTTATGGATTTCTATTGGACAATTTGTTTCGCTCAGTGCTGCGCCCCGATGTTTCCGCCATCGGTTGGGGTGTGACAATTATGATGCTTTTTTAGACATGTTGGAATTTGGATGTTAAAACTCGAACCCATGGATGTTTACCTTTTGATTTTGTTTGACTATTTTACATGTTTACCTTTTGTTTACATTCCTCTCTATGTTACTCTAGTTCAGTTAATAATGGATGGACGAGTTGCACATGATAGTTTTTAGGTAAAACAATGGATGACACCAAAGCGGTACCAATGTGGTAAAGTGCCGAAATACCGGTACCGGTACCGATACCGGTACCGCATCTATAAATATGGTACGATAATTAGTATCCACATTTCCTCAATTTCGGTAACGGTATTGGTATCGGTACGGTACCAGTATCATACCGATCTCATCCCTAATGGTCACCTCAATGGTGTTGGCCTTTCCAAGGAGTTGGACAAGCCGCCCACGACCAATGCGTCAAGGCTACCTAGCATCCTGGGAAACTCTTGTATTCCTTGATGGGCTTCATATAAAAGTGAGATGTCGGTAGACGTCGGGTTCCTCAAATTTTGACTTTCGTATAGGTTGATAATACCTAATAATAACTAAACAATTATAAATTACAACAAAAACATACACAACAACAACAACAACAATAATAATAATAATAATAAGGAGTATTGGATTTTAATAATCCCAACTATTCGTCGTTGGCTGCCAAGAGTCGCAACTTCAAAAATAACCACTAGCAGTTCCAACTATTAACATATTGACTTCCAATGGACCATGACTAACAGAACCCTAACACCGTTAGTCTCCGGTCGCCGGAAAAACGTTTTTGGCCAGAAAAAAGTTCCTAAAGGTCCAATCTAAGATTACAAAGATGTTTGAAAGAAAATGTTGAGTTTTCCGGCCAAAAAATTGAGTTTTTCAGCCAAAAAGATGTTTTTCGGCGACCTCAATAATTGCGGCTTTTACTAGAAAAAGGTTCCTAAAGGTCCATAATAAGGTTACAAAAAGGTTTGGGAAAAAAATGTTGAGTTTTCGGGCAAAAAAAGAAATTTTCCGACCAAAAACGTTTTTCTGGCGACCAGAGACTAACGTTGTTAGGGTTCTGTTAGTCAGGGTCCATTGGAGGCCAATATGTTGATAGTTGGGACTGTTAGTGGTTATTTTTGAAGTTGGGAATGTGGCGGCTAACGGCGAATAGTTGGGATTATTAAAATCCAATATTCCTAATAATAATAATAATTGTCAATTAAAAGTATACCTTCACATAAATTGTCAAGACTTTTCGACATACTCTTTCTGACATTCTTAAATACTTGTCCCATGTATCTCTTGTCGTGTGGTACGCCAGTTGACAAATTGCGGCTGTACTCTTTTGCAAACCATAGAATTCGAGTTTACGTCTAGCATCTTCTCTTTGTTTGAAATACGTATGTTCACCTTCTAAATCGCCTGAAATTCTCAAAAAAAGGCCACCAACTCATACGAAAAGGGACACCAAAACTGTGCATCATCATACATAGGATTTTTTAGAAAATTAATAATGTACCAAATGTTGATGAGTACCCAACCGATCTCGTTTAAGCACTGGTTGTCTAGTACGTGGTTCTATGGATTCAACTTCGTCTACTAAAAGTTAAAATGCCTCCTTAGCCATGGTAATAATCAAGTCGTCAGTCATTCCCGCGTTAGAACGGGATGAGTCGGATGAAGGGTCAAAAGACATTTTTTTTATAAAAAGTAGAGAGAATCTGTGAGTTTAGAATGAGTTCTAAGTGTGTGATTGATTTGTTTGTGATTTTGGATAATTGATATAAATTTATATATAAGAAGTTTAATTTTTTTTAATTAAAGTGACTATTTTTTAACGGTCAAAAAAAATAAAGATTCCAAATTCTCATGTATTGGCGCTTGCCAAGCAACTCATGAACCCAACTATGACGCTCCTATAGCGCCCCTGCAATGCTATTAGGGACGTAATATAGCTGATGTGGACAAGGGCGTGAACCCACACTGCATGGCCTTAGTGACGAAACTTCATTACAAATTGGATTTAACACAATTTAAAAGAAGAGTAAATTACAAGTTTTGTCCTTTATGTTTGTCTCAAATTTCAGGCGTTGTCCTTTACCTTTAAAATTGATGTGTTTTGTCCTTAACGTTTCAAAATCCTACACATTATGTCCTTTTGAGCAAACCCAGTTAATTTTTTTTTTATTAAATCTGATCTTGCACATGAAGGCATTTTTGACATTTTATCCTATTATTTAAAAAATATCTTAAAAGAAAAAATAAAAATAATATATATTAACTCAACTCTCTCTAAACAAAACCTTCTCTCTCTACATCTAACTCTCTCTCTTCCTCTCTCTCTACCACTTCCACCACCAACACCTTCTTCCACCGCCACCTCCAGGTCCTCCACCGCCACTCTACATCGCCCCCACAACCAGTCACTCTCCCTCACCTCTCTCTCTATATTATTCTCTCTCTAAAAACATCACCTGCCTTCTTACATCTGATGAGAAGTATAACATGGTTGAACAAGTAATGGTAGATATCACGAACCAAGTGGGCCTGGATGTAAATTTGGCTATAAGTCATGAATGGTTATTCGTTCATCTGCATCAATTAATTACATCGCCTGGTTCAACAAAAACACCACCCACCATCACCACTCCACCGTCTCCAACATCACCATCAATTACATCGCCTGAACCAGATTCAACAAAAAAATCCCCAAATCTCTGAACAACCAAAAAATCCCCAAGTCATCTGAACAAACACCCCCCCCCCTTTTTAATAAATCATTAAGAACCCTAATTCCCAAATTTTAAAATCATCAAATTTCTAATGCCCCATTTGCGTACAAATTCAAAATTCCCATATTCTAAAATCACCAAGTTCCAAATAATAGTTATTAGCAATGAAAGTTTCAAAAGTGTTTTATCTGTTTCTAAAATCACCAAATTCCAAAAAGACGAGCTAAAAAAGCCTTTGATACAATGTTATTTCCCAAAATTCAACGAATGGATGAGAGATTATCTGCGTACAACTTCAAACCTCGTTGACTCCAAAGTCATCAGATCCCCAAAATTCAACGAAGGGATGAGAGATTATCTGCGTACAGCTTCAAACCTCGTTGACTCCAAAGTCATCAAATCCAGATCAGGTTCCTGGAGACCCGGTTGCTAAGAGATTTGGCTATCATGGTGGAGGCGGTGGTGGCCGGTGGGGACTGTGGTGGTGGCGCTGATGGATAGCAGGTGGGGCAATGATGGTTGGTGGTGGCTGTGGGGGCGGTGTAGTGTAGAGAGAGAGAGAGAGGTGGAGAGAGGAAGAATGGTGGTGGTGGTAAAGTGACGGAGTAGAGAGAGAATCAGAGAAAGAGTGTTTGTTCATAGAGAGGATTGAGACAAAGAGGTGGATTGAATATTAATATTTACATTTCTTTTTTCTTTAAAAATGTGCTTTTAAATAATAGGTAAAAAGACAGTTTTACCCTCATGTGCCTTGCACATGATCGGATTTAACAAAAAAAAATTAACTGGGTTTGCTTTAAAGGAAATAACGTGCAGGATTTTGAAACGTTAAGGACAAAACACATCAATTTTAAAGGTAAAGGACAACGTATGAAATTGGGAAAAATATAAAGGACAAAACTTGTAATTTACTCTTAAAAGAATCTCATTGGAAAATTCCTATCAATAAAAAATCTCGTTGGAAAATCCCTGTCATTGAAAAGTCTCATTGGAAAAATCTCATTTAAAACAAATTGGACTAAAATGCAGTTGGAATTTACCTTCAATGGACCACTGTTATTGACTTATTGGTCCAGATTCTGCCGTTGGATTTAATTTATTTTTTTAAGTTATTTTATTAATCATATAACAACGGATTTAACCAAAATATAATTTTAATGTTTACTTATAGTTTTATCGACTGAATAATGAATTAGTTTTTAACTTTTAGTCACACGGAAAATGAATTTATTTTTTAAAAGGTTGTCGCTAAAACGTCGAAAGTGCTAACCGTTTCTAAATATGGAATACCAAATCTGTAGTAAGGGATGTTTATATGTGAGTGTTAAGACACTAAATGGAACCGGTTTATACCAAGAAAAGTTAATATATTGGTTTCGCGTGTGATTTCTGATTGATTACCTGTTCATTGGAATTTGAGTAACAAACTTATGGATATTTCTTCTATTTCATGCGCGTTATGCTCAGCTCAGGCGGAATCAAGACTCAAGAGACCTTTTGTCCGGGGAGTGTGATATGGCTATTGGAACTTGGCCAGCTATGGCTCGATGGTTAGCTTTATCTTTACCGGCATCTAAGGACTAAGCTTCCGATTGATATGTTTGATTGGGTGGATTCGGCGGGTTTCAATGAGACAAAAACAATGTTAGCTGAAGCTATTTTTGGTACGGTTTTATGGGTTCTTTGGGGGCTTTCGAAATGATCTAGTTCATGGAAACAAGTCTCCAGATAATATTTTTGATTCCATTGTTTCTTTTCGTTTCATTCGTATGTCAATAGAAATCGGAAGTAAAACTGTAGTTAAGTTTGATGGTTACAAAACCCATTATTATCCTTATAATGTTGATATATTGGCTCATCTAGCTCCTTGCTAGTTTTTTAAAAAAATATATCTGCTGTTCAATAAAAAGATACTAAACCTGATGAAAATATCCTTATGTATCTTATAATGTGTATATTAGTTTATTTACTAAGAATGTATCAATGGAGTATGGTTCCAATTGAGTTAGGCAAAACATATGATAATATCTCATATATATATATATATATATTATCTTGTTTTCATTTACTGAGCAGCCTCTATATTTAATTCCATGTTGTGAGTTTTTTTCATATTATATAAAGGGCAAAATACACATAATTTTACATAAGCAAATACATCTACAAACTACCATGGCTATTCAACTTCTGTTTCTAGGGCTCCTTGCTGCAAGCTTAGACATCACAGGTTCATCTCTACTTCTCTCAACTTCCATGTTACGAACCAAATCGTTAACCAATTGATCCAAAGAAATTAGATAAGAAACTTGAGAGAACTTGAAGATTTTTGGAAGTGACTAATTCATATTTTTCATTAATAACTCTAAAACATCCAATGATTTACATTATAAATACTAAGCTAAATAACTAACCACTATCCCACCATCTTGACCCACTATCTATAACTTAAAACATGCTTAATTAATAAATAAGCTACGTACTAAAATAAATTTGACAACTACTGGAACATGGAATGAGTTAGTGGGCACATAACATTCCATTGGTGCAATCAATAATACACACACACACACACACACATATATATATATATATATATATATATATATATATATATACATGTGTGCATATATTACTCTAAATATGATACAAGACGGTTATGTAACTGATTGTGTTTCTCTCTCTCACTGGTCTCGGTTATCTTTTATGCACAACCTATGTACAAACGCATTATGTGGTTTTCATAATTATTAGCATTGTATTGGTTCAGAGATAAACATGTATAGTGTGTGTATATAGACATGCGTTCATTTATGAACCAATAATATGTTGAGAAGTTTGAGTAAAAACTTAAAATAAGCTTTTAAAATTTTAATGTATGTAGAATCACAATCAGTTGGAGTATGTTATGGGATGCTAGGGAACAATCTTCCATCCCCATCACAAGTCATAAGCCTATACAACTCACGAAACATAAGACGCATGAGGGTGTATGACCCTAATCAAGATGTTTTCCAAGCACTACGGGGATCAAACATCGAAGTGATGCTTGGAGTTCCAAATTCGGAACTCGAATACGTGGCCTCAAGTCGTGAAAATGCACGAGAATGGGTGAAGAGAAACGTCAGGGATCATTCGCCAGATGTTAGATTTCGTTACATAGCCGTTGGAAACGAGGTTAAACCATCTGATACTACATTGGCTCGACTAGTCCATCCGGCTCTGACTAATGTGCACGAGGCAATTGCATTTCATGGACTCAAAGATCAAGTCAAAGTTTCAACTGCGGTTGACACAACTTTGATCGGGGTCAATTTCCCTCCGTCGCAAGGCGCCTTTAATAGTGATGTTAGGTCATACATCGACCCCATCATCGGTTTCCTAGTAGACATCAAAGCGCCATTGCTTCTTAACATATATACATACTTTAGGTACATTACATTTCATTGATCATATTCATGGTACTTACATACTAAACTTGTATAAAGTATCCTTGGTTTTGTTCATGTAGTTATGCAAATAATCAACGTGATATCTCACTCGCGTATGCTACATTTACATCTCCTGGCACCGTGGTACAAGATGGAGCAAACGGTTACCAGAACCTTTTTGATGCAATGTTAGATGTGGTGTATTCGGCGTTGGAGAAAGCTGGAGGGGCTTCACTTGACATTGTGGTATCAGAAAATGGATGGCCATCAGGTGGAGGATTTGGAGCAACACTTGACAACGCACGCACGTTCTACACGAATGTGGTTAGACATGTCTCACGAGGTACACCGAAGAGGCCTGGAAAAGCCATAGAGACATACTTGTTCGCCATGTTTGATGAGAACAACAAAGAACCAGAACTAGAGAAAAACTTTGGAGTGTTTTATCCAACAACTCAGCAACCCAAGTATCAACTCACTTTTTAGTTGATATACGTTACGTGTCACTTCTTAATTAAATAAAATGTAATTTTGGTTTAATGAATAAATGTGTCTTGTTTTTCTTTCTTAGACCGTGTGTAATGGGGCGTTTTCCATAAAAATTTCAAAAATAACGCCCTATAACGCCTCATAACCCACTACACCAGGCGTTATAGGGCGTTTTAAATCAAAAAAATTGTTCCCGGCGTTTAAATTAAAACGCTTAATCGAAAACCAACAACCAATCAAACGGCTAGTTTCCTAACGGCTAGTTTGATTTAATTTTTTTTTAAACCTATTATATATATATATATATATATATATATATATATATATATATATATATATATATATATATATATATATATATATATATATATATATATATATATATATATATATAAACAACCAAAACTCATCCATTTTCAACAAAAACAATCTCAAAACCTCTCTAAAAAATCCCACCATTTTTAAAAAAACTTATGGATTCTCCTAGTTCTTCATCCATGATAAATTTTTACTACAACGAGTATTTTGCGGATGGCGATGGTTCGACCGATGAGGAGCTTGAGCAAGAGGCGGTTACGAGTGCATGTCAACTAGCGGTGCGATATGTCAAGCATTCTCGTCGGCCCCAAGCACAAAAAAATAAATTAAGAGGCTATGTTGAACGAGACCGACGCGCGGCACACGATCGTTTGATGAAAGACTATTTTGACGAGGCGCCGACATTTCAAACGAATTTTTTAGGCGTCGTTTCCGAATGAGTAAGCGGTTGTTTCTACGCATAGTCAACGACTTGGAAGCCAACTACGATTATTTTAAACAAAAACCGGATGCGAGAGGGGCACTTGGATTTACCGGTATCCAAAAGTGTACGTCGGCATTACGAATCCTTGCTTATGGTAACACTACCGACATCAACGACGAGTATCTAAAAATGGGGGAGAAAACAACACGAGATAGCTTGGAACATTTTTGTCGCGGTATAATTCTTATACTTTACTTTTATTTTTTTTAAACGACGAGTATGCTTAGAATTTTTTTTTTTTTTTTTTGAATCTTATGTTTATCTATATTTTTTTATAACGGTATAATTGATGTGTACGGTGCGCGTTATCTTAGAACGCCTACATGGGAGGACCTTCAAAAGATCTACGAGGTACATAATGCCGAGCATGGTTTGCCTGGTATGATCAGGAGCATAGATTGCATGCATTGGCGTTGGGATAACTGCCCGACTGCATGGCGAGGCCAACACACACGTGGTGACCAAAAAGGACCCATTATTATTCTTTAGGAGGTTGCTTCACAGGACCTTTGGGTTTGGTCGGCTTACTTTGGCGTGGTCGGGTCATGCAATGATATCAATGTTTTTGAACAATCGCCGTTGTTAGAGGAGTGGATTTCTGGCAAAGCTCCAAAAGCGTCGTTTTACGCAAATGGAAACTACTACCCCCATGGATATTATTTGAGCGACGGAATTTATCCTAGGTATTCGATTTTCGTGAAGACGTTTAGTGATCCTATTGATGACAAAAGAGCATACTTTAAAAAGGTTCAAGAGTCTTCACGAAAAGACATTGAGAGATGCTTTGGGGTTCTTAAACAACGCTGGCAATACTTGAGAAATCCTTGTCGTGCATGGAGCAAGCAAAAAATGAGAGATGCTATGTACGCTTGTATAATCATGCACAACATGATTTTGGAAGACGAAGGAAAGGCGATATGCCAGAATTATGTGCCAGAAGCCGTTCAACAGGAGCATCCGCATGCGTCAATGGAAGAAAGAGTGAATAATGCGCGAGAGTTGCGTTACGAACCGTACCATTCCAGTTAATGGTTGATTTGGTACACCACGCATGGTCGGTTCGGTACGTACCACCTGAGGGAGAGGAAGAAACGGAGGACGAGGAAGACGAAGTTGGCGAGGGTGAAGAAAGCGAAGACGAAAACTAGTGTTTTTTTTTAATTTAATCGGATGTTTTTTTTTTTATTTCTAGTATTGTATTTTTTTTATTTAATGAAGTATTTAAGTTTAAAAAAAATTGAGAAATGATTGAATGGGGGTTATTAACATAAAGCCCCACTACGCCACTTTTGCTATAATACCCCCTTGCTGACTAGGACACCACGTGTCGGATAATGCCCCATAATGGGGGTATTATAAGGTGTTACCACTACACATGTTCTTAGTTTGGAGTCAGAATGCATGGAGATCTTAAATCATAGGTTGGTGTTGGTCAAATGTAATGGGCTAAAAAGAATATGCAAAACAATGGGCTACTGACTTTGGGCTTTTAAATCAAAAACAAAAGGATAGAAGAAAAAAGGGTCAAGGGCTCAAGGGAATGATGGGCAGTGAACAGTTTCTACAAATTTTAACGACAGTCCAATGAACTTTTTAGTATGCACTTTAAACCTTGGAAATATAACAATGTCTTTCTGCTCATTTTTTATAAGAATTGCATCAGCCGAAAATTGAAATCCTGGTAAAATGGGCCGATTAGGTCGCGTGATGAACAAAAAGAGTTCGGGTTAAAACGGGTTCTAACCATAATGGACTCTGGTTGAAATGAGTTGGTTTTAGGAAGGAAAAAAGAAAGTTCAATTTAGGTTTACTGGCTATATTTTCATATATAACAGCTATATTTTCAATTAACATAGTTTACAAGAGTGACACATTTTGATATGCTGTAAACTTTGATTGGGCCCAAAACAGTGACGGGCCCAGGTTTTTTTTCCTGGGGGTGCGAAATTTTTTTAAAGATTTTAGACCCCTAGCTATACAAAAAAAAATCGGTTCATAGCGAGTCGGATCGGGTCGGGGTTATGTAAAACAAGTAAACATAAACAAACGAAGTTTTATAGCGGGTCGAATCAGATCGGGTCGGGTCATGTAAAACAAGTAAACAAAAAAACGAAGTTTTCAAACCCTATACTAGAATCATATAATCAATAAGAAACTAAGAAACAATAAACTCATCCTATAAAGACTAGAACAACCCCAATTTACCTCAAAACACATAAAAGTTTAAAACATTTTAACCTATCCTAAAATCCTATTATCTCATGACTCTTGAACAAAATCACATAAACATCAAAAACAAAAAACAAAAAAAAAAAAACAAAACATGTACTTGTCAGGGGCGGCCTGAATTAACCTGTTTGCAGCTGGAATTTTGTAGCCGTCGACCGGAATTATGTTGTCGTTGGGCGCTGAAGTGAGGCAGAGGGAGGGCGGGAGTCGTTGGTAAGCGGCAGCGATTTGGGTTTTTTTATTATGTGGACTGATTTTGTTTAACAAAACTAGTAGTTGCATTGGGCTTGAATGAGTATTAAGTTATTGGGGTTGATGGATTGAATTTAAGTTTTATTAAAGGGGTTAGTGGGCTAACTTGTTTCATAATTTGATCGGATTTCAATCAGTGTTAACAATTTTTGATATAAATTCCTAAGGGGTGCGGACGAAAATTTCCAATGGGTGCGGTCGGAATTTTCCAAGGGGTGCGGTTGGATTTTTTCAAGGGGTGCGGACGAAAATTTCCAAGGGGTGCGGTCGAGATTTTTCGCGAAAAATACCACTAAATTTTTTTTTCCAAGAGGTGGGGCCGCCCACCCACCCCTTAAGGTGAGTCCGCCACTGGCCCAAAATGACTAGTAGTTATTTAATTTGATTTGACTCAAAAGAATTCATATATGCAAAATTCTTTTTAACCAAAATCAAGCGGTTTTCTTAAAGGAACAAAGTTTTTGCCTTCATCAGAATAACTGTTTTGAAGCAAGGCCAAGAAGGTTTTAGATGGAATATCAAGAGTTGCAAATAAAAAGATGTAAATTGAATTATGAATTCATAAGATAGTGTAAACCTCCCAATAGTACTATATGCAGAAATTATTAAAACAATGGGAGTGGGGTGTCATGTGACCATTCTTCCATGAGATGTCTCTTGAACGTGACAAGTCTATGTTTAAATGATGTGTATATATACTATATGAGTGGTTTGATTATGCATGTTATATTTTGGTATATGTAAGATTTCTATATAATATGAGCTAACGTCTTACAAGCAAGGACACTTCGAACCAACACATCATGGACGTACCACAATTCATTTAGACATTGGCTCCAGAATAAATGAGATAACATAACAGGTTGTTCATCATCCGAACCACATCACAACTTTGAAACGGATTTCTCCAACTAATTGGGGACCATGATTGCAAAAGAGACTGCTCCGGATGGAACCACATTGTCGGTCATGAGAGTCTAAAGGTATAAATACGAGTTGTTGGCCCGAAATGGATCTTGATCTCTAGAACGAGCGTGATTAAACAAACTTGCATAAATAATAACTTGAATGTATGTACAATCGAATGAGTAAGTGATTACAAATGAAAACAATCTATCCTATTTATAGTTTTCTACGGGTACGAGTAAAGAGTTGTGTCTCTTTGTGAATAGACGTGTCCCTTGAATATGTGGATGAGATTGATCGTGAAGGGGTACGTTGATTTGTAGCCACAAACTTGAACCGGTGCGTCTCTAAACGAATGGTTGCGTCCCTTCCTTCCTTTCCTTGTGGCCGAGATCAAAAAGGTGCCTCTCCAAGGGATTTCGCAACCCTTGGGGTGGAAGTTACAAACTTCTGAAATGTCATAACTACCCCCTGAACTTTGTAACCGCCATGTAACCGTCATACTTTACACTAATTACTAATAAACCCTTGTACTAGGATGTGTAGAGATTAAGGATTTCATTCACCCCCCCTAATCTTGAACATCCTTGAGTCGTAGATCTTGAACTCCGAGTAGCTTTATCATCTCGAGTCTCCTCGGTATCTAACACTTCACATGTATCTTCTTATTCACGAACCTTGCTCCTCACGAACTTGCTTCACACCAACATTTTGCTTCACACGAACTTGCTTCACACTTGTCTTGACCGCACTTGATTTGTATCACACGAATCTTTTCTTGTGTAGTTGTCTCAACACGAACTCCAACGCTCTTGATTAACTTGCCACCATCATATCACATGAATTAAATCCATCTCGCATAGATTTTGGATAATCTAACTCACTTAGATTTTTCTAGGGCTGTAAACGAGCCGAGTCGAGCCGAGCTAGAACCAGCTCGAGCTCGGCTCGAACTCGATTCGAGCTGGCTCGGCTCGAACTCGATTCGAGCTGGCTCGGCTCGAGCTCGAATTTCAAATCGAGCTGAGATTTGAGGCTCGAGCTCGGCTCGATTAAAATTCGAGCTAGCTCGGCTCGGCTCGATCTAGCTCGAACTAACAAAGAACCGCAAAATTTATTACTTAAAAAGCCCTTAAAAATGAATTTCTTCATAGCCTAAGGGCCATAATTGCCATTTAATTTAACCATATGGTTAAATATGCAAGTATAAATAGTTAATTCACTTTCTCCATTGTCTTTACCTTCTTTTATAGGGGAGATGCTCCCTTATTTTTTGTTTTTTAAGCGATGTGGGACAAAAAAATGAAGGATGTAAACCTTATCGAGCCAGCTCACGAGCCCACGAGCCGAGCCAGGCTAAGCTCGAGCTCGGCTCGTTTATAAACCGAGCCGAGCCGAGCTGGCTCGTTTACAACCGAGCCAATTTCGAGCCGAGCTTTCTTCGAGCTTTTTTCGAGCGAGTTTCGAGCGAGCTGCGAGCCACGAGTTTTTTGAACACCCCTAGATTTTTCTTGCGGTTGTATCACACAACAATTACTTCTTCTGACCCAGTCACAGGATACGCGCGTCTTCTCCTTGATTTATCTTCTTCACGGTTGTCTCTCACAACGAGTTCTTCATTATTGATTGCTTCCCTCACGGATTCTTCGTTTTGATCCGATCCACTCACTGGACTGTTTTGTTATACCTTTCACAGGTTATCTCCGCATCACACGGTTCTTCCCCTTGATCGTATCACACGACCAAGTTTCACGTTTCTATTTCTCTTCAGCGTCTAGGCACATCAGAAGTGCCAGTTCATCATCATCTTCTTCTATTTCGACCAATAGTGTCTCATTTTCTTTGGTTTTCTTGGTTGGGCATTCATAGGCATAGTGCCCAAGTTTCTCACATCTGTAGCAAGTGATTTTCGACTTATCTCTCATAGTCGGTGACTCTTGCTTGCTATCATCACTTTGTGGTTTGTCGGTTCCTTCCAACTCGTAAGAGGTGTGCCCTTCACCCCTATGTTGATAATTTCCTCTCCCTCGGCCTCGTGACGGATGGAATCTCCCTCGTCCATGATATCCAACATGTTGTCCATGACCCGCATACAGAAGTTCTTCTAGATTGTTCACGGGGCTTTCCTTTTTCTTCAACTTTAACCTTTCTTCATACGTTTTTAATCTTCCGACCGCTTCTTCTAGCGTCATAGTTTCTAGATCGGAGTATTGTTCCATGGAGGCAACGATTTGAGTAAACTTATCTGGTACGCCATTTAGGAGTTTGCGTACTAGAGTCGGTTGACTCAACGTCGTTCCTACTTCAGTTGCCCGGGTAACGATACTATTAATCTTTGCGGTAAACGAATCAATAGTGTCATCATCCTTCATTTGCAACAATTCAAATTCTGACAATAGCGTGTGCATACGCGCCTTTTGTACCCGATCAACACCAACGTGTCTAACCTTTAGATTATCCCAAATTTCCTTTGCAGTCTTACAACTTGCAACTTGCAATACAACATCTTCTGGTATTGCTTGAAACAAATATGCAATTGCAGATTTATCCTTCTTAGTGTCTACCGTTGCATTTTCTGCCGGTTCAATCGTTTCCCATAAACCATTCGCTTCAAGAATCGTCTTGATACGAATAGCCCAAACCGTATAGTTTGTTGGTTTCAGAATCGGACACTGAAACTGGGAAAGAGAACTTCCTTCCTTCTGTATTATTATCGGATTTTGTCCGGATGTTCCTGACATGACTTCTTGCCGAACAATCTTCACCTTTACTGAACTTTTACTTTCTTGGTTTCAATAAATCTCAAACCCACGATTACCCGAATCGTGTAATAATCAAACAATCAACCAGTCTAATTCGCACTAAACCCCGGAATCAAACAAACCCTAGATTCCTAACCAAACCCTTCGGTTCAACCGATTACCCTAGAACCGAAATCAAAAATTCTGAATTGAACTTGTGAATTGAAAACGAAATTGAAACCTGATCGCGAATTCCCTGCGATGCCTTGCGATTCCCACGCCTAGAGCCTGATGCTCTGATACCAATTTGTTGGCCCGAAATGGATCTTGATCTCTAGAACGAGCGTGATTAAACAAACTTGCATAAATAATAACTTGAATGTATGTACAATCGAATGAGTAAGTGATTACAAATGAAAACAATCTATCCTATTTATAGTTTTCTACGGGTACGAGTGAAGAGTTGTGTCTCTTTGTGAATAGACGTGTCCCTTGAATATGTGGATGAGATTGATCGTGAAGGGGTACGTTGATTTGTAGCCACAAACTTGAACCGGTGCGTCTCTAAACGAATGGTTGCGTCCCTTCCTTCCTTTCCTTGTGGCCGAGATCAAAAAGGTGCCTCTCCAAGGGATTTCGCAACCCTTGGGGTGGAAGTTACAAACTTCTGAAATGTCATAACTACCCCCTGAACTTTGTAACCGCCATACTTTACACTAATTACTAATAAACCCTTGTACTAGGATGTGTAGAGATTAAGGATTTCACGAGTCACTATGAGAGAAAGGTCCATTGTCTTCACCATGTCCGAACCATGCTACTCTATTTATCCTCCAATTGCATAAATATTTGATTTGTCACGTCGGATGGTGGTACTGTCTTTCTGTAAGGAGGCTAACTGGTGTTGTTTTGGTGGTACTGTCTTTCTGTAAGGAGGCTAACTGGTGTTGTTTTGCAGGTTGAAGACCGTTAAGATTTTTTTTATCACATCCTTAACTGTCACAATTCCCAAGCAGTCACTCCATGCATGTCCATAATACGCGGTTATTTGAATCTTCATTGTACAAGTTTGTCATTCTCATCATGTGTAGCCAATGGGGTTGAAAGCTTTGAAGAATAATGCAAGCTATGTTTTGTGTAATATCAGCTTCTTTAAAAATAAGATAACAAACAAACAAATAAAATAAAACCCTTACTGGATGCAGGGCCGTCTCCGATAATATAAAAAACTTTTGGGCCCCGTGCGAGACAAAATATTTGGGCCTCATTCCTATAATAAACACTCATCAATCATATATAAAAGGCCACAATACGACGATAATTGTTGTGAACTAAACAAAACAAAAGTAGTGTAGCAAAATGAACAAAATTACTTACTTAAGTGAAGCGTGAAGCTTTTTTAAGCATTTTTGAAAGTAAAGCTCTCTATCAAGTATTTATAATCCATGCTGATTATTCACTATGGTAGCGTTCGTTTCATGGAATGGAATGGAATGGAATTATGAAGTTTTTCTTTGTAAAATTGATCTTGGTTGGGAGAGGGAGGAATTTAAATCCTTCACTCTAATGAAATTTGTGGCTATTTCAACATTCCTTAGAAATCCTTCACTCTAATGAAGGAATGGAATGGAATGTTGAAATAGTCACAAATTTCATTGATTAAAGAAATTCATTGGATTTCAAATTCCTCCCTCCCCAAACCAAGATCAATTTTACAAAGAAAAGCTTCCCAATTCCATTCCATTCCATTCCATGAAACGAACGCTACCTATATTTCAATGTATCATAATTATCCATGTTGATAGAGTGAATGCTAGCATTGATTAAAAACAATAAATCCTAGTTTTATGTTACAAATAAATTAATATACCTAACATTAGTTTCAATACTCTCCATACAAGCAAAAATAACTAACACCAATTTGGCAATACATACCTTTTCATACAAATAAAATAAACCGAGTTAGATATTGAGTTCTTCTAAGTTTATATTGTAGATGGTTAAATAAGAAATAAAAAACCCACAAATTAAACATGAAAACATGTAAAGTTTATTGTGTAAATGATTAAACGAGAATAAAAAAATTGAAAGAGTTTACAAATTTATTGATACCTAAATTTAAATAAAAAACAAAAACTACAAAATTGCAAAGTTGCAATTCGTGCGACTATATGGGGCTTTCCCCTTGTTTAATAATAATCAGCACCAACTGAGGCCAAGTAAAAAAAATGGTGAGCAAGGGATTCGAACCCAGCATGGCCTATTCCCTAGGAAGGTTTTGCATCCACTGAACCAAAGCATGATTTTGTGTATTCTTTTCTACACTATTGTATATATATTTATATATTTTAAACAATTCTGGGCCTCTAGATGTTTTGGGCCCTGTGCGGTGGCACCTCCCGCACATGCCCAAAACCGGCCCTGACTGGATGATAGGATTTTGGATGCTTATTGATTGTATTAGTTAAAGCGGAGATACTATAAACTATAATGGCGTATAGATTCGTTTGTGAAGTGAGGTCTCATCGATATCATTACTTGTTTTCTAGTAGCCAAAACAATAAGCATGACATTTTGCCGGCATAACTTTTAAGATTCTTGAATGCTTTTGGAATCGAGGTAAATTTAAATCATTCTTCATGTCTTAGTCACCTCTATATGTAGTACAATCAAGTTTTTACTAGTTTACATCCCTAAGTTTTTATGTGTTAAAATTCAAAGTAACAAAATTATTTGAAGAAATATTTTATCCACATGGCAATAGCACATTGATGTTAGTGAGTTAGATAGCCTCTAGGATAGGAGAGGCCCCGTGCAAATTTAGCCATTAAAAAATATTTTCAATGACATTCAAGTACTTCATAATTTTAAATTAAAATGTAATTTTGTAAATGGAAATCTTGAATTTCCTTTTAGGGGTGAGCAGAAAATCGAAATAACTGAACGGTAACCGAAATAACCGATAAAACCGAACTGAAACAAAAACCGACGGTTCGGTTTTTGGATTTTTAATAACCGAAAATTCCGGTTCGGTTTTCCGATAACCATTTTCAATAACCGAAAAAAACCGATCCGAACTGATAAGTCACAATCCATATATTTTTATGTTTATATTTAAGTAGTTTAAGTGTTTAACCCAATACTAGTAGAAATTATTAATTTTATTCTTGAATGTTAAGTTTTTATAATTAAAACATCATATATTTACTTATAATTGAAATGATTTATTTATTACCTACAAGAAATGACAAAATTAACGTATAAAAATTAAATGATCTTCAAATTATTATAAAAAAAATGTCTTAATAAAAACTTTGGAGAAACATAAAAATAAATTAGAATGTTAGATTTATGTAAGCAATATTAATTAAAGAGATTAACTATAATAACTAAAAAACATATAAGAAAGATTCTGATATTTTAAATTATACACTTTATTTTTTGAATCTTGCAAAATTTTGTTCCAGAAACCGAAAAATTGAACCGAACCGATGTAAAAACCGAAAAAACCGAAACCGAACGGTTTTAAAAAACCGAAAATCGACATTTCGGATTCGGTTTTGGTTTCTGAACCATGCACACCCCTATTTCTTTTTAGACTAGTGGGTATGGAGAGCCTCATCCCCAAGGGGATGGGCCGCCACGTCGGCGCCACGTAGGAGTGGCTTGGAGGGGATGGACCTAGGGGGTGGGGGATGAACCCCTTTATGTATATATATGTATGTATGTATAGGTATATGTGAGAGAAGGGAGGCCCGGCGAGATCGGCTGGTGGGAGCCGGAAAGGACGGGACGGGGCGAGGGGGGCGGTGTGGGGGATCGGCGCCGGGCCTCACCAGGCCTAAGCCGACCCCCATACCGCTTGGTCTTATGGGTTTTGTTAAATTAGGAATAACCAAATACGATCAGAGGACATCTCAAATGTATATTATAAATTTACATAAAATTTAGTGTAAAAAATGAATCTTTTACATCAAATTTTGTTTCACTCTATGCACCAAATCTTTTAGAACTTATTAATTTACATTAACATAAAATTTAGTGTAAAAATGAATCTTTTACATCAAATTTTGTTTCACTCTATGCACCAAATCTTTTAGAACTTATTAATTTACATTAACACTTTTCAAAAAAAAATTAATTTACATTAACAATGTAACGTGTTTCATTTAAACTATTTTATTTAAACAAATTACCTATACATACAATAACAATGGGGAAAATAGTAACTGATGATAATTGATGAATAAGGACACCTGGTGTCACATGACACCCACTAAAGTATTTTTTCCAAACAACAGCATTAGTATGTATAGATATGAAGATAAATTGTAACACGAATAATGAAAGTGGTGTGACGAAAAAGAATGCAGGTTTTAAACCAGAAGACAGATGTTTCAATCCTGATTGAAGCAATTCGCGTTACTTTTGTTTTTTGGTAAATTAGAAGTATCTAACTCGGTGGTGGAGTTAGCCCATTAATTTAGGCTTAATTATTAAATAAGTTTTGGGCTTAATTGATAATATCAAGTTTTATATTTTTTCTCTTAGGGGTATCTTCGTATATGTTTAGAGGTACCCTATGTATAAAACCGAAAAAATACACTTCGAATACGGGATTGAGTCGTAGCCTGTGCTACGGCTACTTACACATTAGTTCCGTCCCTGATCTAACTAAAACCCTAAAATTTACGTAAAGATTGAAAGCGTGAAGCCATTAACGCCCTTAAAAGTGTCAGGCTTACTTTTTAGCTGATAAATCAGTTTCATACCTCCGTAAAAAAATTACATCATCACTTTAACACTTTTTTTAAGTTTTATTTTTATATAATTTAAATATTATTTTAATAGGTTGGGGATAATGAAACTTATTAAACTATTACACACTAAAGGTGAAAACAAGTGAGTGAGAACTCATGACTACGTAGCAATGACGTGGAGTGAAAAAATATAGAAAAAAACATAGCACATAGGCTTATGATACGGTGTGACTTCAACATTAGTATTGTAGTTCTTTAGATTGTATCGGTTTTGTTTGGTATTTTCTTTTGTTTTTGTATTATTCTTTGGGTTTTATAGTCTTTGTTGGTCCTTTTTAGTAATTCATAGAATTTTTAATTTTTGTATTATTCTTTGGGTTTTACAGTTTTTGTTGTTCCTTTTCCATACTTCATAGAATTTTTATTGTTAAAAAATAAATATATTTAAAGAAATTGCATAAAAAGTAAACAATACTCTTTTTATTTTCTTGAAAGGCGATAGTTCATAACCAACCAAGCATACAACAAATGGAAATAGAAACACACAGGTTATCGCCAGTTGTCACTTGGTAGTCGTTGTACCACCACATGAGCATGATTCTTTAGAGGTGGGCTCAGGATAGAGCCTGGCACCTCTACAAGGAGGCTAGGCATTATCCATCATTGTATAATCCACCAAACCTCTGCGGTCTACAAGAACAATGTTGGTTGTTTTTAAATGTACATAGACTTTTAAAATAAACTGGTGGTGGTGTACGGACGATGTTGGTGGTGCTGGACAGTGGTGCTGGATGTGGACGGTGGGTAGTGGTGGATGGGGGGTGCTGAGTGGTGGTGGTAGTGGTGGTGGTTGTGTTTAATCCTCTGCAGACTTTAGAAGATCTTGAAAGTGGTTAGGCCAAGTCTCTACCAAGAAGAGCTCGTGCAGACTTTTTTTAATGAAACGTCTTCGGAAAAACAAAAAAAAAACTGCAGAAGACAATGTCTGCGCGGCGCAGATAGAAGGACATTGGTGGTGGCAATGATATTTAGAACTAGGCCTCTCTGGAGGTTGCCAGTTCGAAACCGAGCTGAGCCGGGTTTTACTGTAGCGGGCTTTCAGGCAGGCGAGTTTTCCCCGGAACTGGTGACTTTCATGGCTGGGCATGCATCCAACTCTGACCGTTATGGAGGAGGGGATGCATTTTGCTCGATTGAGAGCATCTCAAAATGCTTATTCGGTGACTTAGTTGGGCGTTAAAAAATATTTATGAGGTTTAAGTTGAGTGGGGTCGTCCATGACATTATAGCCTAGTGAAATTTTTGGGGTGGGATAAGACTTACTGACCATAAGGGCCATGGTTTGATTCCCACAATGGGGTTTTTCTCATATTTATTAGATTTTCTCCTGAATTTGTGTATAAGCATAATTGCCTAGTGGAGATGGATATGATCGGGTGATTTCGCTGGTGACACGATGATACTTCAGTAGTCAGTCAGTGATTCAAATTTGACATGAAAAAAAAGGGAAAATTAGCAAAATGTCACTTGACCAACCAACATTACCAAAATGTCACCCTCATACGCCCTTGGACGGACTCCTGCAACATGGGATGCGTCCGTTTGTAAACTTGAAGAGTCCATGATTGAGGATCTTACACGTGTCCCACAAAGCTGATGCGTCGACGGCCGACTCCTCTCATATACTTAGCAGACTCCTCCCATATACTTGGCAGACTCCTCACACTGGCTCGGCTGACTCTTCCCAATGGCTTGGCGGACTCCTCATATTTTGGTTGACTCCTCCCATTGCTCGGCTGACTCCTCACACTTTTTTTAATTCTATAAAATATTTATATCTATTTAATATAACATTATAACATAAAATATTACAACATAACTTAAAAATTGAAAATATAACATAAAACATTACAACATAACTTAAATATTACAACCTAAAAACGTGACATAGCATGTTATTAAAAAAAGACACTTAAATATAATTTTTCAAAATTTCCAACACCGAAAGGTGTTCAAGAGGCCCCGCTCGACTACGATATGCTTTACGGGGAGGACTTTTAACACCTTTCAATGTTTGAAATTTTGAAAATTTATATTTAAGTGGTTTTTTTAATAACATGCTATGTCACGTTTTTAGGTTGTAATATCTAAGTTATGTTGTAATGTTTAATTTATGTTGTAATGTTTTATGTTATATTTCTAATTTTTAAGTTATGTTGTAATGTTTTATGTTATATTAAATAGATATAAAGATTTGATAAAGTTAAAAGAAATATGAGGAGTCAGCCGAGCAATAGGAGGAGTCAGTCAAAATATGAGGAGTCCGCTAAGACGTTGGGAAGAGTCAGCCGAGCCAATGGGAGGAGTCTGCCAATATGGGAGGAGTCTGCCAAGTATATGGGAGGAGTCTGCCAAGTATATGGGAGGAGTCGGCTGTCGACGCATCAGCTTTGTCGGACACATGTAAGCTCCTCAATCATGGACTCTTCAAGTTTACAAATGGACACATCCAATGTTGCAGGAGTCCAAGGTGACATTTTGGTAATATTGGTTGGTCAAGTGACATTTTAGTAATTTTCCAAAAAAAAAAAAAAAAAAAAAGCTTGAGTGGGGTCCATAGAAAGCAATACGTTTTTTTTAATAGCAAACGGGACTTTATTCACTCAACAAACCAAAGCTCCCAGCCAGAAATTGGGAGCCAAAAGTTACAGTTACATTGAAAAGAAAATTACTTTATAGCTATTACATAACAAAATTGAAATCCCACCATTGTTGCCTTTGAATTGAGTTGAACTTTGATCTTTGTTTGATGTATTGATAAGATTCTTCTTTAATCTCCTCCGTCGTTCTTTGGATGACTCCCGTTTTGCCTCTAAATAGTTTCCCGTTTCTGGTTTTCCATAGGCTCCATATTGTTTGTAAAACGATTGCGTGTATGGCTTTTCTCTTACTTCGGCTCCTCTGCAGATCGATCACGTCTTGTATCAGTTGTTTTAGGGAACCTTCTACACTTATTGTTCGGCACTTGAGCCACTCCAAGATTGATTTCCATACTTATTTCGCGAAGCTGCACAATAATAGAACATGATTTGCCGACTCCTCCGCTGCATGACACATACAATAGTTGTAATCTGTTAATGTCAAGCCCCTTTCCCTTAGTGCTACTGCCGTTGGTATTTTGTCGTCTATGCTCGCCACACGAACATATTGCTTTTACTGGATGCCCATTTGTTCTATACAAACTCTTCGCTCTATGAATTCAAATCAAATTGCTTTGCTAATGATTGCCTTACCATTTTAACTGTGAAGCTCGTTTCATCGCTATCCTTCCAAAATCAATAATCGGTGTTAACAGACATTGGATGCTGCACTAGTAATTCGTTCAAATTCTCGATTTGCTGTTTTTCTCCTTCTGTTTCAGGTACTCTTGTCCATTTCCAATCCCATATGCGACCCCCTCCATTTAACTTATAGTTTTCCATCACTAACACACTTTTATCCACTGCCAACTGATATAATTCTTGAAATCGTGTCTTCAGCGGTTCATTTCCGAGCCAGGTGTCTTCCTAGAACATTGTTTTATCCCCAACTCCTACATTACTTTTTAAAAACCTGTTTATATTGATGTTATTTTTTGCAAATTCGCCGTCGATTTCGCCTATATTTTTCCACACCCCCGTTAATGTTTTTTTTCACCGGTATTGCTTTAATCTTTCTTTTATTAACATGTATAGCCTTTACAATTTGACCCATATTTGGTTTGGTTCCATCTTTAGACGCCATCACCACTTTAATAATAGAGCCAAGTTTAGATCTCTAATATTGCCTACTCCAAGTCCCCCAAAATCTTTAGATGCCCCTACTCTTTCCCATCTTACCCATCTAATTTTGTTGTTAACATTGCACCCTCCCCATAAAAACTTTCTTCTAATCCTTTCGAGAACTTTGATCACAGCTTTCGAACATTTGTACAACGACAAATAGTAGTTTGGCAGGCTACCCAGGACCGTCTTAACTAGGATTACCCTTCCCGCGAAAGATAGATTTTTCGCTTTCCAGTTTGTTAATCTTCTATTAAAAGTGTCTATCACTTGTTTTCAGTTTGCTATCCTATTCATATTTGCTCCCACTTTCAAACCTAAGTAGATAAACGGGAACTTACCTGCTCTACATTTGAAGATTGAGGCCATTTCAATTACTTCTGTTTCTGATCGGCACACACCAAACAGTTGGCTTTTCCTCGGATTGACTTTCAAACCCGAGATGAGGTAGAAAATTCTTAGTATTCTCTTTAGATTCCTAGCATTATCTTCATTCCACTCTCTAACGAAGATTGAGTCGTCTGCAAATAACATATGTGATATATGCAGGCCGTTGCCTGGTAGGTTGACCCCCGAAAACAGATTTACACTCCTAGCCTTTTTCATCATATTATGTAAAGCCTCCATTGCCACAATAAACAAGAAAGGTGACAACGGATCCCCTTGTCGTAAACCTCTCTTATATTGGAATTCCCCAGTTGGGGATCCGTTTACAAGAATCGAACCTCTACCTGCAAAAAGTATCCCCATAACCCAATTTCTCCATTTCGGTGGGAATCCCATGTGTGTTACTTCCGGACATGATTCCTCCTCCCAATCTGATTCATACTCGTCTTCAATCCCGGTTCCTATTTGATCAAGGCTGTTGATTTCTTCTTCCGACACTCTTATTGTAGCCATATTCCTCCTCTTGCTGACTTTCTTCTTCTTGCCTAAAGCTCTTCTTTTAGGATGTAATCTAGACTCATCTGATAAGTCTACATTCAGGTCTGGGATTTTCCTTTTGAGTACTGTTTGGTTGGGCTTTAAACTCCCTAGATGGTTCTCTACTAAGCTGGGCCTTTATCTTCATTTAGCCCACTAGGTTTGTTTACTGGTGTGACCTGGGCCCTACTGTCCCCTACTTCCACAGTCGTTGTCTGCGTCCTTGTTAACCGCCCCATTAACATCCTTCTCTCTCCCATCATTAACTCCCATTTGTTCCCATGTCTCGTTTACCGCATCGTTCCCTCCATTCGATATTTCTTCCCCGTATTTTGGAATGCCATCGCCGTCCACATTCATCGGCATTTCTTTTTCTGGCGTTGGATCCTCCTCCGGCGGTAGCTCATTTGGTAGCATCTGTTTAACTTTTGTCATGTCTGGTATGAGCTTTGGTTGCCACGTGTAATCTGCCTCCGATACCCATACATCAATCATCGTCCCTTTCCACCATATTTTTAACCTTTCATTAATAAAAGCTCCATCGCTCACAACTACTCCGACCACATCGTAGTTTAAATTTAAGTCTCTAGCATCGGCCTCTGACTGTTCTATGATCTTCCCAAACCTTTCCGCTATGCAATTAAACACGCCTTCGCCCCACATCTGAATTGGTACTCCCCTAAGTAGGTAAATTTGCAATTATATTAGTTAAGGAAGGGGATATATGCAATTTTAATAGTTAAGGAAGGGGATATATGCAATTGTAATTTTAAGTTGGGTAAATACGCAATTTAGCAGTTTTTTAAGCGGAAATATGCAATTGTCCCTAAATATTACAACCTAAAAACGTGACATAGCATGTTATTAAAAAAGACACTTAAATATAATTTTTCAAAATTTCCAACACCTAAAGGTGTTCAAGAGGCCCTGCTCGACTACGATATGCTTTACGGGGAGGACTTTTAACACCTTTCGGTGTTTGAAATTTTGAAAATTTATATTTAAGTGTCTTTTTTTTAATAACACGCTATGTCATGTTTTTAGGTTGTAATATTTAAGTTATGTTGTAATGTTTAAGTTATGTTGTAATGTTTTATGTTATCTATATATAATCTAAAATTTAGTTACATGTTCTGTCTTAAAATCAACATTTATGATGTTTTAAATGCAGTACTTAAAATAATATTGCAAGTTTTAATGCTTATAGTATAATACTAAATGAGATTAGTTTAGGGATAAAGTTGTCTTTCTACATAACTATTCAATTAATCATAAAATATTAAATTAAAATAAGATAACAGACCCTATAGTATTAAACTGAATTGGCTTAAATGAAAATTGAATCCCATTTAATACATCTCTCAAACCATAATTTATTAATTGAATTAAAATTAAAATTTCTACATTATTTAAGATGACATATGAAAGGTCTTATGTACCTCCTACTCACACAAAAGCTACAATAAATACATATAAGAAATGTGAAGTAATGTCGAAACTGATCAGACATTCCCAGGACTCAATCCATCGGTTACAAAACCTTTCATTCCTCAACATTCAAAGAACCCTATAGTGAGGCTTTTAATAATGGAAAGTGGAAAGGGTTTCCTATTCTTTATATCTCTATTATTCTCTTCAATTTTTTAATTCATGATAATCACAACTCAACTCAACTCAAATTGAATAAGATTCTGGTCCATTCTTTGTCTTCCTCCGTCTTTTCCCAGAAGCCGTCTGCCGATTTTGTGTTAAGGTCAATGTTAATCGATATTGTATTGCTCAATGTATCAAATTGATCTCGATTTTTTAAAGTACTGAACGCTTTTGTTTGTTTATTTTCACTGCCTATTAAGGTGTATCATCATCACATATATTGATTTTGATTGTGATTGGCAGTTGAATTGGACACCACAAGGCCGCCTTAGCAAAATCCTAGACGGTGAGGAATATCAATTCATCTCAAACTATATGTTATTGATGTATGATTTCATCTAAATTTGTTAATTAACATAGGCTTAAGTAGTAGCAGAAATGGCGACTTCACGTAAGGGAGTTCGGTAATGGAACCCGGAGCGTTCAATTCAGCAAGGAGTCGAATAACCTTTAAAATCTCAACTCATGCAATCACTCTGGTAATTTTCAAAGAATTTTATTAGAATTGCAATGATTTAATTTTTGATTTTTGATGGTTACGTTAGTGTTTTGATTGTGATTGTCAGTTTTGATTGTTAGTAAATGGGTGGTAGCGCCCAAAGTGTCTAATGCATAGAATTTGTTTACCACTTGACACCATTGATCTCTAAGACCATCCGTAGTGGGGCATTATTTTTGAAAAAAATCCAAAAAAAAAACGCCCCCCACCCCATTACATAGGGCATTATGGGCATTATTTTTCAAAAAAAATGGGTTAGGCGTGTTTATAAAAACGCCACTTTTGGATTGTGATGGGTTGACTGGGTTTTGACTGGCCAATGAGAAATTAGTTTGGTTTTTTTTTGTTTAATGATTGGAAGGGGCATTATTTGGGCATTATTCCCACTACGCCACTTTTGCAATAACGTTCCATGCTGACTGGACTGGCACGTATCGGATAATGTCCCATGGTGGGGGCATTATTTTTCTTAACCACTACACATGGTCTAATGGTCTAATGTCAACTTGCAATCTGCGTGTTACTAGAACCAAGGCAGGGTTGATTTTTCATTTAAAAAGTTAGTATTTTTATTTAGGTTATTATATGCATATGTTGGCTTCCATAGCAAAAAAATGATTTAGCTAATGTTGCCTTCCATAGCAAAAAAATGATGCTAATGTTGGCTTCCATAGCAAAAAATGATTTACCGTGATCTTGGCCATGTCAAAACATTGATAGTAGTTGGTGATTGATGAAAGTAAGAGATCATTGTTGAATTAATAAACATGGCTTTAAAATGACAAGGTTATGAAAAATAACGAAATATTATGTGCTACAAAAGCCAAACATAAAGTTGTATTAAAATTTTATGTGCTAGAAAAACCTTTTTTTCATATTTTAAATAATATACAATCAACATTTATTATACATAAACAACGTAAAGGCTAAAAAAGTTGGGCTCATGGTATCTATATTATACTATTCCTATAATAAGTAGTTTATTAGAAGCGTAAAGATGTATGTCGGCATGGTGGTATAATCTTGACTACATGTATTGCTTTCAAATAATAAGTTTTTCTTAAGCAAAATGTTTTCCTTATTTTGGTTTAAGTACTTTACAATTAAAAAAAGATGTTCATCAACTTTACCTCTGTTTACAATATACTAATGTCATTTTGGTTAAGGTCAAATCAGGTTTGCATTAGAATGTAATATACACTTAGGATATGTCATTTTGGATAAACACAATATTGGTTATCATTTTTGAATCAAATGGTTAAAGTTTATAGTTATACTGGTAATATATGCAGAGTGCTGAATTCACCTGTCATGTTGAAGTCAAACGCATACGCAATAGCCAAGAGTGGTTCAGGCTGACATGTGGCCGTGGGAATTGCATGAAAGGTGTGGGGCGTGAAGACAACGATATGTGGTGTGATGGGTGCGAAAACCCCGTTGTCTTCCCGAAAGCAAGGTTTGTTTCTAAAAATGTTTAGTTGTATTAATTTGTAGCCATTCTCATGCAGGCTTATAACTGAAAATAAATTATAAACCTTACACAGTTTCAGGCTAGAACTCGAGGTGTTTTACTCAACAGCCGAAGCTGTCGTTGTCTGCTTTGAAGACACCGCTCAACGCTTGACAAAGACCACTGCTCATAGTATACTCACAGCAGAGTCTGGCATGTCACACGTCTACAACCTTTATTCCACTGACATACAGGATAAGTTCACTCCGGTGATGGTAAGGAACGCTGATGGAAGCATTTCAACACTGCCGAATTGTTTGAACTCTCTTGTGGGCAGCACTCAGACCCTCCAGCTAGATTCGTGTACGTATTATGATCATGGCCATTTTGAATCCTTCAACTGCAAGAATGTCCTCCTAGATGGGGATGGTTGTAAGCCCTTTGGTTCTTCCATACCTCCATCGATCCCCGCCAAAGACAAAGGGGTGCTACCCATACTGACACCAGTTAAGTGCGTTGAAGCGATCGGAAGGTATATATCGGCTTACAATTTATTCGCGCCCTGTTTAATAAACCATTTTAATTAAAGATGTGCTATTTACCTTTCTACTCGATCTGAAATATTATTTACATACCTGGTATATGTTTACTCTATTTTAAAATTAGGAGGCTACAACAGTCGGAAACTTGAGTTCGTAAATATAAAAGTGCATTGTTCTACATTAAAAAATTAGGAATAGAAAAACTTGGTAACGCATCACTTCGAATGTGTAAAGACATATAAGGGGAGAAGTTGGTTTTTGAAAAAAAATAAACTTGGTGTCGTTATAAATGGAAAGGCAACAAAAAAACTTTCAACTATAATTGATTGATTTCCATAAACAATGTAATTGTGCATATTTATTTTTGGATAACCGTCTACATAAATGTTTCGTGCTTTTCCTTCCCAGGTCTGCTTATGCAGATTCGGATTCAGAAGAAACAGTTGACAGTGTGAAAGGTATACCGTCTGCACTTAGTGTTAGTAATGAAAACCCGTACTACTTTTCGATGCATATATACGTAAACATAGTATACCATTTTTAATAGTTTTCTTTTCGTTATTTCACTGCAGTCAGTTGGCTGGTGATGGGATTGGGGATGACGGTGGCATGCGTTAGCTAAATTTTGGTCTATGTGTTATCCAATAAGATAGGAAGGCGTGCGAGAGTTTATGCGTTTTTCCTTTTTCTGTTTCATGTTTTTTTTCCTTGGAAGACATCTTTTTTCACTTCTTTTTGGCCGGCAAGTTTTGCAAGAAACAACTTATGGTCCATGGTTTAATAAAGTTTTAGCACGCCCCTTTGTAGGCGTATTGTCTTACATGTTATGCACCGACCGTGTCAGACGTCTTACCACGAACAAACAATAGCTATTATGCATGTCGTGCATCGCACGGGCTTTCTCCCTAGTATTTCTAATTTTTAAATTATGTTGTAATGTTTTATGTTATATTAAATAGATATAAATATTTGATAGAATTAAAAGAAATATGAGGAGTCAGCCGAGCAATGGGAGGAGTCAGCCAAAATATGAGGAGTCCGCCAAGCCGTTGGGAAGAGTCAGCCGAGCCAATGGGAGGAGTCTGCCAAGTATATAGGAGAAGTCTGCAAGTATATGGGAGGAGTCGGCTGTCGACGCATCAGCTTTGTCGAACAGGTGTAAACTCCTCAATCATGGACTTTTCAAGTTTACAAACGGACACATCCCATGTTGCAGGAATCCAGGGTGACATTTTAGTAATGTTGGTTGGTCAGTTTTGATAATTTTCCAAAAAAAAAGAGTAAACTGCTAAAATCATCCCTGAGGTTTGACTCAAATTGCTAGATCAGTCCAAAATCAACTTTTTTTGCTAAAATAGTCCCTGAGCCTAGTTTCTGTTGCTATTTCAGTCCAACAAATTAACGTCGTTAGAACCTCCGTTAATGAATGGGTAAAATTACTAAATTCGTCCCTGAGGTTTGATTCAAGTTGCTAGATCAGTCCAAAATCAAGTTTTTTGAATTTGTTAATTATAAACTTATTTAGGTATATAATTTTTTCTAGACTTGCATTAATTTTTTGAATTTGTTAATTATAAACTTATGTAGATTATAAACTTATTTAGGTATATAAATCATTAATATCACAAGATTATAAACTTATTTAAGGCGGGTCCAGTTATATTTATGTTCGTTGAATAAATCATTAATATCACAAGAGAAAAAAATGGTAAATGACAGGTTTTTAATGCATCAATACTTGTACCAAATGCATTATATATTTTCTTAAATGTCTTAAAATTTAAGATAAATTACAAGTTTACCCTAAATATATAATTTAAATTTGTGTTTAGTTATAAAAATATAAACAGAATGTAGCTCTTTTGGCGAGCGCAATTTTATTTGACCTGTCTTAAACACTGGTTTGACCCGAACCCGTTTTGACTCAAACCAAAATAATCCTTTTTATGAGACTTGTTCTGGCACGACATGTTGTCCGACCTCACCTAAATGATAAATATTATTAAATAAGAAACCACTTAATTAAGTAGAAAAAATGAATAAAAGAACTTTATAATACAAATATTAAATTAAAATAATTGATAAATATTAAACATTAAATATTACGAATTAAATAAAAACAAATAAAAATTATGTTAATTTCTTAATA
Source organism: Helianthus annuus (assembly GCF_002127325.2). NCBI lineage: Eukaryota > Viridiplantae > Streptophyta > Magnoliopsida > Asterales > Asteraceae > Helianthus > Helianthus annuus. Next base: position 51,076,945 of record NC_035449.2, on the reverse strand, counting down.
TTTAAATTTACATCTAATGTTTGTATTTTTCATAACTAAATATTGTTAAATTAACTGTTGTCTTATTTAAATCCTTAAATAAATACTAAATATTTACATGGTAACAACAACAACAACATCAAAATAAAATCAGTATTTAAGGCTGGGCCGGTTAAATTACGCTCTTCAAAAAAGCTACATTTATATTTTTAAAACTAATTTTATTTAAATTAAATTAAGTATTATCTTATTTAAATACTTAAGTATATAATTAGTAAACATTTAAAGATAATAATAATAATAATAATAATCAAAATAACTAACAAATAATTTTTCAAAATAACTAACAAAAGGATTTTTTCTCTTGTGATATTAATGATTTATATACCTAAATAAGTTTATAATCTAAATAAGTTTATAATTAACAAATTCAAAAAATTAATGCAAATCTAGAAAAATTATATAACTAAATAAGTTTATAATCTAAATAAGTTTATAATTAACAAATTCAAAAAATTAATGCAAGTCTAGAAAAATTATATAACTAAATAAGTTTATAATTAACAAATTCAAAAAACTTGATTTTGGACTGATCTAGCAACTTGAATCAAACCTCAGGGACGAATTTAGCAGTTTTACCCATTCATTAACGAAGGTTCTAACGGTGTTAATTTATTGGACTGAAATAGCAACAGAAACTAGGCTCAGGGCCTGTTTTAGCAAAAAAAGTTGATTTTGGACTGATCGCAATTTGAGTCAAACCACAGGGACGATTTTAGCAGTTTACTCAAAAAAAAAAAAAAAAAAAAAAAAAAGTTTGATTGGGGTCCACAGAAAGCATTACGTAAGTAAAGATTTTGGTGCGTGATGACAGCTGTTTCTTGAGCTTTTCAGCTCCGCCCATCCCTCCCGATAAATTTCTTACGTCATACTCTTGGATAATATTTTTTAATATAATTTTAACATCTTCTGCTTTTATTAAGTTTAAAAAACCATCTTTGATCTCCTTCTGTGTGGTGATTGCTAGCCACTGGCTAGTTTATTGGCAATAATACTTCCCTTTATGTTAAAAAACAAAAAAAAAACTTTGATCTCCTTCTAATCAAGTGTTTAATATATTATTTAAATTTAATTTAAATCCATTAAAAACTATGAAAGATAAACACCGCATGAATTTTATAGGTCAACATGGATATGCCATATTTCACTCGAAAGTTTTATATTGTTTTATTATTTGCTTTTCTTTTCATATTAATTTTTTGTTATCTTAATGCTCTAAAATTAACAAATGCATATAAAATAATACACTTAAGTTCTAACTTTTAACATAAAATACAACTCACTTTAAGTTACGTTTAAACGTATTATATTTTATAAAAAGTTTATAAATATGACGCGTTCGTAAACATGTCGGGCTGACCTACACATAATCTGTATAGCAAAAAGTGTTCACAAAATTGAGTTAGCTTCTTAAACTCACAATTTTATTAAGTTGATTTAATGTATTTGTATCACAATTTTGATATTAGCTTCATACCTAGACTACTAGATTGTAATAAAACAAATAAAGGGTTTTTAGAAACGAGTCTCATTTTATTTTAGGCGCTGCCACCCAAGAGTATGTATTTACAATACATGTTGCTATTGTGAATTAGCTCACTTTGTAAAGACACATGCTTGTAAAGGGAGGTCATATGTTCAAAACTTAGACAGATTAATTTAGAATTATGAATATAACCAAGGGGTGGAGTTATTGTAAAAAAGGCCTAAAGTGTGAGAAAGGTAAGAAAGAATCTCAACCATTAGATCTAAATTAATTGAAAAGGGTAAGATTGTAAATTCAAATATGGTAATCCTTGATTTAAGGATTTGAAGAGAGAAAAACCTGGATTTTAGGACTTATAACCGTCCATAAATATAACACCATTCATAGCATGTTCATACATGATGTTTTAAATATAACACAATTCAGAAAAAATAACACCATTCAGCAAACAAAATAACACCATTCAGTACAAAATAACACCATTCAGCAAATAAAATAACACCATTCAGTAAACAAAATAACACCATTCAGCAGTAAAAAAAAACACCATTCAGTACAAAGAATATAACACCATTCAGTACAAAGAATATATCACCATTCAGTACAAAAATAACACCATTCAATACAAAAAAAACACCATTAGTGAAAATAAAAAACACCATTCAGAAAAAAAACACCATTCAGAAAATAAAATATAACACCTCTGTATCATCTTCTTCACTTCCAGCACCACCACCACTGCCACTTCCGGCACCACCACTGCCGATCCAACACCACCACCACCGCCGCCGCTCGAACCACCACCGCCGCCGCTCGAACCACCACAATAAACATGCGATCTTCATCAATCGGATCAAAAAACCACAAAAAAAACTCCAATCGATGACCTACATAAAGCCGATTCACAAAGAACAAACTGCCGCCGCTCGAACCACCACCGCCGCCGCTCGAACCACCACAATAAACATGCGATCTTCATCAATCGGATCAAAAACCACAAAAAAAACTCCAATCGATGCCCTACATAAAGCCGATTCACAAAGAACAACTGCTGAAATCCTATTTTCGTTTCATGTTATCAACGATTTCTGCGATTGGAGAGAGAGAGAGCTCCCTGGTAGTAGTGCGATTGGAGAGAGAGAGAGAGATTGTAGGGATTTTAATTACAGTTACCTCTTTTGAATGGATTTAAAAGACTTTATTACCCCTATAATTTTCAATTCAGTCCAAAAAATAAAATAAATTTTACATTTTGGTCCCTATTAATCTAAACCATTAGATGAAAGATCTAATGGTGTGTATTCTTTCTTATCCTTCTCACACTTTTAGTCTTTTTTACAGGATCCTCTACCTATAACCAAGTAATATTAGTGGTTCAAAAAAATGAAAATACTATTTTATGGTACAAATATTACCATCTCCACAGTTAACATGTCCTTTATTATTATGATATACATTTGTTTGAATCAAGAATGAAAAATTGAATATTTTATATTCCAAGTTACTTTTCACTAATTCCACTCCACAATCGCTTATTTCTTTACACAAAGTGGCGTGTCAATAGCAAAAAGTGATAAACCCAACCCAACCCAACCCATACTTACTGTACAATGTACAACGTTATACCATCATTCATCCCCTCACTGCACACGCATATTTACAACTTCCATTAATACCCCGCACGTGTGGTCAACCTCACCAACCCAACCCAAACCCAAAAAGTCAACCCACCCTATCCCACAAAGACGCACACTTCCTCCTCGCAAACCCGACCCGTTTTTTCCACAAATCATACACCACTTCCAACCCTTGCTGCTGGTAGTTCCCCAACAACCCGGCCGGCCCACCCGAATCCGGAAAATACCCACCGTTCATCAACATCATACACCCCACCTTCCTTTTCACCCCATCATCATCCCCACCGTCCATAAACTCATAAAAATAATTCCTCCTGGGCATCACCACACTCGAATTATTCCCCCCAAAATGTAACACCAATTGCGGCACCATAACAACCACCCCTTTGGGCTGCTGATCCAAATAATAACATGGGCTGAGCCCGGTCCGATCCTCAACCGACCCAGCCCGTTTCAAACCCGGTTTTAACCTTTTCCCAAACTCCTTTACTATCATGTTATAAAACTTCTCCGGTAACATCGTGTAAGTCGTACCCGAGTCAACCACCATCCCGCCGTTACCTTTTCTGTCAATCTTCTTCATATTCTCCGGCGCCGTTATCCGGTAATTACCAACGGTAACGGCGTCTAACCCCACGTAATAATAGTACGGATGTTTTGGGTTATCAAGCATATTAGTGTAAGCAAAGTCATCCGGTTCCGGGTCAGCAGAGTCAACTCGTTTCTCTTTGTTTTGATCAACACCTGAGCCAACCGAGTCAGCTCGGCCTAAGATGAGTGGACTCGGTTGTCTGACTCGGTCGGTATCAAAAGAATGTGAAACTAAACAATAAGAAAACTGCGAGCCGAGATGAGGAGAAAACTGAGCCAGCTGAGTCGGTAACGATAGCGCGCCGCGCCCGAAACCAGCCACGCCAATCGGCTCACCAAGCGCTTCATGAGCGCAGCCGAATGTGAAATTCTTAACAACCAAAGCCGGCGGTGCCGACATCGGGATTTCAAAGCTGTCTTTGTAGAGCCGAGCGACGAAGCTGCCGTCGCCGTAAGCGTAGTAAAATGGAGGACATGAATGTTTTTCACACTCCGACATTTCAATCGACTCCAAAGGGCAGCGCGCGGAGGCGCATAAGTCCGAGGTTTTGGCGCCGGAATGGGTAAAAGAGCATGCACGTGACTGGCACGAGACGGGGGAAGCTGAGGTGGATAAGTTATGAGGCAACGGCGTCGTTTTGGGGTCGTATTTACCCTCACACATAATACAAGTGAAGGGTTGACATGGGAGCCAAACGGTGTCGCTTCCGGTGTCCATGTAGACAGTGACTGTTTGTTTAGGGGATGAGCCGAGTGAGAAGGACATGGTGTAGTCGGTTCCGGGTGCGAGTGCGACAGAGACACGGCGGTTGTGGTGGTGGTGGTGGAAGCGGGTGGTGGAGTGGGTGGTTGTGGATTTGAGGAGGTGGTGGGTGGTGGTGAAGTGGGAGGTTGAGAGGGTGTGGGTGAGTGGGAATATTAGAGGGTTGGAATGGGTTGAAAAAATAATGAAAGCAAAGATGAAGGTTAAGAAGAATATTGAGGAATTCATGCCCATTGATGGATTGATTGTTTGTTTGTTTGTTTTGAGGGTGGTGGGATGGGGATTTTAAAGGAGCAAGGTTATGGTAGGAAGTGACAAAAGGGAAGGTTTACGTGAAACATTTGGTGTGGAATACTATAGTTTAATTTGGTTGTAAACTATTATAAAGTATTATGAAAATATGAACACCACTTGGTTTAACATTTATTTAGGTGGTTTGGATAGACATTATGTAGTCAAAGTCAACATGTGACAACAAAACTCTTTTGTTATAAAGCTAAAATGGTTTTGGTTGTAATGTAACTTGATTACAAACATAACAATTTGTTTAATAATGGTTTGAAAAAGATAAAGTAATGATTGGATTTCAATTTCAACATTATAAGAGAGTTTTATCATGTCATAATGGGTGTCATCATGTCGATGGGGCATGGTGAGGATGGTCGTAAGCTAAGTAACGTTTGGAGGGGCCGGGGGGGGGGGGTGTGAATGGGAGATGACGGGTTTTGTCGATGTGGCTCCGACGTATGTGGTGGTAACACCTTGTTCATGAATCAGTCACAGATAACCTTAGATAATGAAGTTATATTCATGCTGAAAGACGGATTCTAACGTTTGGAGGGGCCGCGGGGGGGGGGGGGGGGGGGAGGCGTGAATGGGAGATGACGGGTTTTGTCGATGTGGCTCCGACATATGTGGTGGTAACACCTTGTTCATGAATGAGTCACAGATAACCTTAGATAATGAAGTTATATTCATGCTGAAAGACGGATTCTAAGTAACCTATGAGTGGTTCGAGTTGTTTACATGTCGAGTTATGCTATACAAAACTAAGTTAAAGTCATAGTTTAATAGTGGAGGAGATCAAAGTTTTATCGTTTCATGGATTAAACATAGAGCAAAGTTTTGATTAGATTGGAACATGTGGTGTAATTTTGATGTTATTTGTAAGTTGTAGTCGCCCTTTTGTATATGGCCTAGTGTCTTGCTAGTCCACGTTTTCTTTTTCGTTGTTTAGTGATATTCTCACCATTTAAAAAAAGTTTAATTTATCGAAAAATTACTTATGGAAATGTTATCATCTAAACGTGAATTTTCGGAGCTTTATTTTGAATGATAACATCTTAAAATTGTTTTTTAATAGTTTGTATTGATCTTAAAAATTGAAATACCCTAAAGAAACTTCAAGCACGAAACTAAAAGGGAAAAAAACTTATTTAATATGTGTGTGTTTTGTTCTCATTCGTATAATCTTGAGGTGTTATACATTAGACACAATGACTAAAAAATTAAATATTTACTAGGTCAATTACATTCCTTAATTCTTAGGTGATCAAACACACATATCTATATTAACACGTATAAAGGGGTACTCTTGAAAAAAGGAGACAAGGCTTCAATCTCAATACATTCACGAATTCCTCTTTGACTTGGTTTCTTAGGTTAATTGCACTAGATAATTACTTAAAACAGTGTTATATCACATTCCTAGTAGTCATATGATGAATGATAGAATTTTCGGAGGTAGAAACAGATCAGTGCAGATGCTACTGGAAGAGATCAAGGACTCCTCGTTAATTGGTGTGCTGAAACGTTCAAAGTATAAATCAATCTCTAAACAAGAGTGGTGGGATTTTAGCATAAGTATGTAGCCTGTGTAACTTGGCCGATTGAATTCTTGTGTCTTATTTTTCTCTGTTTTTGTTTCTTTCTGAGTTTGTAATCAGCCTCTGGCTGAACTTTCATTTATGTTCGGTAATAAAGTTGGCTTGGCTATTCAAAAAAAAAATATGATGAGACATATTTCTTTATTAGTTTTGTTTTTTTATTGATTTGAGCAAAAATTATGTTTTCTTTGCACGATCGTCATATTAATCTTTAATTGTTGTCGTTATCATTGTCTCTTTTGATTGCCACCATCAATTTCAGCACCGACCCCGATCTTAGAGGCGGATCCAGCCTTATTTTTTGGGTTTTTAAGAACCTACTTAATTTAGAAAAAATGGAAAAAAATTAGTGATAATCTTATGATTTGGAAAAAAAAACAATAAGAATTAGTAAGAATCTACCATAAAAACCCGTTGAATTTTTTTTTTAAATCCTTTACTGTCCGAGCTTGCCTCCACCCTATCGGTCCACTTCCCTCCGCTCAACTCTCTCACCATTTAGCAATGACTAAGATGTGGAAACGAGTACATTCACCTATGTAAAAGAATTTTCAGTTTCATGTATCTATTTCTTGTTTGACCACATGGTGTATGCGTGGATCTGTGGCGTTTATGCGCTTCCACGCTGCACACACCACATCGTCATTGATGTTTTCTACAGCGTTGTTGCTTGGACTTGAACATTTTCACAGGCGTTGAAATAAAGTGTAGGTCGACGTGACGTTTGATGATTGGTGTGCCTTATAGCCGTTGGACCCCAACGGCACAATTAAAAAAAAATCGATTAAAAAAATATGTTAACCCACTCTCTTCTACCCAACTCCATTTCAACCTTCATTTTTATAAATCTCTCAACTTTTTCTATAAAAAAAATGCATCCACACAACCGCAACTTCAATCCGAATAACCCCTATGATGTGGACAAAGTACCGAACACCACTTCTTCTCAAGGGGCTCAACCGGTCCGCAACTCCGATCCGATCATAATGGCGTGCGGCCAACTTCTTGCGAACCTACCTTTTATGTTTCCACGTCAAATGCAAGCTCAACAACCACTCACTCCTCTATCCCGAATGCCCCTACACCCGAATCCGTACCGGAAACTCAACCTACACCACCCGAATCCTCTACGTGAAAAAATGAAACCATAAAAAAACCGAGGCCGAGTAGGAAAAAATTAAATACACATTTATATTTTTAAATAATAAAAATAATAACAAAAATTGGGTGCCACGTGTCGAATAACGCCCACTCTTCCACGCCCCATCCCACACCAGTGTTTTTGCACCACGCCCCGTTTCTGACGCGCGCTGACGTGTCGTCCACGTGTCAAATAACTCCTACTCTTCAAGCCTCTCCACACCAATGTTTTAAAAACCGGTTTTTAAATCATACCGGGTGTAACATCTCGTAAAATCATGTCCAATATGGTGATGACACGTGTCATATACCCTAATCGCGTAATAAGTTGACTTTGAGGGACTAAAGTTGTCAAATAGTGAAAAGATGTATGTGGAAGGACAAAAAGTGCCAACATGTGAAAACTATGTTTTTAAATAACCATATACGGTGTTCGTATTCTTAAACGATTAAATTATTGGGCATAAGAGGCCATTCGTGATAAACGAGTGAAACTTATATAAAAAGGGGGTTAAATGTGTCAACATGTTAATTCTTACCTCGGAGTGACCCTTTAACAAACCCGGAGCTTCGTAATGCCCAATTATGCTTCCGAGAATGCCAAATGATAAATATATATGGTCTCGGTATTATTAATTAAAAGTTGTGCAAGATTTCATGAAAAAGGGATTAAAAGCGTCAACAGGAGAAACTAGTACCTTTCGGGTGATCTCGTAACTAAACGGAAGCCTAACGGTGTTTGTATATGCCCCAAGATACTTGAAAGTTAACTTTGGGGGTCAAAAGTGCAATAAATGAAAGTTATTTCAAGTTTTAAAGGACCAGGGACTGAAATTGCAAAGTTTGAAAGCTTTTAACCGGAATAGAGGAGCGTTGCGGGGCGCGTAAACCCACTTAAGGTCTACGCGAGCCGCGAGAAAGCTGCCAGCGACCAAAAGACTGGCAGCTGCATGTTGCAGGCTGTCCACCGCCATTGCATGGCTTCTGAGCGATGCCAGGGGCTGGTTAATGGTTTTTACTGCCACCATAACACTTGTAAACATTTGGTAACTCCCCACAACAGCTGGAATGATCTCAAGAGCCTTCAATTCTCTATAAATAGGGCCTTTGTTTGCTCATTTGAACTTGCACTCTCAAGTTTTCACTCACTACTTCTTCTCTGGAGCATCCTGGTCTTAAAGGAAGCTCTCTAAGTTCAAACTTTCGTGCTAGGACCTTGTGTAAGTGTTCTTAGCTTCAGTAGTTCAATTTTTGCATGTTTAAGAATCGAAAGTCAAAGTTGTCGTAATTACACTTTGACTTTCAGTTTAATCTTTATCGGTCCAGCCATTATTCGAAATGAAAGCGGTTACGTGATTGTAATTAGTTAGGTGATAATCCCTCAAAAGGGCACCTCCTGATTACCACGTTTACTTAGTTAATTGTCGGGTCAAAGTAATTAACATAAAAAGTCAAACGGGTCAGTTTTTAAATAAATTTAAATCTGTTAATGTAGAAGCTATAAAATATGTTTTGTCACTTTAATAACTTGGTAAATAATATTAGAACATGTCTAGACATGTTCAACCCAACAAATTCTGAATTTAGGCTCGGTTCGCAACCGAAAGTCGCAAAAGTTGACTTTTGCTTTGACTTTCAGTTCTGAGCCGAATTAGCTTAGTTTCTTTATGCCTTAAGATTCCTTTGTGACCATATTATATGTTAGTATAACCCTCTGAGGTTATACTACCTGGTCCCTTAGTAATCTGAGTTTATTGCGTGTTTCCGTTATTATGCTTAATTTTGACTATTATGCCTTTATAGCTTAAAAATGAGATTTTTGAATATATGGTCATATAGATAGCCTTATTACTGATATATAAACATGTCAAAATTATTTTGACATTATTTTCTGGTCTCAAAACGAAGTTATGCAAGATATCGTAAAATTAAACTTTTTATTAATTAAACTACGCTTTTGCGCATAAATCATGTTTAGACCCAAATTTTGGCACCAAACTCATTACCTACTGTTATGATATTATTTTTAGGGATTTTTGGAATATTGGGTCAGTTTATAAACTGACCATATCATTGAGTTCTTATATAAATTCGATAAATGACGATAATGCCATTTTTGTTAATAAAATGAGTTTTACATATGATTAACATGCCAAACCTTTTACTACAGATTTTATATGAAAAATAAAATATTTTAAACATTCAAGGCTGATCAACAACTCAGAATTTCATAAACATCGCAAATATCGTCAATTGTCGACTTTTACGCTAATTGGGTGCATAGTATGATTTAAAACCATATTTAACACCTAAGACTTGTTACCTACTGAGTTTATAAATAAATTTTAATACTTTTACAGTAAGTACAAGTCATGAACTCAGACTTCAAATTTGTCCTTAAAAACATATGTGAAATTACCAAAATGCCTCTACCGTGCATAGTTTGGCCAAAAAATGGTAAACCACACATATGTATGATATCTTACTGATTTAACATCATAAAATAAATGTTTTTACAGAATGTTTTAGACCAGAACATCAGTTTATGTTTAAACCTCTTTTATAAATCCTAAAATAACCAAAATGCCCTTACGGGACTTAATTTGGTTTAAAAATCTTTTTGGGCAAAATTGTTGATATCCTACTGATATCATAACATATTTAAAGCATAATAACTTATGGAACTTGTGCATGACTCATCCAGCTATCCGTTATTCATATACACGTTCGGTACGATTTATGTAACAAGTTTGCATAAATTAGCCGAAACGGGTTAAACCTTATCATTTTAACTTCAAATTCCATAATGTAATTAGTTTACCCATATAATACGAGTCTCCATACTTGTCGGGTCTAAATTACATTCCAATCTGGTCATCGCTTAATCTAGCGTTTCGTACCGCAAACCTTTCCTTAAACTAACCGGTCTAAGTTTACTACTTAAATAAGTCCCGTTAATAATCTCATAGGTTAATATAACCTTCGTTACATATTAGGAGCCCCAGTAAAAGATACTTGCACTTGTTTGAGTAGATTGTACGGCTGAGAATACTAAACTTGTATTTTAAGCTCAGGATAACTCCTTGTGGACTATAACTCCTTATTGTTTGATATATAAACTTTTGGGGGTTAATATGACCGTGGCCTGGATATCCTCGGCTCATTTCATTTGAAAATGGCCACGACTTAAGCACGAGGTGTAGGCATACACCTGACAGTTGCGTATGTAAAAAGATATAACCACACGTGAGGATACGGTAAATTATTACCGCTTGGTCGGGTATGGAATATTTAATCGATTAGTGGTTAATTCATTAACATAACCCGTTTTAATCCGTGTTGTTTGATATATAAACTTTTGGGGGTTAATATGACCGTGTCCTGGATATCCTCGGCTCATTTCATTTGAAAATGGCCACGACTTAAGCACGAGGTGTAGGCATACACCTGACAGTTGCGTATGTAAAAAGATATAAGAGTAAACTTCCGTTTTGCTCCCTGTGGTTTGGTCACTTTAACGATTTTGCCCCAAACCTTTAAAATAGCCATTTTACTCCCTGATGTTTTGGTTTTGTTGCCAGTTTGCTCCCTGCGGGGAGCAAAATGGGAAAACAAACAATTTGGATGGAGTTAGAGGCGGGGAGCAAACTGGCAAAAAAACCGAAACATTGGGGAGTAAAATGGCTATTTTTAAAGGTTTGGAGCAAAACCGTTAAAGTGACCAAACCACAGGGAGCAAAATGGAAGTTTACTCAAGATATAACCACACGTGAGGATAACTCCTTGTGGACTATATCAGTGGTGTGTCTATTAATCACGTCTCGGCTTCTATCCCGGGCCCTGAACGTACGACAAACATATAAATCTGTATACAAGATTATTTTAAATAATTATCCCAAGTTATAAAAGAATATTTGTGCCTTGTGCATTTTAAATCGATTTTCATAAATGTTTTCAAAAGAGTCGGTTAAAATTATTTACCAGTGTAAACTGACGTATTTTTCAAAAAAACTAAGTGACAGGTACTACTCGAAATTGGCTGGAAGCTCCTGAGCATTAGTTAAAGAATCTTGCAAGTTCTTAATGCTTAAAGTCTGTTGAACAATGTTTTGTATTATATTTTAGATCCGCCTGTGGATCCTATCTTACAACTGTCTGTATAATATTTTATTCGTACTTTACATTTCGGTTTGTAATAGTATTTTCCTCCAAGACTTCCGCTGTGTTATAAATTGTGTAAATTTTTGACTATGATGATATCAACTACGTCACGGTACTCCCCACCGGGCCCACCGGTAATATGTGGAAGGGAAATATCGGGGTGTGACACCGGGATGGCCTTAAAAATGGTTCAACCGGTAGAACCGGGTTGTATCGGGTGGTTCAACCGGATGAACTAGTTAACCCTATAATTTCATAGAGATACATACGTACATGAATTATATTGACAGAACTTATCAGTTTTACTTTTTTTACTAACCAAATAAATTATAATATAACTATTATCATGTCCTCTTTCTTTTTCAAGTTTCAAAATATAATCTTTCACATAACATTGTTTTACCCGTATATACATACATACATACATACATACATACATACATACATACATACATACATACATACATACATACATACATACATACATACATACATACATACATACATACATACATACATACATACATACATACATACATACATACATACATACATACATACATACATACATACATACATACATACATACATACATACATACATACATACATACATACATACATACATACATACATACATACATACATACATACATACATACATACATACATACATACATACATACATACATACATACATACATACATACATACATACATACATACATACATACATACATACATACATACATACATACATACATACATACATACATACATACATACATACATACATACATACATACATACATACATACATACATACATACATACATACATACATACATACATACATACATACATACATACATACATACATACATACATACATACATACATACATACATACATACATACATACATACATACATACATACATACATACATACATACATACATACATACATACATACATACATACATACATACATACATACATACATACATACATACATACATACATACATACATACATACATACATACATACATACATACATACATACATACATACATACATACATACATACATACATACATACATACATACATACATACATACATACATACATACATACATACATACATACATACATACATACATACATACATACATACATACATACATACATACATACATACATACATACATACATACATACATACATACATACATACATACATACATACATACATACATACATACATACATACATACATACATACATACATACATACATACATACATACATACATACATACATACATACATACATACATACATACATACATACATACATACATAGATACACACACACACATACACACACACACATACATACATACATACATACGTGGAGAGGGAGAGAGATACATCGAATTGCTTCAAGTCTTTCACTTTTTGACCCACTTGTGGATCTATTTACTCTCAGATTATTTTTCTGAAATAAGTAAAACTATCGATGAAGATGGAACTGGAAGCATGATGAAGATGGAGTGATAAACCGATGAAGATGGAGCTGAATCTTGTGGATGAAGTGATGAACCGTAAATGATGATGGTTTTGAATGTTGACCGATGATATATGTATTTGATGAATATATAAATACTAAAAACCCAAACCACAATAACCATGGGCCGGTACCGGTAAAGTGTTGTAAAAATTGGTATTAGCCGGCGCCTAGGCGCTAGTCGGGCGTTAGCTGATTAATTTTAAGCTAGTCGGACCATTAGTCGGTAGTCAGTCCTAGTCGGTGCAAGGCGGCCCAAATCGGCCCAAGTTGGCCAAATCGTTTCTAGTTGGCCCACTCTTTTTTAGTTTAAATCTAGCCCAAAAAAATGTTTTTAACCATTAAATACATGGCCCAAGTTGTTTAGTTCCAATCTGGCCCCAAAAAAACATGTTTCTAACCCATTAAAACATATTCCATGAGGCCTTGACTGATATGTTAATGTTTGAATGTTTAAATACTTAAATTGCTATGTTTTAAACGTCGTCGTTTGAATTTTGAACTATTTTTAAGTATTATATTGATATTAATGCGTGTAGTGAACTATGTTTTAAACATATTCCAATCCGCCTTTGTATTTTTGACCACGTGCGCGTGGTTGATCACAGGGGCTGCAAGGACCAAGTAGCGTGCGGGTTCGACGCGCGTGACGTGGCAGTCCGCGCGCGAGCACTAGTGGCACGAAGACGCGCGGTTGCGCATGGTGCATGGGTCCTGGTTGTGCGTGCGCGGCGCACCAGAGTGAGCCAATACGGCGCGACTGTGTGGCGTTCTCGTAGAGGCTCACAGGTGACGTGGCGCACGCACGCATGGTCCTAAGTCAGGGTGGCGCATGCGCGTATGGCAGTGAGCCAGTTGGACGCACCGCACATGAGCGTGCAGACCTGCGCGCGCGCAGAAGCTTTTAGCATTCAATAGAATTGCAGTTACACTTCAGCAACGAAACTGCGAAGTCAAACGGTTATGACTGAGAATTAAATGACGTATTAAATTGCATTGAAGACGTTTAGTGCAATTTAAACCTCTCATTTAATTCGTTTTTTGGCTGTTTCATATCAGGAGCTGTATATATAGAGCTCCATACCTTGCTGCTGAACACACCTCGAACACCAGCAACACAACAGCAATCTCACTTTCTCTCTACAGATTTTCTCTTCTTTCTCTTGCAGTTTCAAGGTAACCTTCGGGTTGTAGGCAAATTCCGGCAGTACTGCTGCTCCGGCTGTTGTACCCTGGGAAACAAAACGAGTACTCTTGGGAGACTCGGAATTTGTTTTAAGGGAAGCGTGTTGAACACGTGACTTAGCCACTCTGCTTCTACCCCTTTCTTGTATTTTAGTTTATTTCAGTTGTAATTTGTATTGTAATTGTATCTTTCAGCTTTCTTTGTATTGTAATCTAGTAATAAAATTTGTTTTATTTTAATTAATTACGCAAACGGTTCCTACAATCTTAAAACAAATTTTTAAAACCGTTCGTGTAATCAAAACCATTCTGTTTGTGATTCAAACCAGTTTTGTTTTCACTCAGTTTGTGTTTTAAAAACAGATTTTTTTTTTTGGTTTTCATCTTCAAAGGAGCGACTTTGGTTGAAAACCATTTTGGTTACATTCAGACTGTCCTTAAATTTGCTAAAACTTTCTGATTTAGTCTTCAAAGTTGGACTTAGAAGCTAATCAGTAAGTTCTAATTATTAAAAATTTTCTGTTTTTGGTCTTCAAAGTTGGACTTAGAAGCCTAAACAGTAAATTTGTGGTGAATTTAAAATTTAATAGTTTACTTCTTGTTTTTGCGTAAATCAGATTTTTTGACTAAAAATTTTAATTTTTCAGCATGTCGAACAAAAACGTCAACGTTTACAACACGAATGTTGTGATGGGAACCCCCCTCAACGCCACCACTGTGGGAGCGTCCACAGTGGCCAATCACGCTGAACGACCCGAGAAGTTCTCGGGTCTACACTTTAAGAGGTGGCAGCAGAAGATGTTCTTTTACCTGACCACCATGAACCTTGCGAGGTTCTTAACGGAAACCGCTCCCCAAGATGTGGAAGGGGAGACCGACACACAAAGACAGTGTGCGGTAGATGCGGGGAAGCATTCGGATTTCATATGTCGTGGCTATGTGTTAAACGGCTTGTCGGATGCGTTGTATAATGTGTTCTACAACGTCAAGACTTCCAAAGACCTTTGGGATGCCTTAGACAAGAAGTACAAAACGGAGGATGCTGGCACAAAGAATTTTGTGGTAGCCCGTTTTTTGGATTTCAAAATGGTTGATTCTAAAACAGTTATGAATCAAGTCCAAGAATTCCATATTATACTTCATGACATCTCTGCGAAAGGCATGACACTTAGCGAGACATTCCAAGTGGCAGCGATGATTGAAAAGTTACCTCCTAGTTGGGTTGATTTTAAGAATTATCTTAAACACAAACGAAAGGAGATGACTATAGAGGACCTTATTGTTCGTCTTCGGATTGAAGAGGACAATAGAATTGCCCTAAAAGGCAGCCTTGCGCAGACTAGTGTTAGCGCAAATTTGGTTGAGCATGGGCAATCCTCTAAGGGCGCGAAGGGCAAGGGGAAAAAGGACAAAGGGAAAGCAAAGGCTAGCAACCTTGGACCAAAGAAAGGGGTTGTGAAAAAGAAACCTCAAACGTTCCAAGGGACTTGTTACACCTGTGATGAGCCGGGGCATCGGGCTAACCAATGCAAGAAACCAAAGCAAGAAACCAAAGCTTGAGCGTGCGCACATGGTGGATGAAGACGGAATGCCTTTGGTGGCAATAATTTCCGACAAAAGCGCAATGACGGATGAGGTCAATACTGTGACCAACACTCCAAAAGGATGGTGGGTTGATACGGGCGCGACCCGTCACGTTTGCGCAGACAAAAGCCTCTTTACCACCTTCAAGGCGCTTTCTGGAGAAGAGAAGTTGTATATGGGAAATGCAGTCACCGCTGACATCATGGGTGAAGGAACGGTGATCTTGAAGTGGACTTCAGGGAAGGAGCTCACTCTAAGCAACGTGTTGTATGTCCCGGACTTGCGCAAGAATCTAGTATCGGGATGGTTGATTAATAAGTTTGGATTTCGTTTAGTTTTTGAGAGCGATCAATTTGTACTAACTAAACGAGGAATGTATGTAAGCAAGGGCTATGCCCAAAATGGTATGTTCAAATTGAATGTAATGGCTGTCAAGAACATGAATAAAATTGCTACTACTTCTACTTATATGATTGAGTTTTCTGATTTGAATAAATGGCATGGTAGATTAGGTCACGTTAATTTTAATTCAATACGCCGTTTAATCAATTTAAATTGTATACCAACATTCCATATTGATTCACATTATAAATGTGAAACATGCGTTGAATCCAAATTTACAAGATCATCATCAAAATCGGTTGAACGAATAACCGAACCCCTTGATTTAATTCACACCGATATTTGTGATTTAAAAGCGGTACCCACAAGAGGTGGAAATAAGTACTTCATCACGTTTATTGATGATAGTACTAAATATTGCTATGTATATTTGACGTGGGCGGTTTTATACATCTATTTACAGTATGTTCACGCGCCCGACGAAATGTGTTTTATATTTATAAAAATGGTTTATACCTTAACACTAAAACACACACAACAAAGGACAAGTGTATCCCGTCATATATGCAGCAAAGTATTGGTAAGAGCCAGATATCGATCCATGGAACACGGGCGTTATAATGTACTAAATCTTTATCATTAGATTACCAGATATAAGGAAAGGTGAATGGTTGTTTAACTAAGTTATCTAAATTACATCTAAAACATAAATATACTATTATTTGTTTCACAAACAACCTAGACATGTTATCTATCAGATATGTCACAAAAGCACTTAATCAATTTTCCAATTTCGAGACAGTTAGTCATCCGCTAGGAGTTTTCTAACATGATGCTTCTTCGGAAAGTTAACGTGATAAACACACGTTAACCACCTAAAATCATTCTTTAGCGAGCTATTGATATTCATTCATGTAAACCTTTAAAGATAGATTAGTCATCCACTAGGAGTTTTCTAACCTCACTTATCAAAGAAAGCAATACCGATGGTCACAATACAGCCACGAGGATAAGCATTTAAGTAGATCATATAACAACATATTTCACCTTTACAAGTCTTGAATACAAATCTACCATGTCAGCAATTTCAGACCAAAACTACTAAACAAGGATCATAAACCGCATGCAAGAACATGTAATCAACACCATATAATTCGTTAGAACCTGTCACACCCCCAAAATCCACCATGCGGAGTACTACCGCTTGGAGGCGTGACATGACCAGGATCGAGCCACCAATCATACTGAACTATGTATTTAAGTAATTAAAGCCAACCACAATACGATTGGTGACCGAAAGCTAGTTAACCAAGTTTTAATTTAAACAGCGGAAGCATAAACGTAAAGTCCAAAATATGAGTCCATAGTTTATAAGTTAAAGTTTCAAACGCAAGCTTAATAAGTTCATAAGGATTATATATTAAACACGGGACATAACCGTCCGTACACCACAACGACTCCTTCCTCGTGCAAGCTCCAAGCATTTAGCGACCTGTAAGGCATGTAACAACGAGTCAACGACAAAGTTGAGTGAATTCACAGTTGGTTGTTTAGTTATAGCATTCGTTTCGTAAATCATTTGTTCGTTTTGAAAACCATGTATCGTATGAGTTTGCATCGCGGTCCTTCTGACATGTTTGCGAAGGTTAGTGGGGGTTTCCCATGTGTTACTAGACCACGCGTATCGACTGCTATGAAAATATAAGAGGTGCCCTAAGTCAATGTCTATCAGCATTGACCCTTTGCCCATAGTCCATTAATACACGCCCGTCCGACTGGCACGGTGTGAGGTTTGTTAAACCTAATAGCGCTATTAACTAATGACCCGCTCGCCATAGGCCTCGGCGATTAAGTCGATAAATGAGGGACTTAAAGTGATAGAGTTGATGGTCTTATGATCGTGTACGTAGGTTTTACGTACGTGCCTTTCAATCCGAGGACAGTAAAAAGTAGTTTAATAGTAATGATAGTACAAGTAGTTAATCAATCCCATTCCCAAACCCCTGGGAATCCCATGCCTTAGAAAGAGTGTGAACTCACCTCGGTTCGCTCGGTTAGATTCTCAAATATAGCTAACAGTCAAGGTCGGTCAATCACGTCCTAATATAATTTACCAGTTAGTCATTTAGTGGCTTTCAAATAGAATACAAAGTTCCTACACGTATCTATCACACAACATGCATCGTTTTAACGGTTTATGCCCCTCTAAGTTTCCCATCCATTCCCCACTCATAAACAAACATACAATATTGCACGTAACACATATAACATGTTAGATAATTCACCGATAGCATACTCGACATTTAGACACGCAAGTCACAACTTATGTCAATTCAGCATAAATATTCAAAACCGGGCTGTTTTCGGACATTTTAATAAAATAGTTACAGGTCACAATAAATTCCCAGAAAAATATATGACATGTGAAAAAGTCTCGTTATGTTCCTGTAAAATTTTCAAGGTCTAAATGTTTACAGATTTTTCATAAAAATTCCAGCAATGAACAGTGGTCTGATTTGTTACCATTTTACCCCTGCCCATTGTTTATTTTATTCCACAATCACTGAGTCTCCGAATGAGGTGATTCCAGTTGGAGAATTTCAGTTTACTCGCATATTTTCTCCAGTTTAAATTTCGTAAATTAAGTCCCAATAACCCCTTAGATATAACAGAAATCGTGACCTGCATTTTCAGCTGAAACTAGACAGCCCAGCGCGCTGTTACGAGAAATTCCATTTAAAATAGTAAACGATGTCGAAAAATTATGAATCCAGAGCCATTGGAACGGTATTTCGAAAAGGTACGTTTTAGACTTCAGAAAATACATTTTTCGCTTAGTTAAACTCCGGTTACAGCCAACTGAAGTTGGCTGTAAAAATCAAACAGCTTCTGTTTCAGCTTTCTATCAAACTTTAGTGAGTTATTTCGGTTCCGATAATCATAATAAGCGACAATCCACATATGCACAGCAGAATAACAATATAAATTTCGAGTAAACAATGATCAAGTGCCATGCATGTCTTATACAACATCTATCCAACAGGTTTACATAAATTTTAAGTTTCAAGAACATGATTTTTGTTTATGATTAAAGGTGTTATAGTGAGAATCAATAAACAACAACTTGTAACCATTAAAATGTGAAGTGAACAAGGGTAAATCAGAATCTTACAACTAGCTTTCAAGCTAGGGAAGAACACTTTGAAGATGATGGTGAAAATGATGATGAGAAAGCAAGAAACAAGGCCCTTTGAAGCTCCACAAGTTGCAAGCTTCCTAGAATCACCTTCTAAAGCTTGAATGAAGCTTCAAAATGGAGGAGGATGAGGGTGATATGGTGGTGGTGATGGCAGCCCAGTTCTGGCCGATTTTGAGAGAGAGAGAGAAGTGAGAGGTTGAGTGAAATGGTGGAGGTGATATTATGATAAATCTAGTGCCATGTCCTTATAAGATCTCTCATATATTATGTTTAGATACACAAGTAAACATCCAATAAATAAATGCCATAAAATCAATACATATATTTGAAGTATGGGAGGTTGATATCGTGGGGTCCATCAAGAGCCAAGAATTCGGTTGGGGGGGGGGTCTAATTACAAAATGTGTAACTAAAATGCAAAGGATAGTAAGATTGTAAGTATGAACTTTTATGTGTCGTAAATTGAATTTAAGTGGGTGTTACGACATACGGGGATCATGACTAGCCATAAATAATAAAATAACGTGTTTGACAAATATTTGGTGTCCCGGGTAATGTCCGGTTGTTCGGTCGGATACTGTTCCGTTAAAGTGCTTAATTGTATCGTAAAGTGTCTTATTTATATTTTCTTTTGTAACGAAATAAATTCCTAACACATAGGAAAATATACCGGACCATTTAGTGACTTTTCTGTATACTACCAGTATGCTAACACGCACATGTAAGTATAGTTCAGTAATCAGAGAGCAGTTAAATATTTCAACACAGTTACCAAGCACTTAAATTATTATTAAATAAATTGTACGGAATACATGTAAATTGAGGGTTGTCCCATTCTCCCCCTGTTAAGAGAATTTCGTCCCGAAATTTAGCGCGTGGTTACTGAGGAAGCTAGTTAAGTTGCGTTGTTTTCCTGATTTTCCTGAGGTGTCACATCATCCCCCCGTTGATTTGGAATTTCGTCCCGAAATTCTGCAGTAGCTTCAGCCTCAATAGTGGTTGCGTTTTTCTTAAACAGTTGGGGATACTTGAGTTTCATTTGGTCTTCTCGTTCCCAGGTATACTTTGGGCCACGAAGAGCATTCCAACGAACTCGGACCAGAGGTATCCTGGTATGCTTGAGGATCTTAACTTCTTGATCCGTAATCTCTACTGGTTCCTCGACGAACCGCAACTGTTCGTCGATAGTGAGTTCCTTCAGAGGAACTATGAGGGTCTCATCTGACAGACACTTCTTCAGATTCGACACATGGAAAACATTGTGAACTCCGCTGAGTTCTTCGGGTAGATCCAACCTATAGGCGACTTTGCCAATTTTCTCAATGAATTCGAATGGTCCGACATAACGCGGATTGAGTTTGCCTCGTTTGCCAAAGCGGACTACACCTTTCCAAGGTGAGACTTTGAGTAGCACTCGATCCCCAACCTGGAGCTCGAGTGGTTTTCTTCCCTTATCAGCATAGCTTTTCTGACGGTCACGAGCTGCTGCCATTCGCTGTCGTATCTGATCAATTTTCTCGGTGGTATCTACCACAAGTTCTGGACCAGTGATTTGACTGTCACCAACTTCTGCCCAACAAAGAGGTGATCGGCACTTTCGTCCATACAATGCCTCAAATGGAGCGGCCTGGATGCTGGTGTGGTAACTGTTGTTGTATGAAAACTCCACTAATGGGAGATGCTTTTCCCAGCCATTACCAAAATCGATTACACATGCTCTAAGCATGTCTTCAAGGGTTTGGATGGTGCGTTCAGATTGCCCATCCGTCTGCAGGTGATAAGCGGTGCTCATATCTAAACGTGAGCCAAAGGACTTGTGCATTGCTTGCCACAGTTCAGAAGTAAAACGTGCGTCACGATCAGATATAATAGAGGTTGGCACTCCGTGCTTCGATACCACTTCCTTTAGGTAAATGTCTGCAAGAGTAGAAAACTTATCCGTTTCTTTGATAGCCAGAAAATGTGCAGACTTGGTTAGTCGATCTACGATCACCCAAATGGTATCGTTTCCGCGTTGAGATCTGGGCAGGCCGGTAACGAAATCCATGTAAATTTGCTCCCATTTCCATTTCGGGATCTCCGGTTGTTGAAGTAGGCCTGATGGTTTCTGATATTCAGACTTGACTCTCACACAAGTCAAGCACTTGCTGACGTAGGTTGCTATGTGGGCTCTCATGCCAGGCCACCAGTATGTGGTCTTTAAGTCGTGGTACATCTTATCCGAACCAGGATGTACTGAATAACGAGACTTATGTGCTTCATCCATCACAAGCTCGCGCAAGTTGCCATAAAGTGGAACCCAAATACGCCCTGTTACATAGTAGGCGCCGTCTTCCTTTTGTTCTAGCCGTTGTCTCGATCCTCGTAAGGATTCAGCCCTGATGTTCTCTGCTTTCAATGCTTCGACCTGGGCATCTCGAATTTGAGCGGGAAGGTTGGATTGGATGGTAAGCTGTAAAGCACGTACACGCCTAGGTATGGTATCCTTTCGACTGAGGGCGTCGACCACAACATTGGCTTTACCCGGATGATACTTGATTGCGCATTCATAATCATTCAAGAGCTCAACCCATCGACGTTGACACATGTTTAACTCCTTTTGCTTGAAGATATGCTCGAGACTCCTGTGATCGGTGTAAATGGTGCACTTGGTACCGTACAGGTAATGTCTCCATATCTTAAGCGCGAATACAACTGCTCCCAGCTCCAGGTCGTGAGTAGTGTAATTTCTTTCGTGAACCTTGAGTTGGCGCGATGCGTAGGAAATGACCTTGTCACGTTGCATCAACACGCAACCAAGTCCTTGGATGGAAGCGTCGCAATAAACCACAAAATCATCGGTGCCTTCGGGCAATGAGAGGATAGGCGCGCTACAAAGTCTATCCTTTAGATGTTGAAATGCGGACTCTTGTGCATCACTCCAACGATAGATGACACCCTTCTGAGTCAGTGAAGTGAGAGGTTGCGCAATCTTGGAGAAGTCTTTGATAAACCTTCTGTAATATCCTGCCAAACCCAAGAATTGGCGGATTTCTTTTGGTGTGCGGGGTGCAGGCCAGTTCTTGATTGAGTCAACCTTGGATGGATCAACATGAATCCCATCCTTGTTTACCACATGGCCTAGAAAGTGGACTTCGCGAAGCCAGAAGTCACATTTCGAAAACTTGGCATACAATTGCTCCTTTCGAAGAAGTTCCAACATAAGTCGTAGATGCTGCTCGTGTTCCTCCTGACTCTTAGAATAGATCAGGATATCGTCGATGAACACAATAACGAACTTATCTAGGTAAGGCTTGCACACTCGGTTCATGAGATCCATGAAGACCGCTGGTGCATTCGTCAGCCCGAATAGCATAACCAGAAACTCGTAATGGCCGTAACGAGTTCTGAATGCTCTTTTGGAGACGTCCTCATCTCGGACCCTCAGCTGATGGTATCCCGATCTCAAGTCAATCTTGGAGTAATAGCTCGACCCTTGCAACTGGTCGAACAAGTCGTCAATATGTGGAAGAGGATAACGATTCTTCACAGTCACCTTGTTGAGTTCGCGGTAGTCAATACACATTCTGAAAGTACCATCTTTCTTCTTTACGAATAGTACTGGAGCTCCCCAGGGCGAAGAGCTAGGACGTATAAAACCCTTTTCCAAGAGCTCTTGTAGTTGTGTGGACAGTTCTTCGAGTTCTGATGGAGCTAGACGATATGGTGCTCGAGCTACTGGCGCTGCTCCAGGAGCTAGCTCGATTTGAAATTCAACTTGGCGGTGAGGAGGAAGACCAGGTAATTCCTCAGCGAATACCTCAGGAAAATCGCGTACAACAGGTATGTCTTCAATTCTCTTCTCTTCCGTTGATGTGTCGGTAACGAGTGCTAGAATGGCAGTGTGGCCCTTTCGCAAACACTTTTGGGCCTTAAGGAAAGAGATGATGCCTTCGACAGCACCACTCTTGTCGCCACGAATCACAAGAGGTTCTTCACCAGAACGAGGGAATGCGGATGATTTTCTCCTTGCAAACAATCTCCACTTGATGATGAGATAGCCAATCCATCCCAATAACGACGTCGAAACTACCCAGTGTGATAGGAATAAGATCGATAGAGAAAGTCTGACCAGCTAAGACAAGGTTACAACCTTTAACTACGTGTGTGGCTTCAAGACTTTTACCGTTAGCTAGTTCTACCGTGTGTTTGGTGTTCAGAAGTGTTGGAGTGCGCTTAAGCATTTGGCCAACTTTTACGGACACATAACTAGTATCGGCACCCGAATCAAACAAAACAGTAACAAAGAAGTCGTCCAGAAGAAACTTACCCATCACAACGTTGGGATCGTTCCTTGCTTCTCCCTGACCAATCACGAACACACGACCCTGGGCGCCATTGCCATTATTGTTACCCCCGTTGTTGCCTCCATTGTTGTTCCTATTATGATTCCCGTTTCTTGGGTTGTTCTGATTCTGGTTTTGGTTCAGCTGGGGGCAGTTCTTCTTAAAGTGGCCTTCAGCGCCACACTGAAAGCATCCTTTATTTCCCTGCTGCTGCTGATGGTGATTCTGTGGGGCTTGTTGTTGTTGGCGATTCTGACTCGCAGGACGCGGGCTCCTGCAATCCTTAGCTTCATGACCCAACTTATGACATCTCTGACAACGACCTTTGTTGCATTGACCACTATGGTGTCTGTTACATTTGTTGCACTTCGGGTGGTTTCCTCGATACCCACCCTATCCTTGATTACCGGAGGATTGCTGACCAGGACTCTGGTAGCCATCAGTCTTTCTCTGCTGAGACTGAACCGAAGCAGAACCCTTACTGGAGTTTTCATCCCATTTTCGCTTGTTGTCGTTGGGAGCATCAGAAGTAGTGGCGCTAATACGTTTGGGCAGTTTGTTCTGCTCAACTGCCTGATCAGTGAGACGGTGAGCCAACTTGACGATTTGCAGTATGGTGCCAAGGTGTCACACCCCGATTTCCACGTGTCTCACCGGTGGGCCCGGTGGGGGATTACCGTGACGATGTTGGCAACAATATAGTCAAACCACACAATTATATAATGCACAGCGGAAGCATAAGATAAATATATAAATTTCAACCTCTGAATGTAATATCAAAATGTATTACAGGGGTTGGATATATCCACAGTGGATCGTAAATAAAAGTAAAGTATTGTTCCATTAGATACTGCAATCAAGCTTGCGAGGCTTATCCCGACGCTAGGGAGCTAATACCAGCCAATTACGTTTAGGTACCTGCACTTAATCTTTTTGGGGAAAATACGTCAGTTTACACTGGTAAATACATTCAACTGACACATTTGAAAATGTTTATTAAAATTGATTTGAATGCACAAGGCACAAACTCTTTTATAACTTGGGAAAATTATAATGAAATCTTGTGAACGTTTTACATGTTCTTTTATGCGTTCAGTAGCCCGGGTCGTGCCGGGTTAAAGATTTATAGACACACCACGTTTGCGTAAAACCGTAGTATGAAAACCAACGGCTACGTCTTTTAATTTTAATGTCGACACTTTATACCGGGTGTACGCCTACACCGGGATGTCGATGGTCGTGGCTATTTCGTAAAATGATGCCAAGGATATCCGGGACAACGGTCATTAAACCCCCCAAAGGCTTATAAGCAACAAAACTGTTTAAATGAGCCGATCATATTTAATCAATTAACCACCTAAGCGATGGAATTATATAATGCTCAATCAAGCGGTATTAATATACCGTAACCCAAGCCCATATAGGGGAAATAAGTCAAAAGTATTTACCTTTGCAAGTATTAATCCTTAATTTAGATCAAGTCACCGATAGCTTTTACTGGGGCTCCTAATCTGGAACGAAGGTTTTAATTAACCTCTTAGAATCCTAACGGTCCTTATATTAGCCGTAGCTTAAACCGGTTGATTCCGATATATAGATATGGTTAATTCGCACGAAAAGGCGAAAACCGAGAATGGAGTATGATTTGGACCCAACAAGTTCAGTGACTTGTTTTATATGGGTTTATAGTTCATACTCTGGATTTTGGGGTTCAAATAATATAATTTGACCCATATCGGCTATTGCACGAAAACTAGTTCCATGAGCCGTACCGTGTGCGCAAATAGGCGAAACGGTTAATCATAAGAGTCGTACGCTTATTTCCTAAGTCAATATGCCTTAAAAGTATTTTGGTATCAGTAGGATACCTTCCGTAATGCCCGTAACGAGTTTAAGTTGGTAATATGCCCCGTAGGGGCTTTTCGGTCATTTTAAAGACTTTAAAAAGGTTTTTCGAGTTCTACAGGAAATCTGAGTTTCCCGAACAGCTTATAAAGCTTAAAATACTTTATTTATTATTTAAAACCAGTGGCAACTGGAATCGGGTCAAAAGACCTTGTAGAACTCCCGTTTTGGCCGAAAAGGGCATATTCGGTATTTACCGAACCGTAGCCATAACCGCAGGTTATGAGCAAGGTAAAAATTATTAAAAATCTTTAAAATTCCCAAAATATTATTTTACCACAGTGGGTAAAAGTTTTGGTGACGAAAACTTGGGTTAGATGGGCGTTATGCTAATTGCGCCGTTAATTACAAAACTTTCTTAAAAGTGCGCCTTTTAGCATAACTCTCATTCTAGACCTCGGATTGACGTGAAACTTTAAGGACATGCTTATAATTTAACAAGCAAGGTTTTGGTCCGTTCACGTGTCCGAAATACTCGTTTTAATTTTAAAAGGCCGTTACGGTCAACTTTTAGGCGAATGACGGAAATATGTAAAAGACTCGGATAACTCATGAACCGACCACAGAGGCGTATACCAACATGTGACCTGGTCCTAAGAGAGTCCTAAGGTATCTTTATACCTCACTAAAACGGGTCAGAACCGAAGTCAAAGCAAAAGTCAAACTTATGCGACTTTCGGCTCCGAACCGGTTCAATATAGTAAATGATCGATTCAAACGAGCGCAAACAAGTTTATATACTTATTATCATGTTTTATGATTATCAAAACAGGTTCCATAACATATACATTACAGATTATGCATAAATCGCTAAAATAGCTTTCTGTTGACTTTTTAACCGCACGTTTGACTCGACATTTGACATAGTTAGAGTGGTGATCAGGGGGAACCATTTTAGAGGTTTAATACTCACATAAATACCAACTCATAACCACTTTTGATTCGTCATAAGACTGAACCATTACTGATTTATCGTAAAGTCAAACCGTAGTTACGACGGTTTGGTTTTTAGCTAAAAATTAAGCATAAACTGAACAATGGATGATCAAGGTAACTTACAGAAGTTAGAACTTGAATATGGAGCAGAAGAGAATGCTTGGGAGCACTTAGAATGATCAGTAGTTGTGTGTTTTGATGTTGTGAATGGTATGAGCCAATGTAGCTTATTTATAGTGCTTAAGAGCCTTCAAGATCATTACACAACAATCTACAATTGATCATGGATCATGGGCAGGTGTCCCTAAGTGGTATGGGTCGTGTAGGGGGCACCCATGCTCAATTAATTGGTTGTTTGATCGTTCAAAAGCTCCAAAAGCCAAGTAGTTACAACCATTCTGCATCTGGGCACTTTACGCGGCCCGCATGGGAGTTCCCATGCATTTTAATGCGGGTCGCCTAAAGATCAAATAACAGACGCGAAACAAAGGAGGCTCGCGGCCCGCCTCAACTAATCCTTAACCTTCACGCGGGCCGCCTAAGGTTAAGATTTCAGGATTTTTAAATCTTTTTGTAATGATTACAGAATCTGGCCATTAATAACGAAATCTTTCGTAATGATTCACCTGACCTTTCGGTTTTGAAGGGGTAACTTTGCGGTTTGGCCCTCGGTTATTTACCGATAGGGGCCTCGTGTTAATTACCCGCATTATTAAGTCCCCAGTTTATTTATTAATTATATTGGAAAGCCTTAACTTTCACTGTTGACGCTTTTAACCCTTCTTCTACGAATTCGATCGTAACTTTCTCGTTTCATATCGAAACTTCGCGAAATTCATATATATTATTTTAGTGAGGGTATAATACCGTTACAAAGTCTTTGGAACGTTAAAGGGTCACTCAGAGGTATTATTAAACATGTTGACACAGTTAACCCCTGTAGTTTGTAATCTCTCACTTTCTTCCGCGTTTTGTTTTTGTACGATCTATAATTTATTCGTTTGAAGGTTTAAGCATTATTTAGGGATACTATACAGTATATTTACCCTTGTTGACATTTATAACCCTCGAATCTATATACTTTCAAGGTTTGTCAAAATTAGTCCTTTATTTATTATAGATGCCACGTGTAAACGAATTACACGTGTTAACACATCATTGGACACAAAATTTCGAGGTGTTACATCCTCACCCCCTTAAAATAAATCTCGACCCGAGATTTACTCAAATATATAGGGGTATTTTTCTTTCATTGTAGCTTCGACTTCCCACGTATATTCAGGACCTCTACGAGCATCCCATTTGACTTTTACAATCGGTACGTGCTTTCTGCGAAGCTTCTTCACCTGTCATCTACATGCACATCTGTGTGTGGAATCACCAACGATTCGTCGGCGAAGCACTTTTTGAGATTGCAGATGTGGAACACATTGTGAATTCCATTGAGCTCTTCAGGCAAGTTCAACTTATAGGCGACTGATCCGACCCGTTCAATGACCTCAAAAGGTCCTATGTATCTCGGACTCAGTTTGCCTTTCTTGCCGAAACGCATCACCCCCTTCCAGGGTGACACCTTAAGTAATACTTTTTCACCCACTTCGAAGTGAAAATCTTTACGCTTTGGATCAGCGTAGCTTTTCTGCCTATCGCGGGCAGCCTTGAGACGTTCCCGGATCTGGACAATCTTGTCCGTTGTCTGGAAAACAATCTCTGGTCCCGATAATTGGACCTCTCCTACTTCCGCCCAACAAACAGGCGATCTACATTTCCTACCATATAATGCCTCAAAAGGCGCAGCCTTTATGCTGGTGTGGTAGCTATTATTGTAGGAGAATTCGATCAGGGGTAGGTTTTTATCCCAGTTACCACCTAAATCGATTGCACATGCACGTAGCATGTCTTCCAGCGTTTGGATAGTACGCTCACTTTGACCGTCCGTCTGTGGATGGTAAGCCGTACTAAAGTTTAAACGCGTGCCCAAAGATTGCTGGAAACTTTTCCAGAAGTGAGATGTGTATCTAGTATCCCTGTCAGAGATAATAGACACAGGTATGCCGTGTAAGGCTACAATCTTATCAACATAAAGTTGGGCTAACATATCGGAGCTATACGTCTCCTTGATGGGTAGAAAATGAGCTGATTTAGTCAGCCTATCAACTATGACCCATATTGTATCGTTTCCTTTCCTGGTTTTGGGTAACTTGGTTATGAAGTCCATAGTTACGCATTCCCACTTCCACTCGGGAAGTTCAGGCTGTTGTAGCAAGCCAGACGGCTTTTGGTGCTCGGCTTTGACTTGAGCACAAGTCAAGCACTTTGCTACATGGGCGGCAACAGACTTTTTCAAGCCTATCCACCAATAATTTGCCTTTAAGTCTTGGTACATTTTGTCAGCACCAGGATGGACCGAGTATTTGGAACTATGGGCTTCCTGGAGAACAACATCTCGTAGTCCCCCATAAATCGGAACCCATATACGTCCATTCAGCCTAAGAATTCCATCCTTGCTAAGAGTCAACTGCTCTTCAGTTACTCCCAGCTTTTCTTTAGGATAATTAGCTTCCAACACAGCCTCTCGCTGTGCAGCCAAAATCCTTTCAATCAAATTATTCTTAACTTCAATGCTCTTGGCATTGATTCGAATGGGTTTTACCCTTTCCTTTCTGCTCAAGGCATCGGCGACTACATTCGCCTTGCCGGGATGGTACCTGATTTCGCAGTCATAATCATTCAGGGTTTCCATCCAACGGCGCTGTCTCATGTTCAACTCTTTCTGGTTGAACAAGTGCTGAAGGCTTTTGTGATCTGAATAAATCACAAATTTGATACCATAAAGGTAGTGCCTCCACAACTTAAGTGCAAATACAACGGCACCCAACTCCAAATCATGGGTGGTGTAATTCTTTTCATGCACCTTTAATTGCCTTGAAGCATAGGCAATCACCTTGCCCTTCTGCATAAGCACACACCCCATGCCTGTGTGTGATGCATCGCAGTAAACTACGAATTCATCTGTACCCTCAGGTAAGGTCAACACAGGTGCGTTGCTTAGCTTCTGCTTCAGTATTTCAAAGGACTCTTGCTGCTTCGGGCCCCAAATGTACTTTTCTTTCTTCTTGGTCAAGGAAGTCAAGGGCGCAGCAATCCTCGAAAAATTTTCAATAAATCTCCGGTAGTATCCTGCTAATCCCAGGAAGCTACGAATTTCGGTAGGCGTCTTTGGCTCTTGCCAGTTCATGACTGCCTCCACCTTAGCGGGATCCACTTGGATACCACGCTCACTTACAACGTGTCCTAAAAACTGAACTTCTCGTAGCCAGAATTCACATTTCGAGAATTTGGCGTAGAGTTTCTCACGCTGTAGTAATTCGAGAATGCAACGGAGGTGCTTCTCGTGGTCATCTTGATTCTTGGAATAGATAAGGATATCGTCGATGAAGACTATGACGAATTTATCTAAATACGGCTTGCACACGCGATTCATGAGGTCCATGAACGCAGCCGGTGCATTTGTGAGCCCAAAAGGCATCACTAGGAACTCGTAATGACCATAGCGAGTCCTAAATGCAGTCTTGTGTACATCTTCATCTCTGACCCTTAGTTGATGATAACCCGACCTTAAGTCGATCTTGGAGAAGTAGCTTGCTCCTTGCAGCTGGTCGAACAGATCATCGATCCTTGGTAAGGGATATCTATTCTTTATGGTAACTTTATTCAGTTCTCTATAGTCGATGCACAACCGCATCGATCCATCCTTCTTCTTTACAAATAGGACAGGAGCTCCCCAGGGAGATGAACTAGGTCTGATAAAACCTTTCGCCAGCAGTTCATCCAACTGGGTCCTCAGTTCTTTCATTTCCGTCGGAGCTAATCTGTAAGGTGCTCTGGCTATCGGAGCTGCTCCAGGAATGATGTCAATTCTGAACTCCACTTGTCTATCTGGTGGCAAACCAGGTAGTTCTTCAGGAAAAACCTCGGGGTATTCAGAAATGACAGGAAGATCCTCGATCTTCGGCTTTGGTTCTTCTATTATCACCTGAGCCATGTAAATTACACAGCCTCTGTTCAAACACCTTGAAGCTTTCAGCATAGAGACGTCTTTGGGCAATCCGTAATGCGTATCCCCTTGAATGGTAAGAGATTCACCACTCGGCGTCTTTAAAACTATTTGTCTCTTGCCACAAATGATTTGGGCCTGGTTATGGGATAACCAGTCCATGCCTAGCACGATGTCAAAACCCGCAAGTTTGAAAGGAAGTAGAGATAAAGGAAAAGAATGGTTCCTAATGGATATTTCACATCCTTCTAGAATAGTAGAGACGGTTTCTATCGTGCCGTCTGCTAACTCTACTTCGTATTTCACGTCAAGGGTTTTGATTGGCATATTTAGTAGTTGGCAAAATTTCTGGTCTACAAAGGACTTGTCAGCGCCAGAATCGAACAGTACTCTTGCAAATATATTATTTACGAGAAAAGTACCTGTAAGCACATTGTCGTCCTTGACCGCTTCCTTTGCATCCAAGCGAAAAACTCTCGCATTTGTCTTCTTCGTCTCTTCCGCCTTCTTGGCATACTTCGGGCAATTACTCTTTATGTGCCCCTTTTCGTTATAATTAAAGCAGGTTGCATCCTTTATCTTTTTGCACTCCACTGTCTTATGATCCTTGGACTTGCATAGCCCACAGGGTGGAGTCCTTTGTTGCGACTGTGAACCAGACGCAAACCTACACTTCCCGGAGTGAGGTTTCTTGCAGACCTTGCAGTGAGGTCTTCCATCAGCTTGCCCCTCCTTCTTTGCCTCCGACCCTCTCTTTCCTTCACCGTTTCCACGGTGCTTCTTCCCAGACTTTCGTGAGGTATCATCCTCACGTTTTCGCTTTTCAGCCTCCTTGCTCCTTTGTGCCCTCAGACGGACAGCATCAAGTGTAAGAGACAAGGAGAGGTCAGTAACTGACCTGAAGGTCGTCGGCCTAGAGGCCTTCACACTGGCCTTGATCGCCGGCTCTAAGCCCCCAATGAATCGGGCAATCCTTCTAGGTTCTGGTGTCACAAGATATGGCACCAGGCGTGACATAGTGTTAAAGCTTGTCAAATAAGCTTGACAATCCAGGTTTGTCATCACTAGTGAGACAAAATCTGCCTCAATCTTCTCAACCTCGTGCTGAGGGCAGTAGTTTTCTTTTATGAGGGTAATAAACTCCCCCCATGACATTTTGTACAAGGCAGACTTACCTGAAGCCTGCACCAGAGCTCTCCACCATGCCAGGGCCTCGCCCTTGAATGATTGGGACACAAACTTAACCACGTCCCTCTCAGCGCACCCGCTGATGTCCACAATCGTGTCCATCTCGTCCAGCCAGGTGATACAGTCAACCGCACCTTTCTCCCCTGTAAATTCACGGGGCTTACATGATACAAAGTATTTGTAGGTGCAACCCTTAGCACTTGACGCATCAGTATATTCTCTATCGCGATGAACGCTGTGCTCAGTAGACGAGTGCTTGTCGTCATCTTTCTTGGGTTCAGAGGGTGGTTTGGAGTGTGTCTTTGGTTTAGAGGGTGGTTTTGACACAGTTCTGCCTTGAGACTCAGTATTTTGACGATCAATAGCTGCCTGGACAGCATTGTTGATCAGAGCCTTTAGCTGTGCGCCTGTCAAATGTACTGACGCATTGTCGTAGTCATCTTCGTTTGTGTGGCTGTTCTCTCCATTGGGATCCGCCATTGTAACTTGAATCTGTTACAGAAGATAACAAAATTTTAATTTAGGAGATTATTATATGATTGTCTTTTATGACAATTTGTCAACCATGGTATAGAGACCATATTCGGTTAACTTATTAGTTCATTACATATTAGGATCTGAATATATCCTACTTCAACTATATAAATAGTATTGGCGGCATAAAGCCTAATCATGATGATGTTTTATAATATTAGCCGAGATTCCAGAGAATCAAAGGCATAGAGAATTGAACCGTAGTTCTTTTATCTCTTTCTGACAGAGAGTCATAGACTACCACTGCCTTTTGTCTTTATAAGACAATTTTTTTTTTACGGCCCATAGGCACTACACCTCTAATGGATGTTTTAGTATGGTTGGCCCGTAGGCACTACATCTCAAACGGATGTTTTCATAATACTGGCCCGTAGGCACTACATCACTAATGGATGTTTTAATAATATTGGCCCGTAGGCACTACATCACTAATGGATGTTTTAATAATTCTGGCCCGTAGGCACTGCATCACTAATGGATGTTTTAATAATTCTGGCCCGTAGGCACTGCATCACTAATGGATGTTTTTATAATACTGATCACCTTCATTGGTGATTTAACCCGCGATTTATAAATCATTTAGTTGGGTTTTGAAATCCTTAAAGGATTATTGTATAGGAATGACGTGCGTGATTATAACGAATCACATCTGCCATGAATGTTAACATGCGTACAGAGGTTAACAGGGAATCAGAATCTTTTCAGTTAGGTCGTACCATCTTGACTAGATCTTAAAAGACCCCAAGCTAGGTTTCACCTTTTAAGATTCTTTATTTAGGCAGATCAATATAAAAGGAATGGTTTTGATTTATTTTTATATATATTAAAACAAAACTCATAACATACATTCCAAAATCTCAAATACAATTACATATTGCCCTAAACGGGTCTTTCAAATAATACATACCTCCATAGAGGTTTTAAAATAAGTGACAAGTCCACGCAGGGACTAATATAAGATAGGTGTCCATGCAAGGACTAAAGATAAGTCCACGTAGGGACTGAAATACGATAAGTTGTCCACGCAGGGACTTATTTCAAAGTAGAAATTACAGTAGTACTACTATTAAGGGCTAGTGGTCACGTTTCTTCTTTTTGCCCTTTAGTAGGTTCGCCAAGCCCTTGAGAAATCCTCGGTGGCTTTTCTTCTCTTCCTCGAACTCTCTCTCCACGCGATCTAGTCGATGGAGTATTTCTTCCTGTTCAGGAGGAGAGAATCGTGGTTGTGGCGCTTGATGCGGAACTGGAGGTCTGGGAGGTATTGGATACCCATGAGCTGAGTAGTCCGGTGGTCCCATGTTCCCATGTGCTCCGTCAGGGTAGCGCGCATTATATCTAGCCGACACCACATATGGGTCGCGCTCATAGCCGTAGTTGTATTGTGCTTGTGATGGTTCAAACGGGTTGTAAGCCGTTGGACCTGTGTAAGCTGGTATGGGTTGGTCATACCCAAATGGTGGCGAATTTCGTGCGGTAGGTGCGGAGTTCGCCTCCTGTATAGGACTTGAAGGTCCTTCTTCTTGTAGCGGCGGATAGTGGCTACTACTAGAATGTCGAGGAGTGCTGAAGTGGATACCCCCTCCTCCTCGTGTAGACATACGAGCATTTGTCCTCCTACGCCTCGGCGGATCAGGTATTACTGGTTGTGCCGGTGGCGGAGGTGGTGGCGTAACTGCCTCAAAGCGTGAATCCTCAGAGGGATCCTGTGGATGTCTCGGTTGCGATGTCTGATGAGATGGTGTGTTGTACCACTCATGTCGGTCAAACAAGGCCATAAAGCTGTCTGGGCCTTGATACTGCGGACCATGATATGAAGATCCATCAGATACTTCTATCGGATGCGTGGGCGTACCACGAGCTGGTTCAGTTGGATCCTCATCTTCCTCCATGGGATCTTCAGAAAAATGGTCTTGTGGCCCTAGTGGAACAAAACCTGAAGGTTCCTGTATGTAGTCAGCCGGATTAAACTGAGCTACGTAGTATGGAGTAGGGTCGTCATAATTCCGGTGCGAAACCGAACGTTGTAGAGGTATGAAGGAAGGTTGTGGGTTGTTGGGATTATTTTCTGAATCTGGCCCAAAGGAGTGCCGGTAGGATGGCGTCGAGCTGTGCGAAGTGGAATGCCTCGCTGGTTCTTAAAGATCTCTTCGTCTCTGTGGCTCTTCGCTTCTTGTCATCGAAGGATGTCTTGTACCAGATGGTCCAGCTTCTTGATCGTGATGTGTCACGATTTCTCCCCGGCCTCTTCGTCCCCTTCCTCTTCCTCGGAATATAACAGGTGGCATTTTCCTGCTCCAAAACTTATTAAAAATCAAATCGAAAAATAAAGACAAAAAGGAGTATTAATCCGAATTTGTCCTAAGTTCTTGTCTAGACTCAAGTATGTGCAATTGTGTCACTGAGATTAAACACATTAGGATAGTGTTTAATTCACTCAATGTTGGCTCTGATACCAACCTGTCACACCCCGATTTCCACGTGTCTCACCGGTGGGCCCGGTGGGGGATTACCGTGACGATGTTGGCAACAATATAGTCAAACCACACAATTATATAATGCACAGCGGAAGCATAAGATAAATATATAAATTTCAACCTCTGAATGTAATATCAAAATGTATTACAGGGGTTGGATATATCCACAGTGGATCGTAAATAAAAGTAAAGTATTGTTCCATTAGATACTGCAATCAAGCTTGCGAGGCTTATCCCGACGCTAGGGAGCTAATACCAGCCAATTACGTTTAGGTACCTGCACTTAATCTTTTTGGGGAAAATACGTCAGTTTACACTGGTAAATACATTCAACTGACACATTTGAAAATGTTTATTAAAATTGATTTGAATGCACAAGGCACAAACTCTTTTATAACTTGGGAAAATTATAATGAAATCTTGTGAACGTTTTACATGTTCTTTTATGCGTTCAGTAGCCCGGGTCGTGCCGGGTTAAAGATTTATAGACACACCACGTTTGCGTAAAACCGTAGTATGAAAACCAACGGCTACGTCTTTTAATTTTAATGTCGACACTTTATACCGGGTGTACGCCTACACCGGGATGTCGATGGTCGTGGCCATTTCGTAAAATGATGCCAAGGATATCCGGGACAACGGTCATTAAACCCCCCAAAGGCTTATAAGCAACAAAACTGTTTAAATGAGCCGATCATATTTAATCAATTAACCACCTAAGCGATGGAATTATATAATGCTCAATCAAGCGGTATTAATATACCGTAACCCAAGCCCATATAGGGGAAATAAGTCAAAAGTATTTACCTTTGCAAGTATTAATCCTTAATTTAGATCAAGTCACCGATAGCTTTTACTGGGGCTCCTAATCTGGAACGAAGGTTTTAATTAACCTCTTAGAATCCTAACGGTCCTTATATTAGCCGTAGCTTAAACCGGTTGATTCCGATATATAGATATGGTTAATTCGCACGAAAAGGCGAAAACCGAGAATGGAGTATGATTTGGACCCAACAAGTTCAGTGACTTGTTTTATATGGGTTTATAGTTCATACTCTGGATTTTGGGGTTCAAATAATATAATTTGACCCATATCGGCTATTGCACGAAAACTAGTTCCATGAGCCGTACCGTGTGCGCAAATAGGCGAAACGGTTAATCATAAGAGTCGTACGCTTATTTCCTAAGTCAATATGCCTTAAAAGTATTTTGGTATCAGTAGGATACCTTCCGTAATGCCCGTAACGAGTTTAAGTTGGTAATATGCCCCGTAGGGGCTTTTCGGTCATTTTAAAGACTTTAAAAAGGTTTTTCGAGTTCTACAGGAAATCTGAGTTTCCCGAACAGCTTATAAAGCTTAAAATACTTTATTTATTATTTAAAACCAGTGGCAACTGGAATCGGGTCAAAAGACCTTGTAGAACTCCCGTTTTGGCCGAAAAGGGCATATTCGGTATTTACCGAACCGTAGCCATAACCGCAGGTTATGAGCAAGGTAAAAATTATTAAAAATCTTTAAAATTCCCAAAATATTATTTTACCACAGTGGGTAAAAGTTTTGGTGACGAAAACTTGGGTTAGATGGGCGTTATGCTAATTGTGCCGTTAATTACAAAACTTTCTTAAAAGTGCGCCTTTTAGCATAACTCTCATTCTAGACCTCGGATTGACGTGAAACTTTAAGGACATGCTTATAATTTAACAAGCAAGGTTTTGGTCCGTTCACGTGTCCGAAATACTCGTTTTAATTTTAAAAGGCCGTTACGGTCAACTTTTAGGCGAATGACGGAAATATGTAAAAGACTCGGATAACTCATGAACCGACCACAGAGGCGTATACCAACATGTGACCTGGTCCTAAGAGAGTCCTAAGGTATCTTTATACCTCACTAAAACGGGTCAGAACCGAAGTCAAAGCAAAAGTCAAACTTATGCGACTTTCGGCTCCGAACCGGTTCAATATAGTAAATGATCGATTCAAACGAGCGCAAACAAGTTTATATACTTATTATCATGTTTTATGATTATCAAAACAGGTTCCAAAACATATACATTACAGATTATGCATAAATCGCTAAAATAGCTTTCTGTTGACTTTTTAACCGCACGTTTGACTCGACATTTGACATAGTTAGAGTGGTGATCAGGGGGAACCATTTTAGAGGTTTAATACTCACATAAATACCAACTCATAACCACTTTTGATTCGTCATAAGACTGAACCATTACTGATTTATCGTAAAGTCAAACCGTAGTTACGACGGTTTGGTTTTTAGCTAAAAATTAAGCATAAACTGAACAATGGATGATCAAGGTAACTTACAGAAGTTAGAACTTGAATATGGAGCAGAAGAGAATGCTTGGGAGCACTTAGAATGATCAGTAGTTGTGTGTTTTGATGTTGTGAATGGTATGAGCCAATGTAGCTTATTTATAGTGCTTAAGAGCCTTCAAGATCATTACACAACAATCTACAATTGATCATGGATCATGGGCAGGTGTCCCTAAGTGGTATGGGTCGTGTAGGGGGCACCCATGCTCAATTAATTGGTTGTTTGATCGTTCAAAAGCTCCAAAAGCCAAGTAGTTACAACCATTCTGCATCTGGGCACTTTACGCGGCCCGCATGGGAGTTCCCATGCATTTTAATGCGGGTCGCCTAAAGATCAAATAACAGACGCGAAACAAAGGAGGCTCGCGGCCCGCCTCAACTAATCCTTAACCTTCACGCGGGCCGCCTAAGGTTAAGATTTCGGGATTTTTAAATCTTTTTGTAATGATTACAGAATCTGGCCATTAATAACGAAATCTTTCGTAATGATTCACCTGACCTTTCGGTTTTGAAGGGGTAACTTTGCGGTTTGGCCCTCGGTTATTTACCGATAGGGGCCTCGTGTTAATTACCCGCATTATTAAGTCCCCGGTTTATTTATTAATTATATTGGAAAGCCTTAACTTTCACTGTTGACGCTTTTAACCCTTCTTCTACGAATTCGATCGTAACTTTCTCGTTTCATATCGAAACTTCGCGAAATTCATATATATTATTTTAGTGAGGGTATAATACCGTTACAAAGTCTTTGGAACGTTAAAGGGTCACTCAGAGGTATTATTAAACATGTTGACACAGTTAACCCCTGTAGTTTGTAATCTCTCACTTTCTTCCGCGTTTTGTTTTTGTACGATCTATAATTTATTCGTTTGAAGGTTTAAGCATTATTTAGGGATACTATACAGTATATTTACCCTTGTTGACATTTATAACCCTCGAATCTATATACTTTCAAGGTTTGTCAAAATTAGTCCTTTATTTATTATAGATGCCACGTGTAAACGAATGACACGTGTTAACACATCATTGGACACAAAATTTCGAGGTGTTACACAAGGTTAACTGAGGTTACGTGGCTTTGAATTTCTGGCACCAAGCCCTTAAGGTACAACTCAATG
Organism: Helianthus annuus; assembly: GCF_002127325.2. NCBI lineage: Eukaryota > Viridiplantae > Streptophyta > Magnoliopsida > Asterales > Asteraceae > Helianthus > Helianthus annuus. The sequence continues at coordinate 51,038,494 of NC_035449.2, read as the reverse complement.
CGTTTGTAAGGAGGGTCCACCATAGTAGGACACAGGATGGCCAATTCGTTTGACCTCTTAGTATACGCCTCAATCTCAGACCCCGTCATCTTCAGGTTGAAAAATTCCACCTCTAGCTTGTGGATGTCGTCACGACTGCAATACTCTTCTCTAATCAGTTCTTTGAAGCCGTTCCATGGGGTGGCGTTAGCAACCGCCAACCCAAGCAATTGGACCTGTGCTTTCCACCAGGTTAACGCAGCTCCTTCGAGTGTTCCAGTAGCATACTTCACCTTACGATCTTCCGGGCAATCACACATCTCGAAAACAGACTCGAGCTTCTCGAACCAGTAGAGAAGGCCTACAGCACCTTCTGTGCCGCTGAAAGTGCTTGGTCGGCAATCCATGAAGGTTTTGAATGTGCACACAGGAGGCTGAGCATGTTGACCTGTGGTGCGAGAATAAATGACAAGGTTAAGCACGAGGGTAGGTTTGCGAAGGTAAGATCTAAACGTCCTAAGATAGGTCGAAGTAGCAGGTTATACCTCCTGCAGGAACAGCTGCGAGTGCCTCAGCAACTCGTTCGTTGATCAGAGCCGTCAACTGGGCTTGAGTAAGGTTGATACGTCCTCCGCGTCCGCTCATGATCTTCATAACGAAGCAACGTAAGTGAGGAAAGTGTCGTGAAAGTGCGTAAGTGTGGGACGACAGTAGAGAGTAAGCATACAAGGTTCAAGTAGCAGTTATCACGTTAACTAATGCACAGTGTGAGCTATCTAACCGACAATATAACATAAATCATACCACCTATTGTGTCGAGTCTTGCACGTGGAGCGAAGCGTCGTTGTGGATCGTTGAGCACTGTACAGGTTATAGTCTGGTTTTATTAAAAAGTTTTTCCCTTTTTAAAACCAAGTTCACTATTACCAATGGCTCTGATACCAATCTGTCACACCCCCAAAATCCACCATGCGGAGTACTACCGCTTGGAGGCGTGACATGACCAGGATCGAGCCACCAATCATACTGAACTATGTATTTAAGTAATTAAAGCCAACCACAATACGATTGGTGACCGAAAGCTAGTTATCCAAGTTTTAATTTAAATAGCGGAAGCATAAACGTAAAGTCCAAAATATGAGTCCATAGTTTATAAGTTAAAGTTTCAAACGCAAGCTTAATAAGTTCATAAGGATTATATATTAAACACGGGACATAACCGTCCGTACACCACAACGACTCCTTCCTCGTGCAAGCTCCAAGCATTTAGCGACCTGTAAGGCATGTAACAACGAGTCAACAACAAAATTGAGTGAATTCACAGTTGGTTGTTTAGTTATAGCATTCGTTTCGTAAATCATTTGTTCGTTTTGAAAACCATGTATCATATGAGTTTGCATCGCGGTCCTTCTGACATGTTTGCGAAGGTTAGTGGGGGTTTCCCATGTGTTACTAGACCACGCGTATCAACTGCTACGAAAATATAAGAGGTGCCCTAAGTCAATGTCTATCAGCATTGACCCTTTGCCCATAGTCCATTAGTACACGCCCGTCCGACTGGCACGGTGTGAGGTTTGTTAAACCTAATAGCGCTATTAACTAATGACCCGCTCGCCATAGGCCTCGGCGATTAAGTCGATAAATGAGGGACTTAAAGTGATAGAGTTGATGGTCTTATGATCGTGTACGTAGGTTTTACGTACGTGCCCTTCAATCCGAGGACAGTAAAAAGTAGTTTAATAGTAATGATAGTACAAGTAGTTAATCAATCCCATTCCCAAACCCCTGGGAATCCCATGCCTTAGAAAGAGTGTGAACTCACCTCGGTTCGCTCGGTTAGATTCTCAAATATAGCTAACAGTCAAGGTCGGTCAATCACGTCCTAATATAATTTACCAGTTAGTCATTTAGTGGCTTTCAAATAGAATACAAAGTTCCTACACGTATCTATCACACAACATGCATCGTTTTAACGGTTTATGCCCCTCTAAGTTTCCCATCAATTCCCCACTCATAAACAAACATACGATATTGCACGTAACACATATAACATGTTAGATAATTCACCGATAGCATACTCGACATTTAGACACGCAAGTCACAACTTATGTCAATTCAGCATAAATATTCAAAACTGGGCTGTTTTCGGACATTTTAATAAAATAGTTACAGGTCACAATAAATTCCCAGAAAAATATACAACATGTGAAAAAGTCTCGTTATGTTCCTGTAAAATTTTCAAGGTCTAAATGTTTACAGATTTTTCATAAAAATTCCAGCAATGAACAGTGGTCTGATTTGTTACCATTTTACCCCTGCCCATTGTTTATTTTATTCCAGAATCACTGAGTCTCCGAATGAGGTGATTCCAGTTGGAGAATTTCAGTTTACTCGCATATTTTCTCCAGTTTAAATTTCGTAAATTAAGTCCCAATAACCCCTTAGATATAACAGAAATCGTGACCTGCATTTTCAGCTGAAACTAGACAGCCCAGCGCGCTGTTACGAGAAATTCCATTTAAAATAGTAAACGATGTCCAAAAATTATGAATCCAGAGCCGTTGGAACGGTATTTCGAAAAGGTACGTTTTAGACTTCAGAAAATACATTTTTCGCTGAGTTAAACTCCGGTTACAGCCAACTGAAGTTGGCTGTAAAAATCAAACAGCTTCTGTTTCAGCTTTCTATCAAACTTTAGTGAGTTATTTCGGTTCCGATAATCATAATAAGCGACAATCCACATATGCACAGCAGAATAACAATACAAATTTCGAGTAAACAATGATCAAGTGCCATGCATGTCTTATACAACATCTATCCAACAGGTTTACATAAATTTTAAGTTTCAAGAACATGATTTTTGTTTATGATTAAAGGTGTTATAGTGAGAATCAATAAACAACAACTTGTAACCATTAAAATGTGAAGTGAACAAGGGTAAATCAGAATCTTACAACTAGCTTTCAAGCTAGGGAAGAACACTTTGAAGATGATGGTGAAAATGATGATGAGAAAGCAAGAAACAAGGCCCTTTGAAGCTCCACAAGTTGCAAGCTTCCTAGAATCACCTTCTAAGCTTGAATGAAGCTTCAAAATGGAGGAGGATGAGGGTGATATGGTGGTGGTGATGGCAGCCCAGGTCTGGCCGATTTTGAGAGAGAGAGAAGTGAGAGGTTGAGTGAAATGGTGGAGGTGATATTATGATAAATCTAGTGCCATGTCCTTATAAGATCTCTCATATATTATGTTTAGATACACAAGTAAACATCCAATAAATAAATGCTATAAAATCAATACATATATTTGAAGTATGGGAGGTTGATATGGTGGGGTCCATCAAGAGCCAAGAATTCGGTTGGGGGGGGGTCTAATTGCAAAATGTGTAACTAAAATGCAAAGGATAGTAAGATTGTAAGTATGAACTTTTATGTGTAGTAAATTGAATTTAAGTGGGTATTACGGCATACGGGGATCATGACTAGCCATAAATAATAAAATAACGTGTTTGACAAATATTTGGTGTCCCGGGTAATGTCCGGTTGTTCGGTCGGATACTGTTCCGTTAAAGTGCTTAATTGTATCGTAAAGTGTCTTATTTATATTTTTTTTGTAACGAAATAAATTCCTAACACATAGGAAAATATACCGGACCATTTAGTGACTTTTCTGTATACTACCAGTATGCTAACACGCACATGTAAGTATAGTTCAGTAATCAGAGAGCAGTTAAATATTTCAACACAGTTACCAAGCACTTAAATTATTATTAAATAAATTGTACGGAATACATGTAAATTGAGGGTTGTCACAGAACCCTTACGTGCAAGAAAGTATTCCTAATCAAAATAAGATGTATCTTGGATAAAACCAATACCCCTCTCGAGTTTCATGGTGTAAACAAGTTTACAAACAAGTGATTAATCAATAAATAGTTACCATCCTACTAACCACAGATTCATTATCCAAAATAATCAAACATAATCAGGAACTCAACATCAATGAAACGTTCATTATACAATCATGAAGATTCAAACATGAAAAAGTACTAAAGTTCCATATAAACAAGATTACAACATAAAGTTCATTCAAGAAACAAGTTTATAACTACTATTACATAAACTACATTAAACATAAACTAACATCAGCTCATAACTTGCAAAATGATCAGAATACATGTTCAAGAACAAGGAATCGAACCATAAATAAGCAAGGAATTGATGGGTTGGATCGGTTATGCTTCTACTCGATCTTTAAGCTTCAAATGGGTCTGATCAGGACTGCTTCGGAACCTAGAAATCGCCCAGAAACATGGAGAAAAACCCAACATTTTGATCAGTAGCGAATGCTGTTATTTATAGGCAATTTTCAGTTTCGCACGGCCATGCGACTGGTCGCACGGACGTGCGGTCAGGTGTTGTCGGGTGACGTCAGTTTCAGCGATCCCGAGTCAGCCAAGTGGACCAGTGGACAACTTGCCTAGGTCACCAGATTGGCACGGTCATGCGACTGGTCGCATGGTAGTGCGACGCCATCAGAACCGTGATCAGAAAGTATGGTCCAGGTGGTGCATGGGGGTGCGGTTGGCTCGCAGGGGGTGCGGTTGGCTCGTAGGGGGTGCGGTTCGAGAAACCAGCGGCACCATGAGTCGCACTGGTAGTGCTTCCGAGGTCGGAGGTCTCGCACGGTAGTGCGGTTGGATGCACGGCCGTGCGACACCTGGCAGTCATTAGATTTTTGTCCGTTTTATCAGAAATGCATCAGAATTTGTCCGTTTTCATCAGAATTTTCCTTTATGCTCTGTTTAAGACCTGAAAATACAAAAGTACCGATTTTGGTACCTACCCGTCGTGTTTTCGGTTAAAAACGCTTAAAACGGAAGTGTTTTGGGGTATATAAAAACATGTATAATTTAACGTATATCAATATTTACTAAAGAGTAAAGATGAAGCAATAAGTAAATTTATCTTGTATAAAAATGAAGTTGAGAATCAACTTCAAAAGAAGATAAAAGCTTTGCGAAGCGACCGAGGAGGTGAATATGTTGCACCTTTTGCTGATTTATGCGCAACAAGTGGCATTGTAGATGAGTGTACACCTCCTTATTCTCCACAATCAAATGGTGTGGCGGAACGAAAGAATCGCACATTGAAAGAAATGATGAACGCCATGTTGATAAGTTCTGGGGTGAGCCAGGAAATGTGGGGGGAAGCCGTTCTCTCGGCTAATTATCTTTTGAACAAGATACCACTCAAAAAGAGAGATGAAACTCCATATGAGTTATGGAAAAGGAAGAAACCTTCATACAAATACTTGAAAGTGTGGTGGTGCCTAGCAAAGGTGATTGTACCACCTCTTAAGGCTCTTAGGATAGGACCCAAAACTGTTGATTACATATTTATTGGGTATGCGCATCAAAGTAGTGCACATCGCTTTCTTGTACATGAGTCCAAGAATCCTGATGTACACGTAAAGACTATCATGGAGGTGAATCCTAACGTTGTGTCTTACTTTGAAAATGTGTTTCCTTTGAGAAGACAAACACATGCAACGTCATCAACACCTACTTTTGAAGTAGGTGAAAGCTCTTCAAAACCAGTTGAGGAGGTAGTTCATGATAAGACACATGAACAACCTGAGGTTGAAGAAAGTGATCGCAGGCGAAGTAAAAGGCAAAGGGTTGAAAAATCCTTCGGTCCAGACTTCGTTAGCTATATGGTTGAGGGCGAGCCCAATACATATCGCGAAGCGGTTTCCTCTTCAGAAGGACCTCAATGGAAGGAAGCAATAAGGAATGAAATTGATTCTATATTGCAAAATCATACTTGGGAGTTAGTAGATCTTCCACCTGGTTGCAAACCACTTGGATATCGTTGGATATTCAAAAGGAAGATGAAAACTGATGGAAGTATTGATAAGTACAAGGCTAGGTTGGTGACTAAAGGATTTAGACAAAAGGAAGGTCTAGATTACTTTGATACCTACTCGCATGTGACGCGCATAACCTCGATTAGATTGGTTCTTGCTATAGCGGCTTTAAGAAATTTGGAAGTTCACCAAATGGACGTTAAAACCGCATTTCTAAATGGCGATTTAGAAGAAGAGATTTACATAGAGCAACCTGAAGGTTTCTCCGCCCCAGGTCAAGAGGGTAAAGTATGTAAACTCGCCAAGTCTTTGTATGGCTTGAAGCAAGCACCAAAACAATGGCACCAAAAGTTTGATCATGTCATGATTGACAATGGTTTCAAAATAAATGAGTGCGACAAATGTGTTTATTTCAAAGACACAAATGAAGGTTATGTGATTTTATACCTTTATGTAGACGATGTGCTTATCATCGGGAGTAATGATAAAATTATCAAAGCTACTAAAAGCATGTTGAAAGCGAGATTTGACATGAAAGACATGGGTTTAGCGGATGTGATTCTTGGAGTAAAGATCATAAGAACCCAAGATGGTCTTGTGTTAAGTCAATCTCACTATGTGGATAAAATTCTTGAAAAATTCAACTCGGGAAATACGAGTGTAGCTCGAACTCTAGTTGATACCTCACAATATCTCAAGAAAAATAAAGGAGATGGAGTGGCTCAGTTAGAGTATTCAAGAATTATTGGCAGTCTAATGTATCTAATGACATGTACTAGACCCGACTTGGCTTACGCGGTGAGTAGGCTAAGTAGATACACCAGCAATTCGTGCGCGGATCATTGGAAGGCTATCATGAGGGTGCTTAGATACATAAGATACACAAGAGATTATGGATTGCATTATACCCGACAACCAGCAGTGATCGAAGGATACACTGATGCAAACTGGATATCGGATAATAAAGATTCCAAATCAACAAGTGGTTACGTGTTTACACTTGGAGGAGCTGCTATTGCTTGGAAGTCTTCTAAGCAAACGGTAATAGCAAGATCCACAATGGAATCCGAATTTATCGCCTTGGATAAGTCAGGTGAGGAGGCGGAATGGCTACGTCAATTCGTGGAATATATTCCAAGATGGCCAAAGCCTTTGCCAGCCATATGTGTACATTGTGATAGCCAATCAGCGATTGGTAGAGCTCAAAGCTTGATGTACAATGGCAGATCAAGGCATATGCAACGTAGACATAACACGGTACGACAAATACTCTCAACGGGTGTTATCACAATTGATTATGTGAGATCAAAGGATAACATTGCAGACCCGTTTACAAAAGGCTTAGGCAGGGAGTTAGTAGAAACGTCGTCAAGAGGAATGGGACTAAAGCCCGTGGTAAATGGGAATATGAGGGAAACCTAACTTAGTTGACTGGAGATCCCAAGATCTAAGTTTAATAGGACAACTTAATCATATTACCAAAACGAAGTCACTGTGGGGGAGTACCCCAAACTAAATAAAAGGGAGTTATATATACTTCCTAGTCCATTCCAATCAGTGACATGAAGTGAGGTTAAGCATATTAAGGTTAATGATTTCGGGAAATCAAATAACCATGATGCTTTTAATGATTCATGGGAATCACCTATGTTAGAGAGAAGTGGGGTCGCTTTTTGTGGGGTGCGCAAATCCTAGAGCTCTCGCAGAACCAGGCTAGTGTTCCAGGACCATAATAGGACACGACAATGAGGAGTTGGCCAAACCAGGGAGAGTATTGTGTGAAGTGTATTGTCGTTTACACAAATAGGGGTATGTTCAAGGACATCGCGTCTACACACCGCTAGTAAGCTAAGTGCGCTTCACAAAAGAAGGTTCAAAGGTGACAACCTACCTATCTTGCAATACTCAACTGTTGAAGTTTATCGTTGAAAAGTGTAAGGAAAAGATCCATTTCCATACATGTGGGGGATTGTTGGAAACTTGATGAAAATAGCATTTTTCATGTGGGGGATTGTTGGAAAAATAGGTGAAAATAGCATTTTTCACAAATATAGGAAAATGATTTTTTCCTATTTTGGACTAGAAATAAATATAATAAAATGAGCGGGTTTTATGTATTTATTTGTGGGTTTATGTTCTATGTTGCAAGAGCTTCGCAACGAACTAAACCATGTCCAAAACGGAGCTAAGATGAATGAGATATCGATGCTCAAAGTTGGGTGTTTGAAACATTGAAGCTGAAACAAAAGGGAAAGTAGCACCTTGTCCCACATCGGAGGAGAGATGGAACTTAAATGGGTATTTGATGAAACAATGGTTAACCGGGCAGGGTTAACTCACTGGTCTCGTCAAGAAAGGTTAATCCCTTCCTCTCGAGGATCGCTGGCTGGATCACCGGTGGGTTGATCTCCTGCACAGGGAAACAAACCGTGACTCGTAACAAGGAGGATGGGGTGGGGGGTGCTCCTTGTTACCACTCTCCGGCGTGAGAATCAGTAGTTTGCTTGGGAAGCAAAGTAAGATAGTAGTAGTAGTGAGAGAGTTGTGAAGAGATACCTCAAACCTGGTTTGGGGTTGGTATTTATAGCCGAGGAGTGAAGGAGGAGGTGGATGGATAGACTGACGGCATGCTGCACCTTTGCAGGTGTGTCAGACATGTCGGCCGTTGAGACGACGCCACGTCAGTCTGTCGCTTCCGTAGATCTGACAGGTGACTGCCATTGGTTCCACTTGCACTGTGGTGTCAGTCCCACTTGTTGAGCGTATAGGATGCGGTGCTAGCCGCATCGTTGTCTGCGGTAACATCTGATGTTATCGCGTCTCTTGCTAGTGATCAAGAAATACGCGAGATGCGGTGCTGGCCGCATCGTCGTCTGTGGTGACTGTTGCTGTTATCCAGCTTCCTTGTATTGATAGAAGTGTTCACTGGACGCGGTGCGAGGTCGCATCGCTGTGAATACTTCCGTTTTCATACACCAGATGTGATGCTATGTCGCATCACTCTACCGTTCTCATGTTCCATGTAAGTCCTCCTTCGTTACTAGATAGATTGGATTCACCCCTTGTGTCGATGCGTTCTCTCATGGGCACAAGTAGGTTGTTAACTGGTGGGGGTTTTGATAAGGGTAATGGTCACTCGCGGTCGATGCTGACGCGAGATCTGGGACCATACCCCTTCAGTATTTAAGGTGGAACTCTCCATCCTTATTGTTTCATGGAAGCACACACTAGTGTCCTCGCGAAGGGTGCGGAGCACCCTAACTCGCACACGCGCGTGGCGTGGGCGATGAGGCGCAATGTGGCACTTTGATGGCGCACTTTGCACTTCGCATCGCGGCTCGCACGTGCGCGTGGTTGATCACAGGGGCTGCAAGGACCAAGTAGCGTGCGGGTTCGACGCGCGTGACGTGGCAGTCCGCGCGCGAGTACTAGTTGCACGAAGACGCGCGGTTGCGCATGGTTCATGGGTCCTGGTTGTGCGTGCGCGGCGCACCAGAGTGAGCCAGTACGGCGCGACTGTGTGGCGTTCTCGTAGAGCCTCACAGGTGACGTGGCGCACGCGCGCATGGTCCTAAGTCAGGGTGGCGCATGCGCGCATGACAGTGAGCCAGTTGGACGCACCGCGCATGAGCGTGCAGACCTGCGCGCGCGCGCAGAAGCTTTTAGCATTCAATAGAATTGCAGTTACACTTCAGCAACGAAACTACCAAGTCAAACGGTTATGACTGAGAATTAAATGACGTATTAAATTGCATTGAAGACGTTTAGTGCAATTTAAACCTCTCATTTAATTCGTTTTTTGGTTGTTTCATATCAGGAGTTGTATATATAGAGCTCTATACCTTGCTGCTGAACACATCTCGAACACCAGCAACACAACAGCAATCTCACTTTCTCTCTACAGATTTTCTCTTCTTTCTCTTGCAGTTTTAAGGTAACCTTCGGGTTGTAGGCGAATTCCGGTAGTACTGCTGCTCCGGCTGTTGTACCCTGGGAAACAAAACGAGTACTCTTGGGAGACTCAGAATTTGTTTTAAGGGAAGCGTGTTGAACACGTGACTCAGCCACTCTGCTTCTACCCCTTTTCTTGTATTTTGGTTTATTTCAGTTGTAATTTGTATTGTAATTGTATTTTTCAGCTTTCTTTGTATTGTAATCTAGTAATAAAATTTGTTTTATTTTATTTAATTACGCGAACATTTCCTACAGATGTCGGCTTTCCGGGGCGTTTTTGATCAATTTTTTTGAAAGGCCTTGTTTTAACGATGCTCAAGCCCCACACAAATTTCGAAACATTACCGTTGAGGACATGATTAATTGGTTGGTTTTGGTTGGGGTAATGATTGACAGGGCATTATTAGGCATTATCACCACTACGCCCCTTTGTTAAAAACGCCCCTTTGATGACTAGGATTACACCTGGCGGACAACGCCCATAGATGGGGCATTATCTGTTGTTACCACTACGCATGTTCTGAATAAAAATCTTGATACTTTTCTGACTTATTATTTACTTTTTGAGACATTATTATTATTTAGATAGGTAACTTTTAACTTCAGTGGTACGATTTCTTTGTCGCTAACATAATGATTTTTTAGAAGACTCAGTGGTACGATTTCTCTGTCACTAAAACGATGATTTTTTGGAAGGGTCTTGAGCATTGGCGTAGCTTAGAGTATGCCCGGGGGCGCCCGCCCCCCCCCCCCCCCCGAACTTTTTGATGCGTAGTGTTATGAACAGTACTTTTGTATAGAAATTTTTTAGGTATATACGTTCCCCCCCCCAAAAAAAAAAGGGTGTGTGTGTGGGGGGGGGGGTGGGGGCAAGCTTCGCCAATGGTCTTGAGTATGACTACTACATACAAATGTCATAGTATTTGTGTCGTGTTAATAGATTTAGTGTCGTTTCTATTGTTCACAGATGAGTTTTAGTTATCGTGTATTTTGTAAGAATCTATACTATATAATAAAAGAAACCAATAAGTGACACGTGTCATTCATTGAAGGCGTCTACATTTGTAATTTCCTGTTTTTTCATACTTATCTTATATTAATCAATTAAATAATAAATAATCAATTAATATTAAATCTTATCTTACTTTGAATGTCGGATAGAATTATTCTATTTTTTTAATAATATATTATCTTCAAATTTAAGTTATATATATTCTATTTTTTCTAATAAGATATTACCTTCAAATTTAAGTTATAATTTAAAGATATTTTTTAAATAATAGCACAAAACAGTAATCTTAAACTTAAAAAAACCAATAATACGCTCATATAAAAAATTTAAAGTACAAGCAAAATATACAAAATAACTTATTAGACATTAGATCAAACTTTAAAAAAAACACTAAATAGGAAGAGAAGCTAATAATATAATTTTGTTTTTGATTTTTCAAATTTCTGTTCTAATCAATTCGAATTAAACTTAACCAAGTTTGTGATTTGATTCGAATTAAATCGAACCAAATTTATGATTTTTTAAACGAATCCAATAGCATATTATTTACTATACAAAATTAAATTTATTTAACCCGTATAATACAATGTGTTTTTAAAGATATAATTTTTTTATTATTTAGTATATATCGCCCCGCTTGCGGTATGGGCATATAATGTATATGTGTGGACGCTCGGAGGGCAAAAGTGAAATTGCACTAATTTTAACGTTATTTTACTAAGTTCGTGAGAATTACGTTAAAAGCGGCAGACGGTTAATAATGCATCATCATCATGTGGTGGCGTTGATAACAGAAAGATAAAAGAGAACATGCACTAATCGGTCGTTGTCCCGATTGCTGAGTGTTATGTGTCTTATATCCAAGGCTTGATGCAAAACTACTATCGAGTCGGGGGTCTCCCTGAAAGCAGCCTCTACATCTTACCCTCCTCAGAACCTACCTTAGCTTTGCTATTGGTGGGATTTACCGAGTATGATGATGATGATTTAGTACATATAATTAGATTTATTCAACCCGTATAATACACGAGGTTTATAAAGATATAATTTTTTTTTATTATTTAGTTTACAAAATTACATTCATCCAACCCGTGTAATATACAAGGTTACAAAATTACATTTATTTAACCCGTGTAATACACAGTGTTTTTAAAGATATAACTTTTTTTATTATTTAGTATATATAATTATATTTATTCAACCCGTACAATACACGGGTTTTTATTATTTGTAATATAAAATTATATTTAGATAAAATTATATTTGTTCAACTCGTGTAATAAACGAGATTTTTAAAGAATAACTGTTTTAGTTTAGTATATAAAATTATATTTATTCAACCCGTGTAATACACGGGAATCTAACCTAGTTTTATGTATAAAAGCATAAAAAATATATAAAACTCAAAGACCTTTAAAAACATATCCAGTTAGTTTTCATGTGAGAAAAGCATCTATCCTTCAATAACAATAAAACGATCCCCAATAAAGGCTATATGTGATAACCATCACTTGTCTCACATACATCAGTGTCACCTCAACGCCAAATCACTATCTCATCGATCTTCAACTCAATCACTCATTCTATTTATACCCATCCATCACCATTCACCCCATTTTCTATATTTAAAAGAAAAAACAGAGAAAGAAAGAAAATAATAAAAAGAGAGATGGGGTAGCGGCGCAGCTTATTGATCGTCTGCCTGCCATTAGTATGTAACTGTCATTGTATTAATCGAAAGAAAATGATATTTAACAATTCACCCCACCATTTTTCCGTTCATGTAAGTGAATGACTCCTAAAATACGAGATTCTCCAATGGTGAAGAACGGGTTGAACGCCCCTTGACCGCAAAACATCTTACAAAAACGTTATCGGGGAAGCTCCAACTCATGTGTATGTGTATAGTCTAAATAGAGGCGATTTTAAAAGCCTGTGTTAGAACCTTGTTAGCTCCCTTCTTTTAGTTGCATCTCCTTTTTGTCCATCTCTTTTCCTTTGATTATTGAATTTATCCAAAAAATTCTCTCATTTTAAGTTTTCCAATCATGAAGAAGGTACCATCGGGTCCCAAAAAAAACTTTGTGGATGTGAAGATGGATTCCATAAATTATAGACGAGTTTCTTGAATCTTTTGTCGTTCAAAATGAACAAATTCTTAAATCTTTTTTTATTTATATAAACGAATACATAGATTGAAGTGTGAAATGTCATATACTAGTGTTATGCCTTGCTCGCGTTGTGGGTGCTAAGCGGAATATTTCTTAATTTCATAATATGTACACATGTATTTTGGTTATTTGTACATAATACTTATAACACAATCCCAATAAAAAATATATCGAGTCAACCAAATTAACTAAATTCTTATATCTTTTTTTATTTCTATAAACAAATACATAGATTGCCCTCAAGTGTGAAATGTCATATACTAATGTTATGCCCTGCTCGTGTTGCGGGGCGCTAAGCCGAATATTTCTTAGTTTCATAACATGTACACATATATTTTGGTTAATTGTACATAATAATACTTATAACACGATCTCAATAAAAAATACATCGAGTCAACCAAATTAACTAAAACACTACCATAGTTTTGCTTAAAAAAAAAATAAAACGATGACAACCCTGTAATTTTGAGCTGGGGGCAAAATAGTAATTTGTCAGGACCAATAACTTAGTGTTAGACAACTGTTTTACAAAAAAAAAATACATTAAGTCAACCAAGTAAAACAAAACACTACTATAGTTTTGAAAAAAAAAACTAAAACGATGGCAAGACTACAATTTTTAACTGAGGCAAAATCATCATTTTTGAAATGGGGCAAAAATCATAATTTTAAATTGAGGGCAAATTCGTAATTTTAAGCTAGGGGCAAAACCATAATTTTATTTTGAACTGGGGGCAAAATCATAATTTTAAACTGGTCTGAGAGCACAAACGTAAATTTGAACTCAAGGCGAAATCGTAATTTTTGAAATGGGGGCTAAATCATATTTTTGAACTGAGGACAAAATTGTAATTTTAAGCTAGAGGCAAAAAAACACATTTTTTTGAACTGGGAGTGAAAACCTAACTTTGAACTGAGGGCAAAACCGTAATTTTAATTTGAGGAAAATCGTAAATTGCTTGGACCAATTGGGAAGTGTCAGGCAAGCTGCCTGACACTATTCCCTCAATTTCTCTTAGGCGCCCTTCTCCACCAGTAATAAGCAATTACTATTCCCGGTGTTTGTTTTTGTCAATTGTCAATATAGGTAATTGATCTTAAGTAATAAGCAATTACTATTCCTGGTGTTTGTTTTTGTCAATTGTCAATATAGGTAATTGATCTTAAAAGAGATTACTTTACTAACACTCTTAAAACACAAAGTCGGTGAAAACCCAACCGGCTTTGCCTCCCCCTCCCCTCATACTTTCACGATGTTGCAATTTTAGCCCCTTGACTTTGGTACCTTCAAAGTTTCATAAAATGACAAATTTAGTCCCTAAACCACTACTCCATTTTACAAATAGTTTCCTTTTGACACCCCAAATTTGTGGTAGTTTCCTTTTCAGCCACAACTTTGTTATAGTTTCCTTCTTACCCAAAACTTTATCTAATTTTGTCTTTACCCTTTCTTAGCCCTTAAGTTTTTAGGAAATGCAATTTTTAACCACTTAACTTTTTATGAACTTTATAAATGCCACTTTGACCCCCTTCGAGAGTTTTTTGGCTTGACGATATAAATTCGAGTTAGTCGGGTCGCGTATAATACGTTATGATCGTATGATATAAATTCGATTTACGTTACGTTTTGATCCAATCGCAATGCAACTATAGGATACATTGAGTTCAATCGGATACGTCAAAACGTGCGTTTTCATATGGTTAACACATCACATAACGCTTGGACTAATCCGTTCGATATTTGTGAAGTACTCGCACCACAACGTGCGCGGGTCTTATTACTAGTTGGTTCTTATAACTAAACGCGTACATGTGTGTGTGAAATTTATTTCTTTTTTAAATTTCTTTTTCCGCAAAATATGAAGGTTTTTTGCAAACAATTGTTAAAAATGCATAGAGTAAACTGCAATTTTACCCCCTGGGGTTTAGGGCAATTGGTAGTCTGACCCCCCTAAGGAAATAATTGCAATTTTACCCCCCCAACGTTTGGTGTTATGTTGCAAGTTTACCCCCGGGACCATGTTTCCGTCACAGATCACCATTTTTTTAATGGTCAAAGGGCAAATAGGTAAAATCACCATTCTCTTGAGCTGCAACCTCATATATTCCCATTTCATCACTTTGAAACCCTCAAGTTAACCTACCTCTAAATTCAAGAGCTGCTCATTGACGATCAGGCAGTCTTCAAGAATTACAGTGGATTAGAACTCTGTTACGAGCATGGATCTTCGATTGTGGAAGGTACGAGCTGAAGATCAGTATTTCGAACCGGATGAAATATACCGTAAGTGACATGCAAGCTCACAGGGTTTGAATTAGGTAAAATTTGAACCTTTTTCTGTGTTAATTTGTTATTGATGTTTGTCTACAGGTCAACCCCAATCTCAATTTACCATAAAATTTCACCATGGAGGTAATTTTGTAGAAAACCCAAATAGGAAATACTTTGGTGGGAAGATGAACTACATTGATCATGTAGATTTTCGAGTGTTGAATACTGATGATCTGTTTTTCTGCATTCATTACAAGGAACCGTACTGTTCTTTGGATTTTGGTCTTAGGACATTAAAATGTGATGTTGACTTAGAGCCTATCTTTGATCATGTGCGTCAAGGAGTCTACATGATAGACATGTATGTTGAACACCGGAGGTCAACAATCTTGATTGAGTCAAGTGAAATTCCTATAGGGCCATGTAAAGCAATTGTTCCAGCATCATTTACAATAAATAATCAGAATCATAGTATGAATGAAGATGAGGAAGAAATTGAAGATCATAATGAAGAGAGTGAAGGAAGTGATCCTGATTATGAGTATAATGAGGAAGATAATTTGGTTTATGAAATAAAGGTGGATATGCAGAGGTTCAGGGCTAATGTTGAATTTACTAGGGAAGAACTGGATGGTTCAAGTGATGGGGATCATGATGATGAGAGAAGCGAAGAAGGTCATCTGCCTGTAGACCTGGAGGACTTTGAAAGTGGGTCTGATGACAATTCAAGCCTTAGAGATAAGGTTACCAAGAAGATAAGGAGGAGAAACAAGGGTGCTTTAAAAGGTCCAAATGATCTGTCATTCTTTTGTAACACCTCGAAAATTCGTACCCAATAAAATAAAGACACGTGTCATGAGGGACAAACGTGTCAGGAACCCGGATCAAATAAAGATGTATGGTAGGATTTGAAAAGGGCGTCATGTTATTAAAATACCTCTGAACGACCCAAGGGCGACATGTTATTAAAATACCTCTGAACGACCCAAGGGCGACATGTTATTAAAATACCTCTGAACGACCCAAATTATAAAATCCCAAGATCCTTAAATTGTTTGACAAACATCTGTTATATATTAACCGGTTGTTCCTAAATAAATAAAATTCCATCTTTTATATGGAAATTGGGTCATTAAGGATATTACTACTAAAATCCTGATTTAAATTCTTGTCTAAGAAAGATTGGAACTAACTTAATAAAACATGTTTAGCCTTTGTAAGAATCCAAGGTTTTAAACTTGGAAATTTTCCGTCACTTTAAGTTGTTACAAGATGCCAAGGATTGTAAAAGCATACTAAGCATGCAATGGCTGAGCAAACTGGTCCCCCAACTGGAAAAGATGGCATGAGATTCGGAGTCCACGAAGTTGCATGGTCAAGGCTTGAAGTTTGTAAAAATTTTTGTCTTCTAGCCACCGGTTACGGACCGCAAGGCCCTAGGCTTACGGTCCGTAAGATACATACCTGGGCGATTTCAGCAAAGGCGGTTACGGACCGCAACCATTCAAGTATACGGTCCGCATGAGGAGCATACGGACCGCAAGAGCTTAGGCTTACGGTCCGTAAGCCAGTCGCTAGCAGCAGAAAATGGACAGCTGCCTGTTCAGCCTGTTGCACCGCCTCTCATGAATGGTTTTCGAAACCAGGGACTTGCTAGGCAGTATTTAGCCTATTAGGGACACTTGGGTTGATCTTGTAACCATTCTAGGCTAGCTTGGCATGATCTTGGACCTTATAGTTCACTATATAAGGACTTGTGTTGTAACCATATTCACTTGCTCACTTGGGACTTTGGTTCAAGACTTCTCTGGAGCTTTTCTGGACAGCAACAAGTTCTCATTAAGTCTCTAACCCTAATTAGGACCTTTGTAAGTGTCCTTAATCCTTTTTAATCCCTTTTAGCTTAGTTATTTAGCTAAAAGTCAAACCGTCGTAATAAAGGTTTGACTTTGAGATTAGTTCATAATTACTCAGTAATATCTCGAATTAAACATACCTATAAGTATGTAATTATGTGGGTAACAAACCCTTAAAAGGGTATTATCAGATTCCCACTCTAACCATGTTAATTGTCGAGTCAAATTACACTTTAAAAAGTCAACAGAATGCTTAAATCCAAATTAACGCATAATTAGCAATGTAGGATACATGCAACCTGTTTGGTCATTAATATAACTTGGTAACTAATGTAAGAACATGTCCCAACATGTTCAACTCGACAATTTTCTGTTTAGACCCGGTTTGGAACCGAAAGTCGCATAGTTTGACTTTCGCTTTGACTTTCAGTTCTAACCCGTTTTAGTCAAGATTAAGATTGCCTTAGAGCTTATTTTGGACCTAGTAACATGTTAGTATAACCCTCTGTGATTATACGGCTTAGTTCACTAGTTGTCTAATTATTATGCAAATTTCCGTTAAATGCCCATATGTTGACCATTATGTCCAAATGTCCATAAAATATGATTTTTGAAAATATAAAAGGGTAGACATCTTAGTTACTAAATTATAGACTTGTAACCAAAATTTGACATCAGTTTGAGGTTTAGATTAAGAGTTATGCTCATTAGCGTAATTGGAAGCTTTCTTAGTAATTAATTAGCATAATTAGCATATAGCCTATCTAAACCCGAATTTTTACATAAAACTTTATACCTACTGTTATATAATAATATTTTGGGAATTTTAAAGATTTTTATTTATTTTTAGGCTGAGCATAACTTAGTGTTCTAGGCTTAATTCGGCTAATGTCGGTTTTGCCTTTTTGGGCTATAAAATGAGTTTTATAAATCCTTTTGACCTCAAACCTTTTTCTACTGATTTATTATGATAAATGTATTATTTTGAGCCTTCTGGAATTATAAAAATATCAGCTTTCTTTTAAAACCCGGAAATGGCTCCAAATCGCCTTTTTAGGCATTTTTATGACATAGTCAATGTCAAAACTAGTTTATATGTATAAGAGTTAATACCTACTGATATATTTAGTAAAATTCTATATTATAAACTCAGATTTCAAGTTTTGACCTTTTAGGCTTATGTGAAATTACCAAAATGCCCTTTCGGTGCATAAGATGGTTATAATTAATAAAATTCACATATATATGACACCCTACTGTTATAACATGATAAACTGAGTATATTTACTGATTTATTCAGATACATAACTCAGATTGCTAGTCTAACTCTTTTATACCCTTTTAAATGACCAAAATGCCCCTTTGAGGCGTAATTTGAGTTTAAAAATCATTTGGGGCATAATAGGACATATCTTGCTGATATCGCAACATATTTGGTGCATATAATCTCAGGAAACTTGTATATGATTTATATGGTTACCCGTTACGCATTTTCGCGCTCGGATCGGCTTATGTAACTAGTTTACGCATAATAGCCGAAACGGGTCAAACCATATCATCTTTATCTCAAAATCCAGAATGTGATCAATTTACCCATATTATACAAGTCTCCAAACTTGTTGGGCCTAAATCACATTCCTTCCCGGTTTTCGCCTTCCATGCGATTAAACCGTATTTATTCCTTGAAACTAACCGGTCTAAGCTTAGGCTATATTAAAGACCCGTTAGGATTCTAATAGGTTATTATAAACCTTGCATTTGCTTATTGTGGTTATTACTTACTCAGGTAAATACTTTTAACTTATTTTCTCTTATACGGGCTTGGGGTACGGTATATAAAATACCGCTTGGTCGGGCAATTTGACCCTAACTCATTAGTAGTTGGGTATTATCAATGTGACCCGTTTAAAATTTAGTTTTGTTTGTTTTACGCCTTTGGGAGTTTAATGACCATGTCCCGGATATCCTTGGCATCATTCACGAAATGGCCACGACCTTGACACGCGGGTGTAGGCGTACACCGGACAATGTGTCCATATTATTCATGTATAACCGTTGGTTTCCCGTCGCGGATTTATACTATGTGGTGTGTCTATTAACCTTAAACCAGACACGAACCGGGCGACTGAACGCATAACAAACATGTAATTCTTTTACAAGATTAGATTTAATTAATTATCCCAAGTTATAAAAAGTTTTGTGCCATGTGCATTTAAATCAATTTTACAACATTTTCAAAATGAGTCAGTTAAATTGTATTTACCAGTGTAAACTAACGTATTTTCCCCAAAAAGATTAAGTGCAGGTTCAACACGTATGTAACACCTCGAAATTTTGTGTCCAATAATGTGTTGACACGTGTCGTGAGTTTACACGTGGTATTAAATACTAAATAAGGGACTAAAGTTGACAAACCTTGAAAGTATGTAAATTCGAGGGTTAAAAATGTCAACAAGGGATAAATATACTGTACAGTAACCCTAAATGATGCTCGTACCTCCAAACGAATGAATCATGGATCGTACGGGGCGAAATGCGGAAGAAAGTGGGAGATTACAAACTACTGGGGTTAAAGGTGTCAACATGTTTAATTTATACCTCTGAGTGACCCTTTGACGAACCCGAGACTTTGTAACAGTAAATTACGCTCACTAGAATGTACGATATAAATTTCGCAAAGTTCCGTTTTAAAACGAGAAAGTTATGATCAATCTCGTATGCGAGGGGTCCAAAGCGTCAACAATAAGAGTTAAGGCTTTTCGGATAGTAATTAAACTAACCGGGGACTTAACGGCACGGGTAAAAATCACGAGGCCCTTATTTGTAAATAATCGAGGCCCAAATCGCAAAGTTACCCCTTCAAAACCGAAAGGTCAGGTTAATGATTACAAAAATTTGAAAATCTTGAAATTCAGGCCTCAGACGGCCCGCATTAGAGAAACAAGGAAGTTCAGGCGGGCCGCAAGCCATCTATAGATACAATTACTGACATTAGGATTCAGGCGGCCCACGTGAGCCTAGCCTGAACCTTAATGCGGGCCGCGTGAAAGTCCCAGATGCAGTAAACATGGGCAGATTCATTGTTTGAGCTTGTAATCGATCTTGGATGCATTAATTGAAGCATGGGCGCCCCCTACATGTCCCCTAGCACTCAGGGACACTTGCTGATTATCCATGAGCAATCATAGGTTGAGTTGTAATGATCTTGAGCTCCATTTTTCACTATAAAAGGCAAGGTAGTGCACTATAGTTCAACACACCTCAAACCTGCTTTCTTGATCATCTCTGGAGCTCTAAAGCATTCTTCTAACATCTCTAGTCGTGCACCAAGCTTCTGTAAGTTTGCCTAACCCTTTGTGGCTTAGTTTTCCATAGTTTTATCTTAAAAGTCAATCCGTCGTAATTAACGATTGACTTTACGATAAATCACAAATGGTCCAGTGGTTTGTCGAATCAAAGATAGTTATATGTTGGTAATCAGGTGGGCTTTAAACCCCTAAAAGGGCACCCTCTGATTCCCACTCTAACTAGTCCGAATGTCGAGTCAAACGTGCTTAGAAAAAGTCAACAGAAATGCTATTTTGCGATTCTATGCATAATCAGTAATGTAGATGGTGTGTAACCTGTTTTAACAATCATAAAACATGATAATAAGTATATTAACTAGTCTAAGCTTGTTTGATCCGACCATTTACTGTTTTGACCCGATTCAGAGCCGAAAGTCGCAAAACTTTGACTTTTGCTTTGACTTCAGTTCTGACCCGTTATGGTATGAATTAGATATGCCTTAGGACCCTCTTTGGACCAGGTTACATGATGGTATAACCCTCTGTGACCGGTTCGTTGGTTGTCCGAGTCTTTTACACCTTTCCGTTAAATGCTTAAAAGTTGACCGTAACGCCATTTTCAATTTAAACGAGAATTTCAGACATGTGAAAGGACCATAACCTTAGTTACTGATTTCTAAGCATGTCCCTAAAATTTCACGTCAGTCCGAGGTCCAGAATAGGAGTTATGCTAAATAGAGCAATTACGGAAACTTTAGTAATTAAATGGCGCAATTAGCATAACGCCTATCTAAACCTAGACTTCGACACCAAACCTTTTACACACTGATGTAAAATAATATTTTGGGATTTTTAAAGATTTTTAATTATTTTTAGCCTGCTCATAACCTGCGGTTATGGCATCGGTTCGGTAATTACCGAATATACCCTTTTCGGACATAACTTGAGTTCTACAAGGTCTTTTGACCCGATTCCAGTTGCTACTGATTTTAAATAATAAATAGAGTATTTTGAACTTTATAAACTGTTTGGAAAACTCAGATTTCCTGTAGAACTCAGAAACCTCTTTTATAATCTTTAAAATGACCGAAATACCCCTAAGGGGCATAAAATGGATTTAAACTCGTTACGGGCATTATGGAAGGTATCCTACTGATACCACAACCTCTTTAAAGCATATTAACTTAGGAAACCTGTGTAGGACTCTTACGGTTACCCGTTACGCCTTTTGCGCGCACGGTTCAGTTAATGTAACTAGTTTACATAAACTAGCCGAAACGGGTCAAACCTTATTGTTTTGACCCCAAAATCCAGATTGTGGTTATTATACCCATATAAAACAAGTCTTCAAACTTGTTGGGTCCAAATCACATTCCATTCCCGGTTTTCGCCTTTCACGCGATTAAACCGTAATTATCCTTTGAAACTGACCGGTCTAAGCTACGACTAAATTAAAGACTCGTTAGGATTCTAATAGGTTATTTTAAACCTTCATTCCAGAATAGGATACCAGTAAAAGATATTTGCAATTTATTCGATTAAGGATTTATACTTGCAAAGGTAAATACTTTTAACTTATTTTCCGTTATACGGGCTTGGGTTACGGTATATAAAATACCGCTTGATCGGGCATCAAATCTTCCATCGTTTGGTGGTTAATTGAATAATTTGATCGGCTCGTTAAAACAATCTTGTTTACTTAAACGCCTTTGGGGGGTTAATGACCATGTCCCGGATATCCCTGGCAACATTTTACAAAATGGCCACGACCTAAGCGCGGAGTGTAGGCGTACACTCGTCAGTGCATAAATAGTTGATGTGGTGTGTCTATTGATCTTTAACCCGGTACGTCCGGGCTACTGAACGCATAAGGAACATGTAATTCGTTCACAAGATTATAAATTTAAATAATTCTCCCGAGTTATAAAAGAGTTTGTGCCTTGTGCATTCAAATCAATTTTAATAAACATTTTTCAAAAGTGTCGGTTGAATGTATTTACCAGTGTAAACTGACGTATTTTCCCAAAAAGGTTAAATGCAGGTACTAAGCGTAATTGGCTAGATAATTCTCCTTAGCATCCATAAAGAGTCTCGAAAGCTTAAGATACCTACGTCTGTTGAACAATACTTATATTTTTATTTGATCCCCTGAGGATACTTTTCGACTATTCGTAATACATTGATATTACAAGCAATGGTTGAAATATAATTATCTTTATGCTTCCACTGTGCATTCATATATTGTGTGGTTTGACTATATTGTTACCAACTACGTCACGGTAATCCCCCACCGGGCCCACCGGTGAGTCACGTGGAAATCGGGGTGTGACAACGTAATAGGCTGGCTACTCCTTAGCATCGTTAGAGTCTCGCAAGCTTGGGATGCCATTCATCTGTTGAACAATTTTCCTTTTTATGTTGATCCGCCTGTGGATCTATTTCAGCTACTATGTGATACTGGATATTACATTTTATATGGTTGAAATAAATCTATTTTATTGCTTCCGCTGTGCATTATAATTTGTGTTGTTTGACTATGATGATATCAACTACGTCACGATACTCCCCCACCGGGCCCACCGGTGACACGTGGAAATTAGGGGTGTGACAGGTTGGTATCAGAGCCAACACTGAGTGAATTAAACACTAGCCTTTTGTGTTTAATCTCAGTGCACGAATTGCACATTCTTCGAGTTCCGAGTCTAGACATCGAACATAGGACAAACTCTGTTTTGTTTTATTATTTGGTCTTTTATTTTTATATATTTTGGTCGTTATCTTAACCATGTTTGCAGGTCAAAATGCCGCCGAGATTTCTGAGAGGACGTGGCAAAGGCCTAGTTACGGGTCACGATCATGAAGCCGGACCCTCACACCGGCGAACACCTTCCATCACCATGAGTACTAGCCCGCAGGAGCCATGGAGGCTCTACGTTGAACCAGGGAGGCGGTCAGTCTCCCTCAGTTCCTCACCTTCGTATCAGCATTCTTTTGGGCCCCAATCAGAGAACGAGCCCAACAACCAACCACCTTCTTTCATACCCTTACAGAGGTCCAACTCTCACCACTCTTTTGGTGACCCTACCCCCGCATTTCAAAGCCGGTTCAACCCGGCTAACTACCTTCAGAACCCATGGGTTTTAACCCACTAGAACCTGAGGATCACTTCTCAGGGGATCACGCGGATGACATAGACGAAGACACAGATCCCGTGGAGCCTGCGTCCGGAACACCGAACCACCCCATCGAAATCTCCGATGGGTCATCCTTTCACGGATCACCTTATCGTGGTCCCGACAGTTACCAGGAGAGGTTCAAACAGTGGGACTGGTATTTCACCCCGTCCGAGCACTCGTCTCCTTATCAGCAGCAGCAGCAACAGCAACAGGATCCTTCCCAGGATTCTCGTTTCGTGGCAGTCACTCCGCCACCACCACCACCAGTGGAGCAACAACTGCCTCCGGAGCCGCCGAGGCAGAGAAGGTCAAACGCACGGATGTCCGTGCTAGGGGGAGTCCGCATCAGCACTCCCCAGCCCTCGAGTGGCAGTCATTATCCGCCACTCCAGGAAGAAGAAGAACCGCAAATAGGGGGTCCATCAAACCCCATTCCAGAGGTCAACTCAGTGCCTATGGCACCTCCGTTGGGTTTCGATAACCCAATCCCTGCCTACGCCGGCTCAGCGGCGTATAACCCTTTCAAGCAACCGGCGCATACCCATTATGACTATACCAATGTGGACCCATATCAGGAGGCATGGGACTACAACGCTTGTCACCCAGAGGGACCCTATGGTGGTCTTTGGACCACTGGTTACCCAACTTATGGGTACCAGCGTCCGCCACCTCCTCAACCTCTGTATCAGCCGCCGCAGCCACAGCTGATTCCGCCTGAGCGCCAGCAAGAAGTCCTCGATAGATTGGACCACTGTGAAGAGGAAATTCGAATGGTACGGGAAAGCAACCGAGGCTTCTTTAAGGGTCTGTCGGACCTACTCAAAGGGAAGTCCAAGAGGAGGGGTCATTGAAGACTTTTTGTTGTTTATCAAGTCCCTGCGTGGACTTTTTGCTTCTGTACTCAGCCCCTGCGTGGGCTTCTCATTTTGTATTCTGCCCCTGCGTGGGCATGTCTTTTAAGTTGACCCCTGCGTGGGTTTGTTTTGATTTTCGCCCCTGCGTGGGCATTTATTTTCGTAGAAGTCCCGTTTAGGGCAAATGATGTACTTGTTTAAACAATTTATGAGATGTTCTAGTTTAAATTTTCATTTTATTTATTTATTGTTAATTATGTGTATTAAACATGAAAATAAATGAAAATAATAAAAAGATCTGCCATTATATTAAAATGGTAAAATCTAAAAAGGGACAAGGACCTAGCCAAATGTTATCATAAAACAAGGCCAAGGTGGTACTTCCATAATTAGATTAAGATCCATATTAACATCTCAATTTAGGACTATTCTGCGTTAATTATTAAAGGAATCTTAGAGGTAAAACCTAGCCTATATGTCATTGCAGATAGGGCCAAGATGGTAAAACCCACATAATAGATTCCAATTATTGTTAACATCTGTTAGTATGTTGACATTCTTGGCAAACTGTGAATCAGTAAAGTCACACAGGCCATCCTTTAAAAAGGGTTAATTTAAATTCCCTTAATTATATAACCGCTTCTTAAGGGCAAAGTGCCTATGGGCAATAATTAAATGTCCTCTAGGACTAAAAACAGTGGTAGCTTATGACTCCCTGTAAATAACAGGTAACGAACTATGGTTCAAACCTGAATACTGGGACCTTGTAAAATTCCTGGTTTATTATTAAAAAAAAAATTTGTCCTTGTGACTAGGCCTTATGTGCTATTATTAATATATTTTAGGGTAATAATAAAGATCCTAAAATTTTAGCAAATTAACCTAAAATGGAAATTTAAAACCATGGTTAATAAAATATAAAATACTATAAAACCTTCTAATTAAAACCTTGCCCATATATTTTTAAATGTAGCAATTACAGCTACATGGCCGGGTCGGATGAAGTAAATAGCCATCCGGTGGAAAACCATGATAACGCCAGAATACAGTTGACTGGTGCGGAGCTGAAAGCGCTTGTTGATGACGCGGTTACAAAGGCCTTAGAACGGCAGTACAGTGAGTATAGTGGGACCCATAGTAGAACCCTATCTACACCACATGCTAAGCCAAAGACGCATTCTGAGGCTCACAGCAAACCACCACCTACTCCACCTAAGTCCAATAAGGATGAGTCTAAGAAGGATGATGACCGACATTCTTCAAATGAAAACAGTGTTCACCCCAAGAAGATTGTGTTTGATGATGCCCCACGTGCTAAGGGTTGCACGTATAAATATTTTGTGTCTTGTAAACCCCGGGATTTTACTGGGGAGAAAGGAGCAGTAGACTGCATGACTTGGCTGGATGAAATGGACACTGTTGTGGACATTAGTGGTTGTGCCGAGAGGGATATGGTTAAGTTTGCATCCTTGTCATTTAAGGGTGAAGCCCTAGCATGGTGGAGGTCGT
Organism: Helianthus annuus; assembly: GCF_002127325.2. Classification (NCBI taxonomy): domain Eukaryota; kingdom Viridiplantae; phylum Streptophyta; class Magnoliopsida; order Asterales; family Asteraceae; genus Helianthus; species Helianthus annuus. Next base: position 51,012,559 of record NC_035449.2, on the reverse strand, counting down.
TGATCCAAGCCTCTGGAAAGGTTGCCTTGTACAACATGTCATGGGAGCAATTTGTTGCTCTTATCAAAGAAAATTACTGCCCTCAGCATGAGGTTGAGAAGATAGAATCTGATTTCCTATCACTGGTCATGAAGAACCTGGATTGCCAGGCATACCTCACAAGTTTCAACACCCTGTCCAGATTGGTTCCATACCTGGTAACCCCGGAACCCAAAAGGATCGCACGTTTCATTGGGGGTTTGGCCCCAGAGATCAAAGCTAGCGTGAAGGCCTCTCGGCCCGCTACTTTCAGATCCGTAGCGGATATATCTCTGTCTCTCACTCTGGATGCAGTGAGGCAGAGATCATTGAGGAATGCTGACTCAGAAAAGAGGAAACGTGAAGATGATAATTCACGTCGGTCAAACAAGAAGCATAGAGGTAATCGTGACCACAAAAAGGGGTCTGAAACCAAGAAGGGTGATCAGCAGTCGGGCGACAGGCCCAAGTGCAAAGGTTGCAAGAAGCACCATTTTGGGAAGTGCAGGTTTGAGCAGAAATCCCAATCCCAGCCTAAGGCATGTGGGATTTGCAAGTCCACTAAGCACAAGACTCTTGAGTGCAAAAAGCTGAAAGATGCAACTTGTTATAGTTGCAATGAAAAAGGGCATATCAAGACCAACTGCCCAAAACTGGTGAAGAAGGCTGAAGATGGGAAGAAGACCAACGCCAGGGTCTTTCAGATGAATGTTCAAGAGGCCATCCAGAACGACAATGTCATAACCGTTACGTTTCTCATTAATGATGTTTTCACAAGAGTATTATTTGATTCTGGAGCAGATAAATCCTTTATGGATAATAAGTTTTGTGAATTGTTAAGATTGCCTGTTAAAGCTTTAAGTGCGAATTATGAGGTAGAATTAGCTGATGGGACTATGGAAACAGTCTCAACCGTGTTAGATGGATGTGTCATATCCATTAGGAACCACTCTTTTCCTTTATCCCTGTTACCCTTTAAGCTAGCCGGTTTTGATATAGTGTTGGGTATGGATTGGTTATCGCATAACCAAGCCCAGATCATGTGCAACAAGAAGCAAGTGGTGATCAAGACTCCGTCTGGAGAACCACTTACCATTCAGGGAGATACCCAGCACGGATTGCCAGAGCAAGTGGCTATGCTAAAGGAATCCAGATGTTTGAAGAAAGGTTGTGTCATTTATATGGCACAAGTGACCATTGATGAGCAAAAGCCCAAGATTGAAGACATCCCCGTTATTTCTGACTACCCAGAAGTTTTCCCGGAAGAACTACCTGGTTTGCCACCAGATAGACAAGTGGAGTTCAGAATCGACATCATTCCAGGAGCAGCTCCCATTGCAAGAGCACCATATAGATTGGCACCAATAGAAATGAAGGAATTGAGGACGTAGCTAGATGATCTGCTAGCCAAAGGTTTTATTAGACCTAGTTCGTCTCCATGGGGAGCACCGATCTTGTTTGTCAAGAAGAAAGATGGTTTGATGCATTTGTGCATCGATTACCGTGAACTTAATAAGGCCACTATAAAGAATAGGTATCCTTTGCCCAGAATCGACGATCTGTTCGATCAGCTTAAAGGAGCGAGCTATTTTTCCAAGATTGATCTAAGGTCAGGCTACCATCAAATGAAGGTCAAGGATGAAGATGTACACAAAACTGCGTTTAGGACTCGTTACGGTCATTACGAGTTCCTAGTGATGCCTTTTGGCCTCACTAACGCACCTGCCGCATTCATGGATCTCATGAATCGCGTCTGCAAGCCTTATTTAGATAAATTTATCATCGTCTTTAACGACGACATCCTCATCTACTCGAAGAATCAAGCTGACCATGAGAAGCATCTTCGATGTATTCTGAAGTTGCTACACCAAGAAAAGCTCTATGCCAAATTTTCTAAATGCGAGTTTTGGCTTCGAGAAGTCCAATTTCTTGGACACGTTGTGAGTGTGCGTGGTATCCAAGTGGATCCCGCTAAAGTTGAAGCTGTTATGAATTGGCAGGAGCCAAAGACGCCTACGGAGATTCGCAGTTTCTTAGGATTGGCAGGATACTACAGACACTTTATCGAGAATTTCTCAAGAATTGCACCACCCCTGACTCTTCTAACTCGCAAGAATAGCAAGTTCAATTGGGGGCCTAAGCAGCAAGAGTCATTCGATATTTTAAAGCATAAGTTGAGCAATGCTCCTGTGTTGACATTACCTGATGGGATTGAGGAGTTTGTAGTATATTGTGATGCATCACACACCGGGATGGGTTGTGTGTTAATGCAGAAAGGCAAAGTCATTGCCTATGCTTCACGATAGCTAAAGGTGCACGAGAAGAATTACACCACCCATGACTTGGAGTTGGGTGCCGTTGTATTTACACTTAAGCTTTGGAGGCATTACCTGTATGGAACTAAATGTGTGATCTATTCTAATCACAAAAGCCTTCAACATCTGTTCAATCAGAAGGATTTGAACATGAGGCAACGACGCTGGATGGAAACTCTGAACGATTATGATTGTGAAATAAGATACCATCCAGGCAAGGCCAATGTAGTCGCAGATGCCTTGAGCAGAAAAGAAAGAGTGAAGCCAATCAGAATCAATGCCAAGAGCATTGAAATCAAGAATAGTCTGAATGAAAGGTTGTTAGCTGCACAGAAGGAATTTGTGTCAGAAGCTAACTATCCCAATGGAAAGCTGGGAGTAACTGAAGAACAGTTATCCTATGGCAAAGACGGAATCCTGAGATTAAATGGAAGAATATGGGTTCCTGTTTATGGAGGACTTCGAGACGTTATCCTTCAGGAAGCCCACAGTTCCAGATATTCTGTTCATCCTGGAGCGGATAAGATGTACCAGGATGTGAAGGCAAATTATTGGTGGATAGGCTTGAAGAAGTCTATAGCCACCCATGTAGCTAAATGTCTGACGTGTGCTCAAGTCAAGGCTGAGCATCAGAAGCCGTCTGGTTTGCTACAACAGCCTAAGATTCCCACTTGGAAATGGGAAATGGTGACGATGGATTTCATCACCAAGTTGCCTAAAACGCAGAAGGGAAATGATACTATACGGGTCATAGTTGACAGACTGACTAAGTCAGCTCGTTTCCTACCCGTTAAGGAAACTTACAGTTCGGACATGTTGGCCCAACTGTATGTTGATAAAATCGTATCCCTGCATGGGGTACCAGTGTCTATTATCTCTGATAGGGATACTAGGTACACTTCGCATTTTTGGAAGAGTTTCCAACAGTCTCTGGGGACGCAATTGAACTTCAGTACAGCTTACCATCCTCAGACGGATGGGCAGAGTGAGCGTACCATCCAGACTTTGGATGACATGCTTCGTGCATGTGTGATTGATTTAGGAGGTAGCTGGGATAGGCACCTACCTCTGGTCGAGTTCTCCTACAACAATATCTATCATACCAGCATTCAGGCTGCGCCTTTTGAAGCATTATATGGTAGAAAGTGCAGAACGCCCATTTGTTGGGCAAAAGTAGGAGACACTCAATTATCAGGTCCTGATTTAGTCTTTGAGACAACAGACAAGATTGTCCAGATTCGAGACCGCCTGAAAGCTGCCCGAGATAGGCAGAAGAGCTATGCTGATAGAAGGTGAAAACCCCTCAAGTTTGAGGTTGGCGATAAAGTTTTGCTCAAAGTGTCACCCTGGAAAGGGGTGATGCGATTCGGAAAGAAAGGTAAGTTAAGCACAAGGTATATAGGACCATTCGAGATCATCGAATGTGTTGGGTCAGTGGCTTACAAATTGAACTTACCTGAAGAGCTCAGTGGTATTCACAGTGTGTTCCACATCTGCAATCTGAAGAAATGTCTAACTAATGAATCACTAGTCATACCACACACAGATGTGCATATAGACGAGAGCTTGAAATTTGTGGAAAAACATGTGTCGATTGAGGATCGACAGGTAAAGAAGCTTCGAAGGAAGTATGTGCCTATTGTCCAGGTCAAATGGGACGGCCGTAGAGGTCCCGATTATACGTGGGAGTTAGAGTCCACGATGAAAGAAAAATACCCTCAATTATTTCAATAAATCTCGAGGTCGAGATTTCTTTTAAGGGGGTGAGGATGTAACACCTCGAAAATTCGTACCCAATAAAATAAAGACACGTGTCATGAGGGACAAACGTGTCAGGAACCCGGATCAAATAAAGATGTATGGTAGGATTTGAAAAGGGCGTCATGTTATTAAAATACCTCTGAAAGACCCAAGGGCGACATGTTATTAAAATACCTCTGAACGACCCAAGGGCGACATGTTATTAAAATACCTCTGAACGACCCAAATTATAAAATCCCAAGATCCTTAAATTGTTTGACAAACATCTGTTATATATTAACCGGTTGTTCCTAAATAAATAAAATTCCATCTTTTATATGGAAATTGGGTCATTAAGGATATTACTACTAAAATCCTGATTTAAATTCTTGTCTAAGAAAGATTGGAACTAACTTAATAAAACATGTTTAGCCTTTGTAAGAATCCAAGGTTTTAAACTTGGAAATTTTCCGTCACTTTAAGTTGTTACAAGATGCCAAGGATTGTAAAAGCATGCTAAGCATGCAATGGCTGAGCAAACTGGTCCCCCAACTGGCATGAGATTCGGAGTCCACGAAGTTGCATGGTCAAGGCTTGAAGTTTAAAAATTTTTTGTCTTCTGGCCACCGGTTACGGACCGCAAGGCCCTAGGCTTACGGTCCGTAAGATACATACCTGGGCGATTTCAGCAAAGGCGGTTACGAACCGCAACCATTCAAGCATACGGTCCACATGAGGAGCATACAGACCGCAAGAGCTTAGGCTTACGGTCCGTAAGCCAGTCGCTGGCAGCAGAAAATGGACACCTGCCTGTTCAGCCTGTTGCACCGCCTCTCATGAATGGTTTTCGAAGCCAGGGACTTGCTAGGCAGTATTTAGCCTATTAGGGACACTTGGGTTGATCTTGTAACCATTCTAGGCTAGCTTGGCATGATCTTGGACCTTATAGTTCACTATATAAGGACTTGTGTTGTAACCATATTCACTTGCCCACTTGGGACTTCGGTTCAAGACTTCTCTGGAGCTTTTCTGGACAGCAACAAGTTCTCATTAAGTCTCTAACCCTAATTAGGACCTTTGTAAGTGTCCTTAATCCTTTGTAATCCCTTTTAGCTTAGTTATTTAGCTAAAAGTCAAACCGTCGTAATAAAGGTTTGACTTCGAGATTAGTTCATAATTACTCAGTAATATCTCGAATTAAAAATACCTATAAGTAGGTAATTATGTGGGTAACAAACCCTTAAAAGGGTATTATCAGATTCCCACTCTAACCATGTTAATTGTCGAGTCAAAGTACACTTTAAAAAGTCAACAAAATGCTTAAATCCATATTAACGCATAATTAGCAATGTAGGATACATGTAACCTGTTTGATCATTAATATAACTTGGTAACTAATGTAAGAACATGTCCCAACATGTTCAACTCGACAATTTTCTGTTTAGACCCGGTTTGGAACCGAAAGTCGCATAGTTTGACTTTCGCTTTGACTTTCAGTTCTGATCCGTTTTAGTCAAGATTAAGATTGCCTTAGAGCTTCTTTTGGACCTAGTAACATGTTAGTATAACCCTCTGTGATTATACGGCCTAGTTCACTAGTTGTCTAATTATTATGCAAATTTCCGTTAAATGCCCATATGTTGACCATTATGCCCAAATGTCCATAAAATATGATTTTTGAAAATATAAAAGGGTAGACATCTTAGTTACTAAATTATAGACTTGTAACCAAAATTTGACATCAGTTTGAGGTCCAGATTAAGAGTTATGCTCATTAGCGTAATTGGAAGCTTTCTTAGTAATTAATTAGCATAATTAGCATATAGCCTATCTAAACCCGAATTTTTACACAAAACTTTATACCTACTGTTATATAATAATATTTTGGGAATTTTAAAGATTTTTATTTATTTTTAGGCTGAGCATAACTTAGTGTTCTAGGCTTAATTCGGCTAATGCCGGTTTTGCCCTTTTGGGCTATAAAATGAGTTTTATAAATCCTTTTGACCTCAAACCTTTTTCTACTAATTTATTATGATAAATGTATTATTTTGAGCCTTCTGGAATTATAAAAATATCAGCTTTTGTTTTAAAACCCGGAAATGGCTCCAAATCGCCTTTTTAGGCATTTTTACGACATAGTCTATGTCAAAACTAGTTTATATGTATAAAAGTCAATACCTACTGATATATTTAGTAAAATTCTATATTATAATAGTAAACTAAAGATTGAAACTCAGATTTCCAGTTTTGACCTTTTAGGCTTATGTGAAATTACCAAAATGCCCTTTTGGTGCATAAGATGGTTATAATTAATAAAATTCACATATATATGACACCCTACTGTTATAAAATGATAAACTGAGTATAATTACTGATTTATTCAGATACATAACTCAGATTGCTAGTCTAACTCTTTTATACCCTTTTAAATGACCAAAATGCCCCTTTGAGGCGTAATTTGAGTTTAAAAATCATTTGGGGCATAATAGGACATATCTTGCTGATATCGCAACATATTTGGTGCATATAATCTCAGGAAACTTGTATATGATTTATATGGTTACCCGTTACGCATTTTCGCGCTCGGATCGGCTTATGTAACTAGTTTACGCATAATAGCCGAAACGGGTCAAACCATATCATCTTTATCTCAAAATCCAGAATGTGATCAATTTACCCATATTATACAAGTCTCCAAACTTGTTGGGCCTAAATCACATTCCTTCCCGGTTTTCGCCTTCTATGCGATTAAACCGTATTTATTCCTTGAAACTAACCGGTCTAAGCTTAGGCTATATTAAAGACCCGTTAGGATTCTAATAGGTTATTATAAACCGTCGTTCCAGAATAGGAGACCAGTAAAAGACACTTGCATTTGCTTATTGTGGTTATTACTTACTCAGGTAAATACTTTTAACTTATTTTCCCTTATACGGGCTTGGGGTACGGTATATAAAATACCGCTTGGTCGGGAAATTTGACCCTAACTCATTAGTAGTTGGGTATTATCAATGTGACCCGTTTAAAATTTAGTTTTGTTTGTTTTACGCCTTTGGGAGTTTAATGACCATGTCCCGGATATCCTTGGCATCATTCACGAAATGGCCACGACCTTGACACGCGGGTGTCGGCGTACACCCGACAATGTGTCCATATTATTCATGTATAACCTTTGGTTTCCCGCCGCGGATTTTTACTATGTGGTGTGTCTATTAACCTTAAACCCGGCACGAACCGGGCGACTGATTGCATAACAAACATGTAATTCTTTTACAAGATTAGATTTAATTAATTATCCCAAGTTATAAAAAGTTTTGTGCCATGTGCATTTAAATCAATTTTACAACATTTTCAAAATGAGTCAGTTAAATTGTATTTACCAGTGTAAACTGACGTATTTCCCCCAAAAAGATTAAGTGCAGGTTCTACACGTAATTGGCTGGCTACTCCTTAGCATCGTTAGAGTCTCGCAAGCTTGGGATGCCATTCATCTGTTGAACAATTTTCCTTTTTATGTTGATCCGCCTGTGGATCTATTTCAGCTACTATGTGATACTGGATATTACATTTTATATGGTTGAAATAAATCTATTTTATTGCTTCCGCTGTGCATTATAATTTGTGTTATTTGACTATGATGATATCAACTACGTCACGATACTCCCCCACCGGGCCCACCGGTGACACGTGGAAATTAGGGGTGTGACATCTTTGTTGGTCAGCTTATTGATGACAAGAAAAAGATGAATCAGATGGTGAAAGATTATGCTCTTAAGGCAAGGAGGGATGTGTTTATTCTAAAAAACGAATTGTTAAGGTATAGGGTAGTATGTTTTGGAGGTAATCCACCACTACTTGGTCCTGTAAAAAAACAAGGGAGATGAGGGGCAAAATAGTAAATGCACCAAAGAAGGGCAAAAATACAAGCACCTTAAAAGGCATACCAAGCCCGCCTGTCCTTGGGCAGTTCACATCTCAAGGAATACAGACAAGGATAAGTGGTGTGTGAAGACCATTCATAATCAACATAATTGTTTGACAACAAGGGCCGTTTCTTTGTACACAGTGAGTTCGATTTCCAGAGAGATCCAACCTATGATTGAAAGCAATCCAGACATGCCAATTCATGCTATTCAAAGTCAACTGCTTTGGAAGCATCAACTAGAAATATCACTACATAAGGTCTTCAGAGCCAAGAGGATAGCAACTACGAGGATTTATGGTGATTACCAAGAACAATATGGTCTGCTAAGGTCATACTGTGATGAACTTCTAAAAGCCAACCCAGGTAGTACAATTAAAATTGATGTGGAGCCATGTGGGAACTCAGATAGTCCTACAAGGCAGTTTCGAAGGATTTATGTTTGTTTTGCCTCTATGATGAGAGGATTTAAGATGATTGGAAGACCATTGCTGGGTGTGGATGGTTGTTTCATGAAAGGTCCATTTCCTGGACAGATCTTGAGTGCTGTTGGTATAGATGGGAACACTAGCATATATCCAGTTTGTTATGCCCTTGTTGAGGCAAAAACAACACAAAGCTGGAAATGGTTTTTGCAACCGTTGAGGATGACCTAGGGTGTACGGCTGAGTCTTGTTTCACCTTCATCAGTGACAGACAAAAGGTAATAACTTCTTAAGTGTTAATTAATAACTTGCAAATAACTTTGGTTGCAAAATATTAGGATTAATTGCATTTTGTATCACAGGGTCTGATTCCAGCTATGCTAGCTGTTTTTCCTAATGGTGAGCACAGATTTTGTTTGAGGCACATCCATGGAGAACATGAAATCCAAGTGGCATGGAGATCTTTACAAGAATTTTCTTTAGTCAGCTGGAAGGAAGACATCTATTCCATATTTTAACAAAGCTATGGAAGAAATTAAGACAACAGATCGAGCTATGTATAACTGGCTGAATGAGATCCCAAACACCGCTTGGTCAAGAGCATATTTTTCTGGAAGAGCTAAATGTGATATGTTGCTGAACAACATACGTGAGGTTTTTAACAGACAAATCATAGGAGCAAGGGACAAGCCGATTATCACTTGCCTAGAATTCAATAGGGAGTACATGACCAAGAGGATAGTGAATGTCAAGAAATTGTAAGCAAAGTGTATGGGGCCACTGACACCTCATGCCACTGAGGTCTTCGATGAGATCAAGAAACAGGCTGCTGAAATTTATGTTTTAATGGTTGATTCAGACAAGTATCAAGTAACAAGTCCGAGATCACAGTGTGTTGTGAATGTTAAACATAAAACTTGTGCATGCAGGAAGTGGGATTTGACAGGGATGCCTTGCAAACATGCAGTTGCAGCCATATGGGATATGTTAAGGAATAGCATTGATGCCGGCATACCAGAAGAGTGGGTTTCTGATTTGTATTGGCTGTCAACATGGAAGAAAGTTCATAATAATGTGATAGAGCCAATCAACGGGCCGGAGATGTGGACTCCTTCACAATGTCCAGCAACACTCATCCCACCAAAGCATCATACACAAGTTGGAAGGCCAAAGAAGAAACGAAAGAAGGCATTTGGTGAAAAAGTGCTTGAGCAGGAGTTCGACAAAGGAGGTAAAATGACCAGACTGGGAACCAGCATCAAGTGTGGTAAATATGGGAACATGCGTCACAATGTCAGGAGCTGCAAAGGACAAGGGGGTGAACAATCCACTGTTTCACAGGAATCACACACTACCACTCAAGGTGCACCAGTTTACAATCTATATGAGTGACAGATGGTTTTTATGGTTTGTAGTATCTGTAGTTGTTTGGTGGTTTGTCTAGTTTGTTCAAGACAATGTTTGTTTTCATTTCTGCACGTTTGACTATGGTTTGTAACTTTAGACTATGTTTGTCATTAAGATGTTTGGTTGTTTGACTATGGTTATGTTGTCATGAAGATGTTTGACTGTTTGTATATGGCTGCTTTAGACTATGTTTGTCATTAAGATGTTTGGTTGTTTCACATTTGTGTTCAAACAGAATTTTGGCGGAAAGTGATTCAATTACATTGCAACATTTAGTACAAATAAGTGGTCCAAAATACAACATACAACCAAACAAATCTACCCTATTTCCAGTGACAATCATCCAAACAAGACCAATCCGAATCAGAACCATGCTCCCCTTCATATGGGTCAAAGTACCAATCATCCTCTTCATCCCAATATGTGTAATCCCATGCATGTTCCAGCACTTCAGGGTCATAATCCTTTGTCGGATCTCCGAATATCTTTTCATAATCTGTTTCCTGCTCCAAGTAAGTTCTGAGTATCTCAGAGTCTTGATCCTCAAAGTATACATAACTGTCTGGTTCTTCGGCTGCAACGACTGTAACAACCCGCACGTTCTTGCGTTGTTACTACTCGTTATACTCGTTATGCCTAACACCAGACATTCAAATCATAATGTGGCTATATCGAATACATCGCTACTTCGTAGTATTTTCGCATATTACGCGTACTTTATTGCTATAACACATCACATTGCACGTACTAACACTCACAATGACGTTGAGTGAGGACCTATTCTACCCTCCTCGATAGCCGTGATGTGTCGTATCGCAACGCATATTCAAAACACGCAACTCGATTATCGCAATACAGACTTTGAAATGTGGATATTTATACGACCCTTTGTGACTAATTATAATAAATATATATGAATGTGGGTATGAAAATGTGTAACCAAACTATCGCAATGCTTAACGAACAAAACGAAACGTCGAAACGCAACTCGCCGGATGCCCTCGATCGGATGACCAACCGATCGAATGGCCATACGATTGGATTGCCATCCGATCAAGGTGTCACCCGATCGGACTGCCATCCGATCCATGGCACTCCATCACCTTTCCCCTCTTCACCTATAAATAGCCTTGTCACATCACTGTTCAAGTGATGTGACAGCTCTCACTCAACCAACACGCTTTGGGGCTATTTTCTCTCAATTTCTCGCGATTATTGTAAGTTTTCAACCTAAATCTTGTACTTCTATGATCTACACACACTTCTTCATCATTCTCTCTTTTGAATCTCAACTTTTAATCATGAAATCAGTGGATTTGAGGTGTTCTAGGGTGATGTCATCATGAAGTTCTTAAGAACTTCAAGTCTTGGCTTCATTCCACCAAGAACAACTCAGATCTGAAGGATTTCCACAAGATTAAACAATGTTTCTGCATAAATCTACACATATTCATGACTGAAAGATGGTTTCTAACTTTCTTACAACTCTTTTACACTCAATGCACCAAAACCGATAGAATCGGAGCTCGTCCTGACCTTCTACTCCTTCTTAGTTATGTGTCGGTCCAAGATCTGATTTCTATCAAAGAGACTACCGATTTTGGGTTAAACACGAACAACCGTCTCGAACAGTGGATTGAACGGACTAGGGTGATTCCTGTTCGATCGGGTCACTTGGGTCTTGATGGGGTTTCTGTTGTTCAATACGTTATCACACCGTCTCGATCAAAACTGCAAAACTTTCAAAACAAACAAGTGTCAAAGACGATCAGGTCGTCGGGACGGATCGCCATCCGATCGGATTGCCATCCGATCGGATTGCCACCCGATTGGACAGCCATCTGACCATGTGATGTTTGGGACTACAACTCTTAAACAATTTTCAACATGTTATATAACCAATGGATTGCCACCCGATCGGATCGCTATTCGATCGAGTGACAGCCTTGTTGTGAACTTATTCTCGCTATGTGTCCCACTAATCGGATCGTTACCCGATCGAACCGCCTGAAGGGTAGAGATACTTCTCTGTTTTCAAAATGGTACAATGAAAACTTCAAAGCCATCATACATAAACACATCCTCACCAAACAAGGTGTCAATCCAATCGAATGGCCATCCGATCGGATTACCATCCTATACTTGGTACCATGCACCGTAGTACGCACTGTTCATCGCTTATGCTATCAATCTGTAATCAGGCTAATCTCAGACGCGCTCCCTTCAATCCAACCAAGTTGTGTTTACTTGATGAACACCGACTGTGAGTATACTCGAACCCTTTTTATCGCATTTTGGGTGTAACATACGTTTCTATCAAATCGAACTTATCAAAATGAATTATTCAATTAAACTGTTTATCACTTGCGAATAACTGTTATGCATATTTACACGTGATGCTGGTTACATATGTGTTAGGACTTATACTCGCCAGGTCCTGCCTTAACTAGTATAGTACTATAGAACCCGACGGGGTCTAGTTAGGATGAATAGCAATCGCAATCGCAGCTCGAGTGACTTAGCTGGTAGTATGAGTCTTTTTTGCATGTATGTTGAGGTATCTCGTTTATGTATTTGGTAATTCGCAACACTTTTAACTATTTACGCTACTCTAGCAAAACTTGTATACTCGCCAATACTCTTGTATTGACATTGTTTTAACGTATGTTGCAGGTTTAGTCGCAGTCTACATCAAATCAAGCTAGGAAGTCTAGAAAACCCACCTAAAATCTAGGTTGTTGGATTTGTATTGTTCGAGAGGATAAGAAATCTGTGATAACTCATGTGATTGTATTGATTGTTAGTATGGGAAAACGAATGTAATAAATACTGTCGCATTATAGATGTTATGGATTCTCTTAAGCAATCTGATTTGCCTAGTGTCGCGCCCTGATGATTCCGCCATCGGTTGGGGTGTGACAGATTGGTATCAGAGCCATAACTATAGGGAATTAGGCCAGACATGACCTAGTCAGGGTCGATGTCTTAGAAACGACCTAGTCTATAGTCTAAGTACCAACGGGCCGACTCGTACGAACCCAGTAGGATTCGTACGGGCCTACTTAATACTCTCATTCGAATCCGCTAAAAACTACAACTTCGCGTGAACACCGCATACTACAACTTCACACGAAGAGCCTTTCCTAAGGTTGGAATATTACTTAGCCTTTCCTAAGGCCAACACAATATACACGTTTTCGAAGGTACTCGCATAACACAACCGAGTGGTCTAGTCAAGATCAGGCGTGAAAACCAAGAACTCTCGACAAGACCGCTCACTCAGCGCATTTATCTAGCACGAGAACTTTTCATCGAGATAGGAGTGACATCCATAACTCAACGAAAGTCTCCATTTCAAAATCTACTGGAACTCCCGGATTTATTCGAAGAACACAACCACAGCTAGGAGCGAAGTAATTAAGTCAGGGGTGAAACCCGTATCTTAATAAACCGTTCCACTCTCTATAAAATGGTTTTCAAAAGTTCTCACCAAGGACTCGACAGTAACGATGACTCGAGCTGCATCCCAGTGGAAGCATAAGTCTTCTAGGGCAACGCGTGTGCACGAACTTGTTGGGTATAGTTGGATTCCCTTGGGCAGTCGACGCCTAAACACCCGAGGCACTCGATCTATTTTTCTGGCTTACGACTCGCCGAATTTGCGCTCTATGGAATTTACTTACGCTTATGTGTTTACAATTTAAAACTTTACGCTTTATCGATTTATCGATTCTCGCTCCCTTCTTTTGCAAAGCGCACAAGCCGCACAGCCATCGAAATCTAAAACGAAAACCGAATGTTCACAACGAAGCTAATGTCAAATTAATCGCCCTCGCTTACTCCCTTCAACACGTCCTCGCGCATTCTATCCCGATATGTATGTATATAAGCATAAACTACAATTAATTATATATATACAGCAAATCAATTGTGTGGGAACTTAGGAATTTCGTGTTTCCTATTTGGCTCCTATGTGAAATCTATTATATTACTCGCAACAAGTTTTGATCGCGCTCAATCGCATCGCAAAATTCAAAAAAAAATCATTATCATCAAATCTCACTCCAAATCTCTCTCTGTTTAGATGTCTTCCAACGACTCTACCTCGAAACAAATAGCTAGGAGAAGAGCCAAACGAAGCGCCGAGAAGAGGATTGCCTCGCTTGTGGCCAAGGAAGTGGCCAAGGTCATTCCTCAAATTGTCGCTCAACTGCACTCTCTCAGCAACTCTCGAACCTCGGAAGACGCTAAGAGTGACGGAAGCGCCGCAATCTGCTTTCCTCTACAAACACTTCAAAGCCTATGACCTGATGGAGTTCACGGGTGAAGGAGGTGTATCCCAACTACTCCAGTGGTTTGATTCTATCAAAGTTACCCTTCTTCAGAGTGGGTGTCCCGATTGTTTCCGTACTACTTGCGCAACCGGAGTATTTCAATCGCAAGCACTCAACTGGTGGACAACCGAACGTAACAAACGTGGGATCTCCGCAGCTTACGCTCTCTCTTGGGATGAGCTGAAAGAGCTCATGAAGAAAGAGTACTGCCCTCCCCACGAAGTCCAGAAGCTAGAAGACGAATTTTGGGACATCAAGCAAGTCGAAGGTGACAATACTGGCTACACCGCAAGGTTCAAACAGCTTAGAATAATCTGCCCAAGTCAAGTCAACACTTCGAAAAAAGCCATAACGAAATACATTCGCGGCTTGCCTGAATGTGTGGGCGATTTTGTCGAAGCTGCAAGACCTGCTACCATCGAAGAAACCTGCCGCTTGGCCGCAGAAATCAACGATAAACGAGTCTTGGACGGATTCTTCTCCAAGAACCATGTCAAACAAGCTCACCAAGCAATCGTCATCGATTCTTCTGACGACTCTATCGACGATTCTTCAAGTGAGTCCTGAGACGAATCCTCCGATGATATCTGTGACAACCCGAGATTTCAAGTCCCTTCATTTATGTACCTACTATGTGACTGTTTTGTTTTGATTAAGTGTCTTGTGTTATGTGATGTGTTACTATTTGAAAGACTACAGTTGTGTTGATTATTGAATTGTTATGCTTTTGTGAATGAGCAAAATTAAACTGTTTACAATTAAAACTGTACACGGCGAAACTTAGGAATTTCGCCATAAACTACCTCCACGAAACTTGAGAGTTTCGCCATAACACCCACTCGACGAATCCTAGGGGTTTCGTCATACACACCACGACGAAACATTGATGTTTCGCTGGCCCAGGTTACGTCGAAGCCCAGTAAGGGCCCAATAGTATCACTTATATATATATTGCTTAGAACACTTGTCACTGGTCACGTAACTGCTCTGTTGGAAACCCTAGAACCCTTTTTCTGTGCGACGGCAACCTTGTGTCCACGAAGCCTCCTTTATCGATCAATTTACTGTTCCTTCTATCTCGGTTAGTATTTAACCATTATGATTTTGATAATAGTCAATCTATGTGATGATCGGTTATATGCTTGTGTATGGTGTGTAAATTAGGGTTCACCGATAGAGGAATGTTTACGGTCGTTCATGTGGGTCTTTTTGGTTAAAAGTTGTAGTGATGATTATATGTGGCTGAACAGTATTCATTAATCAATTAACATATTGCTTGATTAACAATGATCATTGTAGAATGAGTTGTTATCTGAAATTGTGTAGCAATATATGGTGAAACTGTATGTAACTGATTGAATGGACATGATTAACTTAATTAGGGTTTTGACTCATGATTAGAAATGGGTGATAGATCTGATTTGGGGACTGTTAAATCATGTTGATTGTTACTGTGGCATAGTTAAAACTGATGTGATGATTGATTCCATTGAGATTGCGTGAATGATGAGAACCTGTAACTGTTAGATATGAGACCCTACGAAAGATAATGACTTTCGTCACAACCCTAACACGACGAAACATATGAGGTTTCGTCCAACCTTCAAACGACGAAACATGTGAGGTTTCATCACATGCTAACTCGACGAAACACATAGTGTTTCGTCACATGGGGTTTCGTCGAGTGCAACTTTCGCTGAAGGACTTCATGACGGGTGGTCCATGGGACAACACTTAAGTGTGTTAAAAGACGAGTGAATCCCTCATTTGATCATGTAATTGTCTTGAATTAGATAACTACGGTTGCTTGTGTTTCAGGTATATTTAGAGCTTAAAAGTATGGAAATAAAGCTTCGAATAGACACGACTAGATTGTAGATTGAAAGACGGAGAATAAATGAAAAAAATAAAATTATGGAATTGAAGAATTAAGAAGATAACATGATAGAGGATGAAATTACGAGAACGTAGGCGAAAACGGTGAAGAAAACGGAGTTGAAACGAGAAAGTTATGAAGAAAACAAAAATTGATTGCTGAAGCCTACCGTAACTTACGGTGGTACCGTAATTTACGGTAGACTCTGACAAAAATTGATGCCGTAACTCAGTTTAACTCCACCGTAAACCATTTTAAGCCACCGTAACTTACGGTGGTACCGTAATTTACGGTGGAGGCCAGCGTGAAACTTGTAACTCCCTCATTTAAGGTTGTTTATGGTGCCTTTTCAAAATCTAATCATTCCCATTCGTTTTGTAACTCCTAAGGGGCAAATTTGGGGTGTTCTAAGGTGTTCTTGAGTGATCTAAACATGAAGACTTTGTTTTTGATTCCAATGGACAAAGGTTCGATTGTGATGATGGTTCATAACACTATGAGCGGCTAGGTTTGCTTGGTGATCGTCTCGGATGTAAGGTTTTATTTGTGACAATTATGTTTGTTCTTTAATTTCTGGAATATTAGACTGTGCATATGTTGTTAGTTTATTATGGTGTTTGATTGGTTGTTTGTAAATTGTTGATGTATGTTTGATCATAGTTCTAAACCATACGTTCTTGGTGCCGTTGGCAATCGAGATATCATGGGAGGGATTAGGGTTGGATATGTGTTGATTGGTCATCGGGTAACAACCTCGCGTTCTAGGAATCCGAGTACTTAGTTCCCTTTCATCACAAACAATTGATCTTACATGAGCCATGTCTATGTGGTTCTTTCCAGTTGAACATGAACGTTAGTTGTCCCTTAAAACCTGAAACTCCGGATGATCACTATCCTCTTATCTTGTTACAAAACTTAACCTTGATTTGTAATCTAATTTAGTTTAATTTAGTTAATTAAAACCAATCAACCCAAACATTGAAATTTATTTTTCTTTCAATTTAGTTTACTTTAGTGAAGTTAGACATACATCGAGATAGCACATATTCCACAAACTCCCTGTGTTCGATACCCACTTACCGCTAGCTAATTAGTTGTAATTGGATTAAATTTGATTGTGACCGCGACATCACGTCACTTCACATGAATAGTAGGTATCTATATGTGATCATTTTGTTGATGAAACCCTGTTAACTGCATGACAATGATGAATATTGGTTGAGAAAAACGTGAATGGATTGACATGAGTTGTACGCTTAACCGTTAAACACTGTTGTGAAACATGCATGAGAATTGAGGATTTTATGAGTTACATAATAATTGTTATGTGCTATACGGAAATCACTGCTTGAAATGTACATTATCACTATACTTGATATGCGAACCAAATGAACGTAAACTGATCACGTATACATGAATACCATAGGCTGAGATTGTTTAAGTATGCACAAGTAGCTTATCATACCAAGCAAACCAAGGTGAGTTCACTTCTCTCAAAACAAGCATGCGTCCGGTGGGGACAATCGAACTGGTAAAACTTGTAAACGGATTTCGTAAACCCATATCCTTGTAGGGGATATGAGGCGGTTTTCAAATACCCACATCCTTGTAGGGGATGTGAGGCGGATTTCACAACGCTATCCTTGCAGGGGATATGCATCGGTTTTTCAGTAAACGTTATGGTTGGATAATACACTCACTCTCTATCACTTAAGTCCCATCATTACTACTGGTTGTTGCTTGTAGGGCAACGGGGTTATTAGTTGATAGCGCTATTAGGTTTGGCACCCTCACGACGTACCTGGATAGGACGGGCGTGAACTAATAACTTTAAATCTTGATCAATGCTTGATAGAGCATTGGGGAAGGGCAAAAGGGTCGTCTGCGGTATCGAGTTATTATCAACATAACAGTCTTAACGAATCTTACTTGGTATTAACGGTTAACACAAATTGTGAACTCACCAGCCTGTCTGACACACTTTTTCTGCATGCTTGCAGGTCTTTAGGTACATGGATTGGAACTTGCTATCTGGGAGTGCTGGAGTCGTCATGGGTCGTAACTCTGGGATACGAGTTTAATGTTTATCGCACATTTGTTTGAAACACATGAAAACATTATTTATCTTATGCTTTCGCTGAACAAATTGGTTTTGTTTGTGTATGGATTTACTTTATGAAATAAATGGAAACTTTTATTAAATTCTATGTTATGGTTCAATGTGATTGGTGGCTAGATCCTGGTACATCACACGCTCCACGGTGTTCCCACGTGTGGTATTTTTGGGGGTGTGACAATAACGCGTCGCTTCAGGAAGCTCAGCCCAGCCGCAAACAAAAGACCATGAGCCCAAACTCTTCAACATTTGAACTGTCGCAACCAGAACCTCTCCAAGCAATTCCAGTTCACTCGAAGCGTGACTAGAACGGAACTCCTCTCCTGTGTCTCATGTGTACGTATCATCACCCGCCAGAAGCTAACTGTCACTATTGTGCAAATTGCAACTGGTATGGTCATTTTACCCAACATTGCTGCACGGGGTAGCAGACTTAAGGAATTTCAGCAACAATCGCAGTCTCCGCAGAAGTCCTCCACAACAACATTAGTTATGCTTCCGATGTTGTTGTAATGATACGATTTACGCCGTTAATTTCTTCTGAATGTTGAACTTGTTCTATTTCTCGACGCAATGTGGACCCTAGTTATCTCTCGCTTTCTCTCGCACTTGCGCACGGACTATATACTATCACTATGTACTATATATTGCGTTTTGCCCCTATTATGCGTTCTTGTGATAAAGTACAACAAACGTGCAAGGATCAAATTAATCACGGGTGCACACGGGATTACTATGGTCAGTGCACGGAGATCGTAATGAGTTACAATGATGCCATAACGTTAAAAGCATGGTTAAGCATGGTGGATACGCCGCTGGTACTCCCTATATATAAGCGTCTTGACCATGTCGACACAGTGTGACACCTATTCACGGGGCAGAGGCGTGTGGTGGAAGCATGGTGGATACGTCGCTGGTACTTCCTATATATAAGTGCTTCGCCATGCCAACCAATGTTTTGTGAAGAAAGTGCCATACAAGTTGAACGTTATTAGACCAAGTATACTATTAAATCTACTTTCGACACACTAAACTACATCGCAAGGCGTAACAATCTTAATCGCAACCCAAAGCGTGTCATCGCTAGACTTTTCGTAAGTCAAACACGCTCGAAATCGCATTATCGCCGGAATCTATCTCGCAATCTAAATCGCTCAATCGCTTAATGTGTGTTTCGCTAAATCGCTTATTATGAAGCATCACGCTATCGCATATCGTGTGTATCGCCCTATCGCTTGTGTATCGCTTTATCACTAGTGTATTGCTCCATCGCTCATCGTGTATCGCTTAACATTTATCGCTATCGCTATCGTTATCGTTTGCCGTTATTTTATGTTATCTGTGTTATGTTAGCACACATGACCTCGCTTCACGAGATGAAACTGATAGGGATGAAACATGGTGGATACGTCGTTGGTACTTCCTATATATAAGTTGTCACACCCCAACCGATGGCGGAATCATTGGGGCATGGCACTGAGTGAAACAGATTGTCCAGAAGTTTCCACAACAACTATTAATACTATTCAGTTAAATGATACATCCCATACCGTATCCCAAATAATACAATAAATTATTACAGATAACAACTAGTCAAGTAATTTTGTTCCGACAACTCAGATTTAGATAAACATAAATATTGTTCAAATGCTCCTAAAGATCCGGTCGGACAAGATCTACAGACAACTATGCTCTAGACGCTTGTTCCTGACAGACAACTATTTGTTGGGGGCCTCTAGAGCTTTATTCTAGCCTCGCCTTCCTAGCAAGCAAACATCTTAAACACCTGTCACATACGTTAAAATAAAGTCAATACATATAATGTAAAGGTGAGCATACAAATTTGATAATAGCATATAGAGTTTGGATAGTTTACGCATAACCAGCACGTACATAGAGGAAAACGAAGCATGTTAATTATCGACATGGACCTATCGATACCAATGACTGTGGGTTGACTGTCCGAGACAGTTCGCAATACATGATTACCACCGTAATCCATGCAAGTAATTGTCCTTAACAACCCCCGTGTGAACGGGTGCTGAGTCCAAACTATAGTACTACGTCGTTAAGGCAGGTAGACAGCATTCCACGTGTAAACATAACAACAAGCATTCATTTAGTCACGTAATACATGTGAATCGGGTAGCGTTCAAATAGTTTGAGTAGTGTGATTGATTGTGTTTTGATATAAGTAACGTATGTAACACCCAAAAGTGCTAAAAGCAAAAAGGGATCGAGTATACTCACAGCGATTAATTGATGGATTGAAGGGAGCGCTTGAGAGTAGGGTTAGCCTGAATAGTTCGATAGCATAACGATGAGTAACGCGTAAAATGGAAACCAATGATGATGGGTCGAACAGCCTGGTCGATCGAACGGAAGGTTCGATCGAACGGGTTGTTCGTTCGGTTGGACAGTCCGTTCGGACAGTCTGTTCGATCGGCCGGTAGGCTCGATCGGCTGGACTGTTCGAGTGGATTGTTTCTTCCTTTGAGTAGGATGTGTTTGTGCATGATGGTTTGACCTTTTGAAGTTTTTGTTGTAGTATTTGAAAACACTGAAGTGTCCTTACCTTTCAGGTCGATCGATCGAACGGCCTGTTCGATCGGCCGGCTTAACCGATCGGTTAGGAACTTCAAAAGTGAGTCCTCAGCTGGAGGTCACCTGTTCGATCGAACAGCCTGTTCGATCGGGTGGCACTCCGTACTACTACGAGTTGTAAATCGATTAAGGGTTGAAGCATAGTATCTCATGATCCGATGAGTAATGTTATCAAACAGCTCGTTCGATCGAACATCACCTCGTTCAATACTATACTTCATGAAATTCTCAAAGTGTGGGGCCACTTGCTAGCCGATCGGCTGGCCTGGTCATCAGCTGATATGTCCGATCGGTTGGGCTGTCCGTTCGGACAGCCAAACCGTTCGGTTAGCATCCTGACCTAGTCGGCCTGTTCGTCTAACACTTGGCTGTTCTGATTACTTGACGTTATATCAAGGTAGTTTGACAACGAGCTAAACCATGGAACTTTCGTCCTTACTTGTTTCCCCTGCTAGGACAGGAATCACCCAAGTCCGGCCGGTGAACTGTTCCGAACGGCAGTTTGATGTTTAACCCGGAATCGGTGAACCTCGTAGATAGAATCCGAATCTTGAACCACTCATCCACTAGAATGATTGGTGTGTTGACTCAAGCTCCGTTCCTATCGGGTTGAAGGCATTGAGTGTAAAAGAGTTAAAAGAAAGTTGGAAATTCTTCTTTCAATCCTTCACACCTTGTAATTGTTCAGATCTGTGATCGATCTTAGCTTGTTTATGTGGAAATCGGTTAGATCCGAGCTATTCATGGTGGATTGAGGCCAAAACATGATGTTCTTGAAGAACACCATGATGACATCATCCTAGAGTGCTTAGATCTTGATGATTTCACGGTTAGAAATCAAGATTTGAAAGATAGAAAGGTGTAGGAGTGTGTAATGATCAAGAAAGTACAAGATTTAGGATGAAAACTTACCGAAATCGGAAGAAATCTGAGAAAAGAAGGGGAGCACGAGCTGGTCGGTCACAGAGTTTCCAAAAGTGGAAAGAATGAAATGACAACCCTATTTATAGGCTCCAAAATAGGAAAGGGTTGGCCGATCGGCCAGGCATCCCGATCGGACAGCCTGCTCGATCGGACAGTCCGTCCGATCGGCTGGGCTGTTCGATTGGCTGACAGCCTGATCGATTAATAGCCTGGTTCGAGTGTTCAGTGCGACGATTTTCGATATTTCGATTTCGATTGAAGACGGTACGAGTACGATAGAGTTTCCTATTCAAATTACTTTCAGTCCCAATCACTATATCTAACATACAATCATCTATATTCACACTATCCTTTCATTACCATTCGTCATAATTCAAATTCGGTTGCATTCGATTTGAGTTTCGAGTTTCGATTCGAGTTTCGATTGGTTCGACTGATCACCACACAAAACATAAAGTAAACACGCACAGGTAACACATAAGGCACACACACACATATAACAACAACCAAAAGTTCGCGTATTTCGAGATTCGAGTTCGATGATGGTTAGATCGGTTTGATTACTGATTAGTTAACTTTATCGCATTGTTACCTCCTACTATTCACAGTCGTAAATCGGTTCGCGTCTATAAAACATTCGATTACTTCGATTCATTCTGATTAACAACACTTACTCCACATAATACAAATAAAACATAAAATAGACTAATTATAGTCAAAGAAGTCAAAGTTGACTTGGATTTTGACTTTGACATTCGAAAACACGGGGTGTTACAGCCTCCCCTTGTTTAGGGAATTTCGTCCCGAAATTAGGCTCGAAGCTGCACATCGCCGTGAATGATTTTACCAATTTCTCGCTTCAGATCTTCATTCAAACAACTGCGGGTACTTAGCCTTCATGTCGCTTTCGAGTTCCCAAGTGAACTCTGCGCCTCATTTGCCTTCCCATCGGACTTTCACGATAGGGATGCGCTAGCGTCTGAGTTGCTTGGTTTGGCGATCCATGGTCTCGACAGGCTTTTCCACGAAGTGTAGCGTCTCTTTTACTTGAAGGTCGTCGAGCGTTACAATCAGATCATGATCAGCTAGACACTTTCAGAGGTTTAACACATGGAAAGTTGTGTGGATGTTAATAAGTTCCTCCGGTAGTTCGAGTCTGTAGGCGACTTTTCCGATCCTTTTAGAATCTTAAAAGGTCCAACATATCGAGGCACTAGTTTCCCTTTCTTGCCGAATCTAACCACACCCTTCCAAGGTGACACCTTTAGGAGTACGTAGTCGCCAACGTCAAATTCAAGGGGCTTGCGTCTTCTATCGCCGTAACTTTTCTGTCTATCCCTGGCTTTTGACAAGTTGTCTCAAATCTGGAGGATTTTGTCAGTCGTTTCTTGTAGTAACTCGGGACCGGTTAATTGCGAGTGACCGATCTCGTGCAACACAATAGGCGAACGACATCTTCTTCCATATAAAGCCTCGAATGGTGCCAATTGTATGCTGGCATGATAGCTGTTGTTGTACGAGAATTCGACTAACGGTAGGTATTTGTTCCAACTACCACCGAAGTCTATGACACACGCGCGGAGCATGTCTTCAAGAGTACGGATCGTTCTTTCAGTCTGTCCGTCGGTTTGAGGATGGAATGCAGTACTTAGGTTAAGCGACGTACCAAGAGCCGCTTGAAACGTTTCCCACAATCTCGAAGTAAACTGAGCATCACGGTATGAAATGATATCACGAGGCGTACCATGATTACAAATGATCTCGTTGGTGTAGATTCGGGCTAGTCGTTCTACCTTGTAGACTTCCCGTATTGGTAAAAGGTGGGCTGATTTGGTCAGACGATCAACTATAACTCAAATGCTGTCGTGACCTGATGGCGTGGGCGGAAGTTTGGCTATGAAATCCATAGCTATACTCTCCCAATTCCATATGGGGATTGGAGGTTGTTCGATTAAGCCAGAAGGTCGCTGATGTTCAGCCTTGATTCTTGCATAAGTCAGGCAACTTCCAACATAGAGGGCGATATCCCGTTTCATACCCGGCCACCAGTACTTGTAACGAAGATCCTGGTACATTTTATCGGCACCGGGATGAATAGATTACCGGGATTTGTGGGCTTCGTTCATTATAATCTTTCGTAAATCGGTCCGCTTAGGGATCCAAATTCGGTCCAGATAATAGAAAATCCCATCTGCTTTGCTTACAAGCTGAGCTCCATCGTGATAAATCCTCTCTTTCTTCGAAGTGCGCTCGTTAAAACAAGCATGTTGGGCTTCGCGGATGAGAGTTTCGAGGTTGTGCTGGGCTTGGGTATTGCGAATACTGAGCAAATAACTCCGTCTGCTGAGTGCGTCGGCTACAACATTTGCCTTGCCCGGGTGATAACGAATCTCACAGTCGTAATCGCTAAGAAGTTCCACCCATCGGCGTTGACGCATGTTTAGTTCTTTCTGATTAAAGATGTGTTGTAAACTCCTGTGATCGGTGAAGATCGTACACTTGGTACCATACAGGTAGTGTCGCCAAATCTTCAATGCAAAAACAACTGCGCCTAGCTCGAGATCGTGGGTTGTATAGTTCTTCTCGTGGATTTTGAGCTGACGAGATGCGTAAGCTATAACCTTGTCTCGTTGCATGAGAACACAACCAAGACCAAGGTTGGAAGCATCACAATAGACAATGAAATCGTTGTTTCCGTCTGGCAACGTGAGAACAGGAGCATTGTAGAGCTTGCGCTTAAGGGTTTGAAAAGCAGATTCTTGTTTAGTTCCCCAAACAAAGAACCTGTCTTTATGAGTAAGAGCGGTAAGCGGCACAGCGATCTTAGAGAATCCTTCGATAAATCATCGATAATAGCCCACTAATCTCAGAAAAGATCGGACTTCAGACGGGTTCTTTGGCGTAATCCAGCTCTTAGCTGCTTCAATCTTCGCGGGATCGACATGAATACCTTGACTATTAACGACGTGACCCAGAAACTGAACCTCCTCCAACCAGAATTCGCACTTGGAGAACTTGGCGTAGAGTTGGTTCCCCTGGAGCAACTCGAGAACCAAACGTAGATGTTGCGCGTGTTCGGCTTTTGATTTGGAATAAATCAAGACATCGTCGATGAACACGATGACGAAACGGTCAAGATAAGGTTTACACACGCGATTCATCAGATCCATAAAAACCGCAGGCGCGTTGGTTAGACCAAAGGGCATAACAACAAACTCATAGTGGTCGTATCGAGTGCGAAAGGCGGTTTTGGGTATATCCTCCTCTTGTATGCATAGCTGATGATAACCTGAACGTAGATCGATCTTCAAGAAACACGATGCACCTTGTAGCTGATCAAATAAATCGTCGATTCGAGGTAGGGGATAACGGTTCTTGATGGTCAGCTTATTCAATTCCCGATAGTCGATGCACATCCTGAACGACCCATCCTTCTTTTTGACGAAAAGGACTGGTGCGCCCCAATGAGAGGTGCTCGGGCGAATAAAGCCATTTTCTAGTAACTCCTGGAGTTGGTTTGAGAGTTCCCTCATTTTGGATGGCGCGAGTCGGTAAGGGGCTTTGGCAACAGGGTTAGCTCCGGGAATGAGGTCGATACGAAAGTCGATATCACGACTTGGCGGTAGTCCGGGAAGGTCATCAGGGAACACCTGAGGAAATTCACGAACTACTGGGACGTCTTTGACTTCAACCTTCTTTTTCTTTTCCTTCTCCACTACTACAATGTTGGCCAAGAAAGCGCTGTATTCCTTGCGGAGATACTTGCTAGCTTGGACGCATGACATGAGCTTGAGACCTTTCGAAGCTGTTTCACCGTATACACATAAGAGATCACCATTTGCGAGCGAGATCGAATCATCTTATCAAAACACACAACTTCAGCATGGTTTTCGCGAAGAAAGTCCATGCCTACAATGATGTCAAAACTTCCGAGCTGCATCGGAATAAGATCGATTGGGAAGATGTGATTGTTGAGCTCAAGGGTACAATCATGAAGAACAGAATTATCGGCGACAGTTCTTCCAGTAGAAACTTCAACTTCGAATGATGAGGGGAGATAAGAGTGCTTACGACTAAGGAGCTTCTCGAATTCGAACGACACAAAGCAGTTATCGGCTCCAGTATCAAACAAACATGATGCATAAATACCATTCACAAGGAACGTACCATTAACCACGTTGTTGTCAGCCTGGGCTTGACGGGCGTTGATGTTAAAGGTTCTGGCACGGGCTGCTTGCTGTTGCTGCTGAGGCTGCTGCTGTTGCTGCTGCTGTTGGGGTTCTTGTTTCACAACCCTGTTCGGGCACATGTTTGCAAAGTGGTTAGGATCACCACATGCAAAACAGACTCGAACATTGAACACTGGTGCTTGAGCTGCAGGTTGGCCTTGAGGGGCTGGGAGTAAAGCTTGATGAGCGGCGGCTTGGACTGGGCTTGACGGGGACCATAGCGACAATTCGCAGTGAAATGCCCGTAGAGGTTGCAGTGGGCGCAGAAACGACAGGCGATTCCCACCGGATGATGGTATGAGCATGTCGGGCAGAGCGGGTGGGGACCTGTGTACGCGCGCTTGGCTGGCGGCGCATTGATCACTGGAGCTTGTCGATGGTGAGAGTGCTGTTGAGCCTGTACGGCTTGCAGAGGAGCAGCAGTCGTTGTCACAGCA
The DNA here is from genome assembly GCF_002127325.2 of Helianthus annuus. Lineage (NCBI taxonomy): Eukaryota > Viridiplantae > Streptophyta > Magnoliopsida > Asterales > Asteraceae > Helianthus > Helianthus annuus. The sequence continues at coordinate 50,986,209 of NC_035449.2, read as the reverse complement.
CAGTTCTTGTTGCTGGAGCTGTTGTTGTTGTGCTTCTTCTTTCTTCTTGATGACCTGGAGGGTTAAGTAGTGGACTCGGTGGTTGGTGCTGTAGTAGCTTGATGCAGAGACTTGGATGGCTTATCCCAGAAACCAGACTTTACCCGCTTGTCATTGATCTCAGCGGCAAGCAGGTAAGTCTCTTCGATCGATGATGTCTTGGCGGCATGAACGAAATCGGCAACACAGTCGGGTAGAGCTCGAATATACTTCTTGATGGCCATGTCTGGCGTCTTGACTTGGTCGGGACAAATGATGCTAAGCTGCTTGAAGCGAGCAGTTAAAGCAGTGTTGTCTCCATCCTTCTGCTTGATGTTCCAAAACTCGTCCTCCAGCTTTTGGCGTTCATGGGGAGGGCAGAATTCGTCCATCATGATGGCCTTCAACTCCTCCCAAGTCAGCTCATAAGCCGCATCATTTTCGCGCTTGTTTCGTTCGGCCGTCCACCAGTCTAGAGCTCGGGACTGGAAGACGCCTGTAGCATTGAGGGTGCGGAGATTTTCAGGACAGCCGCTTTGGCGCAGAGTGACTTCAACTGAATCGAACCATTGAAACATGGCGGTAGGGCCATCTTCTCCGGTGAATTCTTTGGGTCCGCATGCTTTAAACTGTTTGAAGCTGAAACCAGTCTTGTTGGCATCCTTAGGAACTTCAATTCGCGACTCCACGGATGATTTACTGACGTTCTCATACACCTCGCTTACAACTTTTGCCACACTTTTGGCAATGATAGCAGCGAGACGCCTGTCTCTCTTCTCTTGGCGAGTAAGTGGGGTTCGGTGTCCAGATGACGGCATAGTCTGCAACAGACATCGTCGTAGGTCTCAGACACAACAATCAAATCTCACCTCACACGTCTACTACTTACTAAAGCTTAGAAATACGTCGAAACACGCATCACAAAATCACAGAAGCACATAAGCACGTAGGCACGTAGAGCACAGAGACACCTAAGCACAGAAGCACATACACATTTAATCACAGATGCAGTCAGAATACAGAAACCTATCATTCAAAGCTCGTGAGTCGTTCGTATATAGCGATCGCGTATGGTATATCAAATAGTGTCGTATAATCGTATAGCATGTCGAGTATAGTATAGCGTATATCGTAGCATAGTATCGTCTAGATTTGTAACGACTTGTTAGCGTTTTGAGATAGAAGAGCAATGCGAGTCGTGTGTGTTGATCGAAGTGATCGCAAAAATCGAGTGAGCATCAGAGTCATTAGTTGCGGGCTCAGAGTCGAAACACATAAAATCGAGAAATAGATTGTCTGCGGCTACTAGACATCGACTACCCAAAGCGATTCGACTATTCGCAGTAGACTTGTCGTCACTTTTCGGCTTTCGGGATCGCGTTCCTGCCTCGATTCTTGGGCATTCAACGCGTATTCCCTAGGTCATACTTGTGAGTTCAGGTCGTTGGAGTCCGTCGAGGCTTTGGTGAGATAAATAAAATCCGGAACAGGTTGTCAAGGTTAGGGTTTCACCCCTAGCTTAGCAACTTCTTCCTTGTTTTAGTAAAATTTGAGGAGATTATTCATCAAAATACGGATTTCACTCCTGATTTGGTATAATTCTCCTCGTTCGTTATCAAAAATAATGACGAAATCATTGATAAATTGATAAAATCAGCATTGACCAAACAATTTAGTCGAGAGTTTGCGGCTTTCACACCTAATCTCAACTAAATCACTTGACTCTATTTGAAAATTCGAGTGCAGTGATAGCGAAGAATATTAGAATATGGCACATAAGCTTGGTCTGTTGGTTCCTAACTATAGTCTAGGTCTCTAAGACAGCGACCTGGACTACGTCGTGTCTTGCCTAATTCCCTATAGTTATGGATCTGATACCAATCTGTCACACCCCAACCGATGGCGGAATCATCGGGGCATGGCACTGAGCGAAACAGATTGTCCAGAAGTTTCCACAACAACTATTAATACTATTCAGTTAAATGATACGTCCCATACCGTATCCCAAATAATACAATAAATTATTACAGATAACAACTAGTCAAGTAATTCTGTTCCGACAACTCAGATTTAGATAAACATAAATATTGTTCAAACGCTCCTAAAGACCCGGTCGGACAAGATCTATAGACAACTATGCTCTAGACGCTTGTTCCTGACAGACAACTATTTGTTGGGGGCCTCTAGAGCTTTATTCTAGCCTCGCTTTCCTAGCAAGCAAACATCTTAAACACCTGTCACATACGTTAAAATAAAGTCAATACATATAATGTAAAGGTGAGCATAAAAGTTTGATAATAGCATATAGAGTTCGAATAGTTTACGCATAACCAGCACGTACACAGAGGAAAACGAAGCATGTTAATTATCGACATGGATCAATCGATACCAATGACTGCGGGTTGACAGTCCGAGACAGTTCGCAATACATGATTACCACCGTAATCCATGCAAGTAATTGTCCTTAACAACCCCCGCGTGAATGGGTGCTGAGTCCAAACTATAGTACTACGTCGTTAAGGCAGGTAGACAGCATTCCACGTGTAAACATAACAACAAGCATTCATTTAGTCACGTAATACATGCGAATCGGTTAGTGTTCAAATAGTTTGAGTAGTGTGATCGATTGTGTTTTGATATAAGTAACGTATGTAACACCCAAAAGTGCTAAAAGCAAAAAGGGATCGAGTATTCTCACAGCGATTGATTGATGGATTGAAGGGAGCGCTTGAGAGTAGGATTAGCCTGAATAGTTCGATAGCATAATGATGAGTAACGCGTAAAATGGAAACCAGTGATGATGGGTCGAACAGCCTGGTCGATCGAACGGTAGGTTCGATCGAACGGGTTGTTCGTTCGGTTGGACAGTCCGTTCGGACAGTCTGTTCGATCGGCCGGTAGGCTCGATCGGCTGGACTGTTCGAGTGGATTGTTTCTTCCTTTGAGTAGGATGTGTTTGTGTATGATGGTTTGACCTTTTGAAGTTTTTGTTGTAGTATTTGAGAACACTGAAGTGTCCTTACCTTTCAGGTCGATCGATCGAACGGCCTGTTCGATCGGCCGGCTTAACCGATCGGTTAGGAACTTCAAAAGTGAGTCCTCAGCTGGAGGTCACCTGTTCGATCGAACAGCCTGTTCGATCGGGTGGCACTCCGTACTACTACGAGTTGTAAATCGATTAAGGGTTGAAGCATAGTATCTCATGATCCGATGAGTAATGTTATCAAAAAGCTCGTTCGATCGAACATCACCTCGTTCAATACTATACTTCATGAAATTGTCAAAGTGTGGGGCCACTTGCTAGCCGATCGGCTGACCTGGTCGATCGGCTGACATGTCCGATCGGTTGGGTTGTCCATTCGGACAGCCTAACCGTTCGGTTAGCATCCTGACCTGGTCGGCCTGTTCGTCTAACACTTGGCTGTTCTGATTATTTGACGTTATATCGAGGTAGTTTGACAACGAGCTAAACCATGGAACTTTCGTCCTTACTTGTTTCCCCTGCTCGGACAGGAATCACCCAAATCCGGCCGGTGAACTGTTCCGAACGGCAGTTTGATGTTTAACCCAGAATCGGTGAACCTCGTAGATAGAATCCGAATCTTGAACCACTCATCCACTAGAATGATTGGTGAGTTGACTCAAGCTTCGTTCCTATCGGGTTGAAGGCATTGAGTGTAAAAGAGTTGAAAGAAAGTTGGAAATTCTTCTTTCAATCCTTCACACCATGTAATTGTTCAGATCTGTGATTGATCTTAGCTTGTTTATGTGGAAATCGGTTAGATCCGAGCTATTCATGGTGGATTGAGGCCAAAACATGATGTTCTTGAAGAACACCATGATGACATCATCCTAGAATGCTTAGATCTTGATGATTTCACGGTAAGAAATCAAGATTTGGAAGATAGAAAGGTGTAGGAGTGTGTAATGATCAAGAAAGTACAAGATTTAGGATGAAAACTTACCGAAATCGGAAGAAATCTGAGAAAAGAAGGGGAGCACGAGCTGGTCGGTCAGAGAGTTTCCAAAAAGGGAAAGAATGACAATGACAGCCCTATTTATAGGCTCCAAAAGAGGAAAGGGTTGGCCGATCGGCCAGGCATCCCGATCGGACAGCCTGCTCGATCGGACAGTCCGTCCGATCGGCTGGGCTGTTCGATCGGGTGACAGCCTGATCGATCAACAGCCTGGTTCGAGTGTTCGGTGTGACGATTTTTGATATTTCGATTTCGATTGAAGACGGTAAGAGTACGATAGAGTTTCCTATTCAAATTACTTTCAGTCCCAATCACTATATCTAACATACAATCATCTATATTCACACTATCCTTACAATACCATTCGTCACAATTCGATTTCGATTGCATTCGATTTGAGTTTCGAGTTTCGATTCGAGTTTCGATTGATTTAACTGATCATCACACAAAACATAAAGTAAACACGCACAGGTAACACATAAGGCACACACACACGTATAACAACAACCAAAATTTCGCGTAATTTGAGATTCGAGTTCGATAATGGTTAGATCGGTTTGATTACTGATTAGTTAACTTTATCGCATTGTTACTTCCTACTATTCATAGTCGTAAATCGGTTCGCGTCGATAAGACATTCGATTACTTCGATTCATTCTGATTAACAACACTTACTCCACATAATACAAATAAAACATAAAATAGACTAATTATAGTCAAAGAAGTCAAAGTTGACTTGGACTTGGACTTTGACTTTGACATTCGAAAACGGGGGTGTTACATAAGTGTTTTAGCCATATCAGTAGACTTTCATGAAAAAGGGCCATATGGGGCTTAATGATAGTTAAAATTTGTGGTGTTGTTTAATCTAATCAAATCGCATATTCCCATCGCTTGCAATGCATCGATCGTCGCCTATCGCTCGACAGTTGTCGCTATCACCCGTCGCTTATCGCTTACCGCTTTTCGCTTATCGCCGTCGTCTTCGCTTATTGTGTTTGTGTTGTGCTATTGAATTTTCACGTACCGCTTACCGCCTATCGCGCTCGCTCGTGTCGCTAAACTGAGTTCGTAAACGACTTCATCACTCAGTTCGCCTTTCAAGACTTGATCCAACCCTTTCTCATTTGGATCGAGTCATCGCAAATCAGTCTGTACTATGTTGACACGTATGACACTGTCTCACGAGATGGAAGCCATATGGTTAAAACGTGGTGGATACGCCGCTGGTACTTCCTATATATAAGTGTTTTAGCCACATTGTTGAACTTTCGTGGAAAATTGCCATGCGGAGCCGACCTTAAAAAAATTAAATTTTTGATATTATTAAAAAGCTTTGTTTACACAAAGTTTAAACCGACTTTTCTTACAAGACATTTTTCTAAAATTTGATCAAAACCTTTGTACAAACCGAGATTATCTTGTAACGTGGGTGTGACAATCGACTCAAGTTAATGCCGCATGACGAGAAAATTTCGTGAAACGAGTTTTAATCACCCTAAAACCTTTTAGTAACCTAATAAAAACTCCCCTCATAGCGCTGGGGTGAACATCGAAACAGTTTAACGCCGCACTGTGGGAAGATTTTTTCATAAACAAGCTTTTTCCGAACCTTATCAAATTTATCAACTTTTCAAGAGTTCAAAACACTTTCGGATCGCTTTTTGTGTGATGCAATCTTTTGTTATATGGATTGCCTTACTCGCCACCATCACCGGTCTTCGCAACGCTCTCGTTCGTCGAATTTCAATCAATCGCTCGCTTATTTTGACGCTTTTATCGCTACTCTCATTCGCATCAACCCTCCCAGCCCTTCTTGTGGATTAATTTCAGGACGAAATTTTCTAAAGCAGGGGAGACTGTAACAACCCGCACGTTTGTGCGTTGTTACTACTCGTTATACTCGTTACGCCTACACCAGATATTCGAATCATAATGTGGCTATATCGAATACATCGCTACTTCGCAGTATTTTCGCATATTACGCATATTTTATTGCTATAACGTATCACATTGCACGTACTAACACTCACAATGACGTTGAGTGAGGACCTATTCTACCCTCCTCGATAGCCGTGATGTGTCGTAACGCAACGCATATTCGAAACACGAAACTCGATTATCGCAACGCAGACTTTGAAATGTGGATATTTATACGACCCTTTGTGACTAATTATAATAAATATATATGAATGTGGGTATGAAAATGTGTAATCAAACTATCACAATGCTTAACGAACAAAACGAAACGTCGAAACGCAACTCGCCGGATGCCCTCGATCGGATGACCAACCGATCGAATGGCCATCCGATCAAGGTGTCACCCGATCGGACTGCCATCCCATCCATGGCACTCCATCACCTTTCCCCTCTTCACCTATAAATAGCCTTGTCACATCACTGTTCAAGTGATGTGACAGCTCTCACTCGACCAACACGCCTTGGGGCTATTTTCTCTCGATTTCTCGCGATTATTGTAAGTTTTCAACCTAAATCTTGTACTTCTATGATCTACACACACTTCTTCATCATTCTCTCATTTGAATCTTAACTTTTAACCGTGAAATCAGTGGATTTGAGGTGTTCTAGGGTGATGTCATCATGAAGTTCTTATGAACTTCAAGTCTTGGCTTCATTCCACCAAGAACAACTCAGATCTGAAGGATTTCCACAAGATTAAACAATGTTTCTGCATAAATCTACACATATTCATGATTGAAAGATGGTTTCTAACTTTCTTACACCTTTTTACACTCAATGCACCAAAACCGATAGAATCAGAGCTCGTCCTGACCTTCTACTCCTTCTTAGTGATGTGTCGGTTCAAGATCTGATTTCTATCAAAGAGACTACTGATTTCAGGTTAAACATGAACAACCGTCTCGAACAGTGGACTAAACGGACTAGCGTGATTCCTGTTCGATCGGGTCACTTGGGTCTTGATGGGGTTTCTGTTGTTCAATACGTTATCACACCGTCTCGATCAAAACTGCAAAACTTTCAAAACAAAAAAGTGTCAAAGACGATCGGGTCGTCAGGACGGATCGCCGTCCGATCGGATCGCCATCCGATCGGATTGCCACCCGATCGGACAGCCATCCGATCGGCTTGCACTTGGTTCTATACTTAAACTTTTATTTGATCATTCAAAGGACTGAACATTGAACGGATTACCGTCCGATCGGATTGCCACCCGATCGGACGACCATCTGACCATGTGATGTTTGGGACTTCAACTCTTAAACAATTTTCAACATGTTCAATAACCAACGGATTGCCACCCGATCGGATCGCTATTCGATCAAGTGACAACCCTGCTGTGAACTTATTCTCGCTAAGTGTCCCACCAATCAGATCGTTACCCGATCGAACTGCCTGAAGGGTAGAGATACTTCTCTGTTTTCAAAATGCTACAACAAAAACTTCAAAGCCATCATACACAAACATATCCTCACCAAACAAGGTGTCAATCCAATCGAATGGCCATCCGATCGGATGACCATCCGACACTTGGTACCCTGCATCGTTTTATGCACCATTCATTGCTTACGCTATCAATCTATAATCAGGCTAATCTCAGATGTGATCCCTTCAATCCAACCAAGTTGTGTTTACTTGCTGAACACCGACTGTGAGTATACTCGAACCCTTTTTATCGCATTTTGGGTGTAACATACGTTCCTATCAAATCGAACTTATCAAAACGAATTATTCAATTAAACTGTTTATCACTTGCGAATAACTGTTATGCATATTTACACGTGATGCTAGTTACATATGTGTTAGGACTTATACTCGCAAGGTCCCGCCTTAACTAGTATAGTACTATAGAACCCGACGGGGTCTAGTTAGGATGAATAGCAATCGCAATCGCAGCTCGAGTGACTTAGCTGGTAGTATCTGTCTTTTATGCATGTATGTTGAGGTATCTCGTTTATGTATTTGGTAATTCGCAGCACTTTTAACTATTTACGCTACTCTAGCAAAACTTGTATACTCGCCAATACTATTGTATTGACATTGTTTTAACATATGTTACAGGTTTAGTCGCAGATTACATCAAATCAAGCTAGAAAGTCTAGAAAACCCACCTAAAATCTAGGTTGTCGGATTTGTATTGTTCGAGAGGACAAGAAATCTGTGATAACTCATGTGATTGTATTGATTGTTAGTATGGGATAACAAATGTAATAAATACTGTCGCACTATAGATGTTATGGATTCTCTTGAGCAATCTGATTCGCCTAGTGTCGCGCCCCGATGATTCCGCCATCGGTTGGGGTGTGACAACGACGTCTTCATCCTTAGCAATATCTTTCTCATTCTCAACTATATCTTTCTCTTTGTCAGCAATACCTACAGAATTACAAACAGGCTACCAAAACAAACATAAAGTAAGAACTTGTAAAGGACCATTGCATAAACTTGAAAACTCATAACTCAAATACAATTAGATTCAAAATACACAAACTAATCCAATTTCTCCACATTTAACTACTTAAGCAAAAAAAGTAGAACAATCAAGACCCAAGTAATCCCTAAGTACATCTTCAGTTTGAACACATCGCCATTCTTGTACCGAGCCAACTGGTCTTTGCACTTAGCCAACTCATCCTTATCTTTAATGCTTTGAATTAAAGCAGACATTACCTCTCGGCAAATCGGACATCCATGTTCTTCACCAACATCAGCCTATCTGAGGAATCCACATCCTCCAACCTATTATCGGACATCATAAGCAACACGACAAAGAAACTTGAGTTTCAATAAGCATAAAATAGAAGAAACTTACACAACGAAGATGCCATCGACCAGGATTAGCTTTGGATTCTGATTTTGTGAACACTGTTTGCCCACCACAAGGACAGATGATGTTTGAAGCTTGAGTTTTGCCCATTGTCTCCTTGGATCGAAGCACAGAGGAAGAAGATGAAGACATGTTCAGCAAGAACGGTGAATTTGGGGGTCGATTGAAGAACACAATGAGAACAGCGTTTAGGGCAAACAATTTAGGGCTTGAAGCTTCTTAAATGAGGAAGACAAAGGGCACATTGGACATTTCAACACACACTAATGGTAATATTAACGTTGAAATGGTCCGGGGGTAAACTTGCGACATAACACCAAACGTTGGAGGGTAAAATTGTAATTATTTCCTTAGGTGGGGGGGGGGGGAGGGTCAGACTGCCAATTGCCCTAAACCCCAGGGGGTAAAATTGCAGTTTACTCAAATACATATGTTTCGTCATTGTGTTAGAATGGGATATTTTGTAAGATATTATCATGATTTTTAACATTTTTATAAAAAAAAAAAAAAAAAAAACCATCAAATGTAGTGGGTTTGAGAAAATTGAGGTGATTTATAACTCATTAAAATTACTAGGTACAATCAAGTGTACTACACGTTGGTGTGTTGCTCAATCTAAACCCAACGAAATCCATATTTAATGGGGTGAACCCACACCTGAAAAATTGAATGGAGGGTAGTACAGTACTTGGTTAAATATAAAGTTGGTGGATCATGCGAGTACAATAGTTATTAATAATCTTGAGCTTTCATCCATAGATTATCCTTTCATAGAATGAGGTGTGAAAAATGATTCACGGATTGTCTCCGAAGCTTTTAAAGGGCGGGAGGAGTCGGCCGATTCCCCGAACTTTACGCTAAATAGTGGAGAGTATGTAGTTTTCGTATAAAAATTTTTGGGTGTATATGTTTTCGACCCCCTCAGTTTTATAGAAATTTTTAGGTCCGATGACTTACGTCACACGGTCGGAAATCTCAAACTTCGCCACTTATCTCCATCATAATTTTCTTAAATCGAAATTCACTCAATCAAGAAACCATACACTGATACACACATGTGTTAACATAGTAAGAACACAAATTATTTGTAACTAAAATTGGCAGAACCATGCATACACATATATCAACCTTATTAATTGATAGAGTGAATCGCAAATTTTTTCCTTTATCTTTGTACCTAATTTTGACGGTATTCTTTGCCTTTAAAATTGATGGGATTTGTACTTTATATTTAAAAATCTTGTACGTTACGTCCTTTGACCCCAACTCAATTAAATTTTTCTGTTAAATCAGATAACATAAGGGTAGTTTAGTCTTTTTAGCCATTTAATTCAAAATATTTTAATAAATAAACAAAAAGTAATTAAAAATTTTAAAACTTATGTATGTTTTATAGATATTACATTAAAAAAAGAGTGAATCGTAAATTTTGTCCTTTATCTTTGTACCTAATTTCGAGGTATCCTTTGCCTTTAAAATTGATGGGATTTGTACTTTATGTTTTAAAATCTTGCACGTTACGTCCTTTGACCCCAACTCAGATAAATTTTTCTGTTAAATTTGATAACATAAGGGTAGTTTAGTCTTTTTAGCCATTTAATTTAAAATATTTTAATAAATAAACAAAAAGTAATTAAATTTTTAAAACTTATGTATATTTTATAGATATTATATTAAAAAAATATTCTCACTTTTTTCACAACCCCCACCCTCTCTCTATCTTCCCCTCACTTACTAGTTACCATCATCACCAAACACGACCCACCCCACACCACCATCCACCACAACAAACTCGTGGCATAAGTGGTTATCCTCTACGATCAACATTTAAACCACCATCAGCCTCAAATCAAGTCCCATTGATGTTAAGTTATGTAAGTGAAATGACAAAAATACCCTCATGTGTAAGACACATGACCAGATTTAACTGAAAATTTTAATAGAGTTAGGCTTAAAGGACATAACGTGCATGATTTTTAAACATAAAGTACAAATCTCATCGATTTTAAAAATAAAGGACACCAGCTGAAACTGGGTATAAAGATAAAGGATAAAACTTGCAATTCACTGTTAACAGAAATATTACAATGTATT